>NC_056739.1:1430906195-1430958695 GCF_019279795.1 Protopterus annectens | reverse complement strand
AAGTAATGTAATGCTTTAATGCGATTGGTGAAAATCCTGATGCTTTCTGATAGATTTCACAGTACCTGCTTTGTGTCATGACAATCTAAAATGTGTAAGTAACCAAAATTAAAAAATACAACACAGCTTCATGGGCAGCTTGTTTTAATTTATTTTATTTATTTATTTATTTATTTATTTCCAGTTTGATTACCGGGGAAGTCCACTGGGTCAACAAGGCCCATTTTCAGTGGAGGCCGGGGAGAAAAGCTCCAAGAATGCATTAAAAAAACAGTTTACATACAGGATTTACAAGAAATACAAGCAAGGTCTGAGAATGCATTAACAGTTTACAAATATGATTACAAGAGGCACAATCTAGTACCAGAAACAAGTCTGTAGAACCGATTAAATTAAGCTTTTTCACTGAGTATAAGTTAGCAGAAATGTATTGAAACTGAGTGTTAAGGTTGTATAGATATTTGACATGTATTGAGAAATTACAGGAATTTGAGAAATTGTGGATATGCTTTACATACATATATTAGAGTAGAAAGGAGTACTCTGTATTTACAATATTTACAAGTTTTGTTTAACAAATATAGCTGTAGGAGTGGAAGACATAAGGAGAGGAATAAAGCCACAGGAGAGTGCAGCGAGATTTGATAGAGTTGAAAGAATATGTCTGAGGGAGGTATACAGGGATTATGTGCCAGTAGGGGGAGACTCTTATGGCTTGAAGTGATCGAAGTTTAAGTAAGGTGGGATTATGTGCCGGTAGTTGGAGACGCTTATGGCTTGAAGTGATCGAAGCTTAAGTAGGGTGGGATTATGTGCCGGCAGGGGGAGACTCTTATGGCTTAAAGTGATTGAAGCTTAAGTAAGGAGGGATTATGTGCTGGAAGGGGGAGACTTTTAAGGCTTAAGGTAATCAGAGCTTAAGTAGGGAGGAGGCAGGGGCATTTCCATTTAGTAGACAAGTGTATGAAAAGCTGGGCTTTGACATTTTCATAGTTTGGGGTGCTTCTTAGTGATTGATGAAGGGAATTCCATTTTTTGCCTAGGGCATTTGAGAGGAGCAGTTGGCCAGCAGGATGTTTGGGTTTAAGGATAGCTATTAAGTTCTGATGTTCAGATCTAAGGGTTCTGTTGGGAATATAGGGGGGAGGATATTATTTAGAGCAGGGCATTTTGTAGGTGAAAATATGAGTGTATGTGCTATAGAGAGTTGTAGGTAACCTAGGTAGTTTGGTAGTTCTAGCCAGTTCAGGGATTGTAGGGTGAGGCTGTGATGAGTGGAATTTTTGGACTTGGAGGCAAATGTTGAGATTTTATTGTAGCAGCTTTTTAATTTGGAGGAAATGGTGGAGGACAGGTTGGTTAGGAGAGGAGCACAATTTAGTAAGAAGGAAGGAGAAAAGTAGAGGCCAGAGTGTGCCTTGTTGAGTTGGAGAGAAAATGACTGTTCCTATACAGCATACCTAGCTTTTGGTGGGTCTTTTTAATGTTTTGTTGTACATGTATATTGAACTTTAGGTGTTCATCAACTATTATACCTAGCAGTTTGGTTGGGGGGGGTGTTGGTCTGGCTAAGGATTTTAAAGTCATTTTTATTGAAGGAGTAGTTCTTAGTGGGTAGGAATAGTAGAATTTTGGATTTGCTTGCATTAAGAGAGAGGTGGTTTTGGTGCATCCAGTTTTCAGTTTCTGAGAAAGCAGTTTGGGTTTTTGACATCAGCTCTTGGAGGTTACTGGCAGAGCAGACTAAGGTTGAGTCATCCGCGTATTGAATAATTTTGGTGTTGGGAATAGCAGTATGGAATTTATTGATGAAGATGTTAAATAGCATAGGTCAGAGGATGGATTCTTGTGGGACACCAGTAGGGGTGGGTAAGAAGGAAAAGGGGGAGTTTTTCCATTTGACAGCCTGAGATCTGTCTGGTATATAGCTGGAGAACCAGGATAGAGTTTTAGGTGAGATGTTAAGGTTAGAGAGATGACAAAGAAGATGGTTGTGGGAGATAGTGTCAAATGCCTTGAACAGATCAAGAAGAACAGTAGAAACTAGCTTTCCTGAATCATGGGCTTGGTTGACAGTATCTAAGAAAGAAATTAGTGTGGTTATGGTGTTGCAATCATTGTTCTAAATTCATAGGTAACAGTGTGAATGATATCACACCTTCCAAAGACATGAATTATGGCCCAATATTTCACAGTGCTACCTGCTCACTGTTCACCACATTAATTTTTCATGTGAACTAGATACTTGCAGGACCAGTTATGACATTTTTGTAGATGAACTATTTTAAATAAGGAGCGTTACAATTTTCCAACAAAGACTGTCTTTCTTGGTTTTTCTTGCCAACTGCGCTACTGAAAGTCAAGGCATATACCTTATATGGACTTACCAAAGTAACACTTAAACCTGTGGCAGTGTCTTGAAGCAATGAAAGTTAGAAACAGCTGCAGTGCTTTGACTCCAAACAGGAGCATTATCTTTAATAATATACCATCTGTTGCAAGAATGCCAGTTTGGTCATGCTTTTATTTTCATTCAGTCACGCTGTGTAATTTATTATTAAAATGTGCTAAGTCATTCAGATAGACTCATCCTTGATTTACACATCTGATATGAGTCACTTAGACAAACTAAACTGTGCTTAAGATGCTGCCCAAGTTAGCTTTTATCACAGAAGAAATCTGCATGGATGTTTTATTAAAGTAATATTAACACTGCAGCTGGCTAAACAGTAAAATAGCAATTGTGGGGAAAATATACCTTAACATCTCCTTGGTACGAGGGGTCTATATTAAATCAGTGAACGCTTAAAAAAGCAAACGCTGATTTATCGACCCCTTAAGCGAAAGCTTACAATCCTGAACACTTAGAACAGCAATTTTTTCCCATGGAAAAAAAAATCGCTGTTCCAAACAAGAAAAAAAAAAACATTACATAAAGTGGGGGGCACACCTCCCCTACTTAAATATACCAACTCTGAGATCGCATTACAGTGATGAAAACGGCAAAATAACAAAGGCAGCCAGGCAAGCAGTACACAAACACAAAACCTCATACACTTCACACACCACAATCAACAAACAAAACACATTCCCCGTCCAAAACACACACACGCGCACACACAGGCGCACACACGCGCACACACACACGCACACACGCGCACACACACACACACACACACACACACACACACACACACACACACACACACACACACAGTCTTTAAACCTCACTTAGCCACAATGAGGACATGCAGACTCCACACAGAAGGCACCCCAGCCAAAAATCAAACCAGAAAACCTCTTGCTGTGAGGCAACAAAGCCAACCACTGCACCACTGGAGCTGATCAACATGACTGCAAGGAAACCATGTAGTTTTGCAGGGAGTTTAGGCAGCACCTCCCAGTCATGCCTGCAGACTACAGACTATGTATGTAGGCTATATAACAACGAATATGTATGCAGGTTTTATAACAATGAGACTATGAATGCAGGCTGTATAACGATCAGACTATGTATGCAGGCTGTATAACAGACTATGTATGCAGGCTGTACAACAATCAGACTATGTATGCAGGCTGTATAACAATGAAAGTATGAATGTGGGCTGTATAACAACCAGACTATGTATGCAGGCTGTATAACAATCAGACTATGTATGTAGGCTATATAACAATGAGACTATGTATGCAGGCTGTATAACAGACTATGTATGCAGGCTGTATAACAATCAGACTATGTATGCAGGCTGTATAACAATCAGACTATGTATGTAGGCTATATAACAATGAGACTATGTATGCAGGCTGTATAAAAGACTATGTATGCAGGCTGTATAGCAATCAGACTATGTATGCAGGCTGTATAACAATGAGTTGTGTTGCACTGTGTGATTAATGATATGTAGAGGTACATTTGCATGTGCAGTCTGAAACACTACACCAAAAGCTTAAGAGTACCATAGATACTTGAAGCAGCCTTGTCAATCTTTCATCAGTGTTCATGTAAATTTGGTAGACACTTTATTTCTTTATTAATTTTTGGAGTGGTGATGATGCAGCAAATGCATTGCGTTCTCATTCTAGTACTCTGTATGATGTACTGCATTATTTCCATGCTATACTTGTACACATAACAGACATTTTTTGACACATTATTTTTTTGTGTGTGTAAAAGTGAGGTCACAGATATATAACTAATTCTGCCCAGTTGCAAAAGCATGTAACTTATATTACATAGGAAGTATGCATAAAGAATTACTGTGTTTGCCCTAAATAATAGCTGATGCAGTATATGATTGAGTAGTGACATAATCGAGCATAACTGCACATCATAGATGGGCTGTAAGTTTTGTATAGGCATTATATTTCTATTCAACTATGCATTTGTGTAGTCAGTAATGCAATCTACCTGTCCGATCTGTGTAGGGCACATTTTACAAGTACAGGATTCAGACTGTAACCTTGTGTCACCCTCCAAAAGGGACAGTACAATGACTAACAGCTAAGGCAACAAGCAAAGTGTTAGGCAGTAATGTTGCAGACATGTGCAGGTTTCTACCACAGCTTTGAAACTAACATTTGGATAGCATGCAGGTGTTGTGAGAGTGAAAAGTTAAGACAAGATTTTTTTTTTTTCTGTCACTAAAACATGCCTCAGGGACAATGATTATGCCGGTGGCAACATTTGAAGGGGAGCAATATTTTTATGAGAAGTTACAGACAATAATTACTAAATGAGTGACAGCCATAACAAATATGTGACATCATTGTGTCTGATGAAGTCAACAGTCTACATACAAGGTCAGGGTGCTGAAGAATACAGTTTTTATAGGATTCTGGTGGTGGAGCTTATCCCACCATAGAATATAAGACATGAGGTTCATTATATGGTCATAAAAAATGGAACATATGTGTCAGGAGAAGATAAATGAATCAGTTTGAAAGAAAACAAGTAATACCATTATATTTTAATGATAGACTTCACATTATTGTTGATGTTATTTCTGTGGGGTCCTGTTGAGTGAAATAAATGTAAAACAACTTACTACATGGGACTAACATTATACTCAGATGTCACTATATGTTATATAAAATATGAAGGAGTTTGTATAACAAAATGCACATTTGTCTAAATGCATCTATGTCTTTTTCATGTCAACAAGCACTGGTTTTATTTTCAGATTCATATAAGCAAATGTTTTCATTTAACTAATAAAATAAGTATATACTTACTGATACAGGCAAAAAATATGTAGTAATGAAGCCTCTGTTATTTAATATGAAATCCATTGTGTTGCAAAATGGGGACTCTTTACTGCAGAAGATTATTACAAATAAAATATTATAGTTTTACCAGCTGTGCACATAACAAGAAAATCTCTACTCAGGAATGTTTTCTGTTTTAAAGTAATGGAATTTGCTTGTACTTGTCATGGCATGGAGGGCTGCAGCCCATCAGGAAGTACATGGGTTTTTACTGATAGAGAAGATGGCTTTAGTGGAGCAAGCTGCATGGTCTCTGTACCAGGAAATTGTTTCCTGCGTAGGAGGTCAAACGTATATAAAACAGAGCATACACAGTATGGGCAGTATCTAGAGTAGCTTTTTGTGCAAACCTGGGTCACAGATATATAACTAATTCTGCCCAGTTGCAAAAGCATGTAACTTATATTACATAGGAAGTATGCATAAAGAATTACTGTGTTTGCCCTAAATAATAGCTGATGCAGTATATGATTGAGTAGTGACATAATCGAGCATAACTGCACATCATAGATGGGCTGTAAGTTTTGTATAGGCATTGTATTTCTATTCAACTATGCATTTGTGTAGTCAGTAATGCAATCTACCTGTCCGATCTGTGTAGGGCACATTTTACAAGTACAGGATTCAGACTGTAACCTTGTGTCACCCTCCAAAAGGGACAGTACAATGACTAACAGCTAAGGCAACAAGCAAAGTGTTAGGCAGTAATGTTGCAGACATGTGCAGGTTTCTACCACAGCTTTGAAACTAACATTTGGATAGCATGCAGGTGTTGTGAGAGTGAAAAGTTAAGACAAGATTTTTTTTTTCTGTCACTAAAACATGCCTCAGGGACAATGATTATGCCGGTGGCAACATTTGAAGGGGAGCAACATTTTTATGAGAAGTTACAGACAATAATTACTAAATGAGTGACAGCCATAACAAATATGTGACATCATTGTGTCTGATGAAGTCAACAGTCTACATACAAGGTCAGGGTGCTGAAGAATACAGTTTTTATAGGATTCTGGTGGTGGAGCTTATCCCACCATAGAATATAAGCCATGAGGTTCATTATATGGTCATGAAAAATGGAACATATGTGTCAGGAGAAGATAAATGAATCAGTTTGAAAGAAAACAAGTAATACCATTATATTTTAATGATAGACTTCACATTATTGTTGATGTTATTTCTGTGGGGTCCTGTTGAGTGAAATAAATGTAAAACAACTTACTACATGGGACTAACATTATACTCAGATGTCACTATATGTTATATAAAATATGAAGGAGTTTGTATAACAAAATGCTCATTTGTCTAAATGCATCTATGTCTTATGTCAACAAGCACTGGTTTTATTTTCAGATTCATATAAGCAAATGTTTTCATTTAACTAATAAAATAAGTATATACTTACTGATACAGGCAAAAAATATGTAGTAATGAAGCCTCTGTTATTTAATATGAAATCCATTGTGTTGCAAAATGGGGACTCTTTACTGCAGAAGATTATTACAAATAAAATATTATAGTTTTACCAGCTGTGCACATAACAAGAAAATCTCTACTCAGGAATGTTTTCTGTTTTAAAGTAATGGAATTTGCTTGTACTTGTCATGGCATGGAGGGCTGCAGCCCATCAGGAAGTACATGGGTTTTTACTGATAGAGAAGATGGCTTTAGTGGAGCAAGCTGCATGGTCTCTGTACCAGGAAATTGTTTCCTGCGTAGGAGGTCAAACATGTATATAAAACAGAGCATACACAGTATGGGCAGTAGCTAGAGTAGCTTTTTGTGCAAACCTGGGCTAATGCAACAAACCTGCCTAGTGTCGTGGCTGGCATGTAGGGAACTGTGTTAACAGTGGTATGACAGGTTACTGACAATCAAATGGACTTTGAGAATTACAGTATTTGTGTATTCAGACCCTAGCTCTTGCAAGGTCTTCAAAGTCAGCAAAAAGATTAGGGCATGTCTGAACAGTTATCAAGGCATAATGCCTATAGCCAGTCAGTATTCCTGAGTGGTGTTAGCACACCAGAGTCTGTCTCACCTGTTTGTCATGTTGTCATGAATCCATCGACAGTCTAGGACACTGCTTGATCTTAGATCAGGCATAGTCCCAAACTTGCCAGCTCTGCAGGCCCTGCCTCACAAATGTTCAGATTCCCAGGCCAACCTTCTGTCTATGGTGAGAGTATGAATGACATTAGATGAAAGTTATGGGAAAATACCAGCACTGTATCATGAAAATCGTCTTTTATTTTCTTTTTTATAAAAGAGTTTATTATATTTGTTGATATCTTGAAACACGTTTTTATATATTTCATCATGTTATTTATCGCGTTAACTAAATTCTGCTTGATAGTAGGTTGTAATCAGTGCCAACATCTGTATATACATTATAAAAATGCAAAATTAAGGTATTCAACGATGTTGTTTGATAGCTGTATACATTCTGGCATTGTAATTACCCAGAAACATTAGTATTTCATTTAAAAAGTGCTTATTTAGTTCTAATTAGTCATTTTTACAGAGAACTGTCTGTGGATTTATATCTCTTAAAAGCATTATTTCACATAAATTGATATTTGCCATTTGAAATATTGCAGGGAAGTATTATATATTTACAACAAACCAGGCCTCATTTTATTTCCAAGGCAAAAAATTAGCATGGCAATAATACTTTAGTTTCCTGATTATATGTGTACACACTATACATAGAGCAAAAAACGATTCATGGTTTAACAGAAGTTTTAATATAAATGCACATGTGATGGACATCCAAGCATACAGACATGTCCTAAAGATCTGGCTAGCTTTGGAATTTGATATTCACTGGCTGGATAATAAGGATGTGGAATCAATAATGATATGTGTAAACTTTTCCTTTGCTCTTCACATCAAAAACAGATATGGTATGCCATAACTGCAGACATCAGATGAAGGTATGCAACAAACTGTGGTGTGCTATGAGTTATGTTTATTATTTACAAGACTTCATAGTTCACAATGCATAATTCACAAACATTTGTTAGATGGTCATTTGTTGTATTTCTCTACAGTCATGTCAATATTGTTTGCCCAAATGTTGTAGAGAAATGAGAAAACCTGTGGAAATCATCTGGTGAGTAAATGTAATCTGACAGGCAGAAGTATTTATCCACATATGCCTGCCATGATGGGTTAGTAAAATTAATTATTCTGTGTAATGAGCTTAGAGAGTTAAGTAGGGTGGCTAATGCAACGTGTCACATCAGGAAGAAGTGAGGTAGTAAATGGGGAAAGTGACAGTTATTTATAGCTAGGAATGGAACAGCGTAGGTCTCTCTGGCATAGCTGTGTGGTACACACAGAGTAATTTGCCTGTATCCAGTGACCAGTACTTGGATGGATCAGGTATTACAGATAAGGGAGATAAAACAGTAGGTACAGTCTTGTTAGTCGTAATGGGTAGGCAATTTATTATTTTTTTTGTTTCTGGATACAGCAATGAATAAACACACACACACACACACACACACACACACACACACACACACACACACACACACACACACACACACACATAATAGGTGCATAGGGTGGTAATTCCCCAAAATCTCTGGTGGTATTTAATCATGCCTATTATTTAAGAATTGGTGAACATGGCAAACAGGAGAAGGAGGCTTGGAGAAACTAATTGGTAGGGGAAGAGAGCTTACCTGGGTTTTGTTCTGAAGTGTGCTGCCATGTCTTGTGCAAATATCATTACTTTGGTAATTTTTCCTCGGGCAAATATTTGGGTTGTCAGTAGGTATCACTTGCTAGGGCTCTTGATTATTTAACCAGTTAGCGGCTACCTTCCTGTGACTGTGGCTTAAGAATCTGGTCTGATAGGGTGTCCACTTATGCTGATCTTCATTGGTGGGTTTTGTTTAATAGATGCAGGATCAGAGTTGTATGCGGGAGCCACATGGTACAGCCCAGATACTGTCTTAATGTGTCCCTAGGCCTGCTAAACACCCCTGTCTCCTCATGTACTGGCTCTGTGGTAGTTTGTGGGGTGTGTACATAAGGGCAGGTCTTCTGGTTGTCTTTTTCCCATTCTATTGGCTAAAGTGTGCAGGAAGGCACAAGTAGGATGTAAAAGCCCACAACAAAAACATGTAAAAAAGAAATAAGTAAAAAAAAAATAACAACAACAATAATAATAAATAAATACACACATACATACATAAAACCAAGTGAAAGCAATTAGGGGGAGGTGGGGATGTAGGTAGCAATGGAGGCCTGTGCACTCATGGAAAGGCATCTAGCCCTGTGCATTCATGGCTAGTCAATGTGGTGCCAGGTAGCTGGTTTGGCATCTGACAGATCCAACAGAAAGCAAGCAATTTTAAATAGATATCTGATTGCAAAATAATATCAGGGGTTTTGTTATGGGAGAGTAGAGTTATAGGTGATATTCTGCCATACTGCTTAACTTTTTCTCTGCAATTAATCCAGGGGCAAATGTTAAGTATTGCTCATTTAAACCGAGGAGGCAACTTGAATAAAAGGTTTTACATTAGCATGCATTTTCTGAAGGATGTGGAGTTTGAAACTCAAATGGCTATTATTATTTAGTGAATTAATTTTTGTTGAGTTTCTGGTTGCCTACAAAGTTTTAGAGGAGCAGTTCAATTGCTAAGGAAAACCTGGCCAGTGTGTGATATTCTTGTCAATTGGGAGGCACATGTTGTACTGTAGTGGTTGCTTGATGACTATCCTTGAGTGATCTGGCTTGACTGGAAGATATAGAGATGAAAAGCACAACTGGTTTAGTGTGGTTGTTGGTGCTCATTCTGCCATGAGCTAGGCATTTATACAGCACCATCTCAGGTAGTCGAGTCATAGTCAAAGTGAGCCCATATCTCTCAAGCATACTATATTATGAGGAATATTTTCTCATTCTGAGTATTAAAAAGATTATTTTACTTGTGGTTACACATGGGATTGGGTCTGTTACACACTCATTTTAAGACATTTAACTATTATCTATGGAAAATAATAGTAAATCACATTAACTTATTGAAAGATCCTTATTTAAGTAAAAGTTAACATATTTTAACCATGTGGTGAATTTCCTAGTTGAAAGTGTTAGTATGGTGGAAGTGGTGTTCCACCTTTTGCCCATTTGCTCCACTTTATGAGTGGTAGTGTTCCACATTTCAGTGGTGAAAGGTTGAGAACTATGTTGGAGACAGGTAGGGTGGTTGAAGTGGCACTCAGTGTCAGATGGGCTTGTCTGGAGGTGTTCCACACAGGCATATATTAGTGCACAGTATATTATAAGGGGAAATCATGAGGTGACCCAAAAAGGTTTTAGTAAAAGAAGGACTGAATGAACATGAACAAGATGGTTCATGGAGAACTGAACGTGGTGGTAGGTGGAGAAATAATCCATACATGCCTCCTGCAGGGCTGGGATTGGGGTCCAGTTTAGTTAGAGGAATGCTCTGGGGTAGGGTTTGAGCTTACATTCCTCAAGGGAGTAATAGGATGAGGGATGGTTTGTACCTCCCCCCATTGTTTTACATTATGAGAAGAATTGATCGACACTATGGAGTTGGTACATCCATATTTCAGAAAGGCAAGAAAGGGGGCCTTCAGGGTGGAGTAGATATTCATATCTATATCTGTTTACACACACACACAAACACACACACACACACACACACACACACACACACACACACACACACACACACACACACACACACACACACACACACACAGATAATAGTAGTGAGTAGAGCAGACAGAAACAATTAAGTTAAGAAATGAAAAAAGAAGTTACACAAGACTAAGTGATAAGATTAAAACTAATAAGCCCTGTCCTCAGAGACAATGTTTTATATTCTCTGGTCTAATTTCACTATATCAGACTGAAAATACTGGTGCACCTCTGTAAAGTTATATTATTTTTTTTGAGAAATAATACCTTTCTTGTACTGTTTCATAGGTATACAGAAGATATGCCTGCAGACTGATACATTTTAATGTATTCTTCAAAAGACTCTTTGCATCTGCTTAGCTACACTCATATGGACTTGGATAAGAATAGATGAAAAGGTACAGGAGACTGTTCTTTAAGTGAGAACAACACCTTGCTCACATTTTTTTCATTCATTCACCGAGAGCACATTAATTGAATCATGTAAAGGCTTGCACATGTGATCTCATATTTTAGCCACTGCCCACATTCAGAAGCTCCAGTGAGGCTAGGGGCATAGGCATCACTCATCTATAACTTTAACATCTCAGTACAATATAATGCCTGCAGTTGTATCATCATTGCACTGTCCGTTGGTCAGTCTTATAACCCTCTCTGTCCCCTTTAGTCAGCATACTGCCAAGATACTTAAACTTTCTCTCTTGAGATGATGCTCTGAGGCCTCTATCATATATGCAGAGAGCAATCGACTCTTTGTTGGAAAGACACCCATTAGTTCAGATTTAGAGGTGCTGATTTCCATGTCAGCTACTTAACACTCACATGGGAATTACGATAGTGATTTCATTTCCTCATAACAAGCTGCAGTTGCACTATGCTGGAGCAATGCATGTCCTAAGTACTTGATGACATCTGATACTAAGAAGATGAGAAGACAAGGAGAGAACATCACTTGCAAACAACAAAGTTGCAAACTTTGTATCACACCTAGGTACTCTCCCAGCTTCAGGAGTACCCTGATGCTCAGTCCATGAAGATCATGAAGGGTAGAGGATAGAAGACCCTATGTTGTTAAAGGTGTATTCCTATCTTGAATATATCTGAGCTAACACTAAGACGGCAGGTACAACTCTTTTTCAACAAATATAGGTACTGAATAATGTAGTGCATTTGCGGTAACAATATATATTGTTACAGAACCTCCTAAAACACATTAATAAGTACTTGGCCATAGGACTTCTTCTAGTTCATGAAACTTACATTGCCTATAATGATCAGTTACCATAACTCCTACAGCATCCATGCAAGCACAAAGAGTTGATCTAATAGTACATGGTTGGAATGGTAGCCACGTTGCTCCAACTGAAGATTTCTTCTTATAGGTTCATAGTTATTTAGTAGGCTAACAACCACAAGGACCTTTTTAAGCCTAGCAGTGCACCCCAAATTTCTGACAAGCTTTGGTACCCTTTATAGGTATAAAGCAGGGACTTATGACATGAAACATTTGCAAGGAGGGATAAGGGAGATGAACCATTTACAAGCTGTCTGTGTCCATTAGAAACTTGGGGATCAAACCAGGGATGAATCTCCTTTTCCCCTTCCGATTGTCCAAGTTACACTTGAATTGGATTAGGGAGGAACTCTACTTCTCATGGCTGTGGAGCCTGTTCCCGATATGAGGTAGTCTCGGGGATACATATCTGTCTGTCCAGCAGGTTCTATTTATATCTCAGGCAAAGTTTAATCCTTTAGAGTATGTAACTCTGGTGCTGTTTGCTTTGTGGATATGCAGTACATCCATCAAAGTGGAGACTGATAATGTGTTGTATGCCAGGCATTGATCTCCTCTCAAGAGCCTGCAGAAGACAGAATATATGGAACGGGCCTTGAGGTGGTCTGCCTAGGACATGAACTTACTCCCTGTATTCTTTTAGTGAGAAATCTCTGTGGACATTCTGGTTTCTGGATATGCCTGGTTAAGTACATAACAAAGGGGCGACCATACTCAGTGATAGGTCTGATAAATGCCGAATACAGTGGAAGAATGACTTCCTTGGACCTAGATGCCATACCTTTGTTTATAACTTGCACAGCATAGAATGATTTCCTCACTACTGTAGACACATGAAGGTCAAAGACTAGGTGACTGTCTATTTGTGTCCCCAAGTCCTTGAGTAATGAGTCAAAGTATGGTCACTTCTATTAAACCCAAAGTTGATCTTATTGCAGTAAATATGATGGGAAGGCACACTTCCATGAATCACTATGGAAAGATTCAAGGACAAAAACACATGCTTAGTCCTGGAGGGATTCTTCAGGTGACAATAAGATGCCTTAATGTCATCCTTTCAATATGACTATGATGTCAAGTTTCAGTCTTAGTTGACAAATATATACAGCAAGCACCAGCTTCTTCTTCATAAAATATGGAGGAGAAAACAGACGAGCCAGAACAAATGTCAATTTGCATACACTAATACTGCCTCAATCCTTGATGAGCTATGTTTCAGATGGCTAACTGCCATTCGAGGTTGCATTGTCTCCATACAATTTCCACAGTGTGTTAAGAAAAAAAAAAACAAAATCCTCACATGGGGTGATTGATATTAGATGACACCCCTCTACACACTTTGTATTCCTACTACAATTTTTGAGGATAGTAAAATCAGACACGACATGTTGAATGTGGCCTGACTGTTACCAAGCAATTAACTATAGTGCTGTTTGAGTAAGATAACAGTAAATGCACATATTGCTAATCAAAATGTCATTATCCATGGTGTCAAAATAAACCCAGAAATCAAGGGGCACCAGAACTGAACATGACATTTGATTTACTCTTATTAAGAGGTCCTTAACTTCTCTACTAGGAGCAACCTCAGCATGTTAAGATCTATTCATGAATCTGATTAAAATACAGAAGTCATAATTAATTAACTGACTTCTGACATAATGAAGTTTCCTCTATATTCTAATCAGCACAGTCTTTATTCCATTGATCTTTTTCAGCAACAGGGATTAAAGTATTGCTGCCTTTTCTTATAGTTCCAGTTTATTTCATTCATCTGGTACACTCCAAATGAAAGTATTACCAAATTAAATAAATATTAAGCAGTCAAGACAGAATAAAAAGAAGATATGGTAAGCAGTGCATTTTCTTTAAAAAAGAATGAGGAGGTTTGAATAGTGATATATTTATACATCCATGTTCATTGTGTGAATGCTGATATCCCATATTTACTTTTTTTTTTTTTCAAATTTCACAATTTAAAATTTTTGGCTCTATTAGCACTCACTTGATCATATAGGTGCAGTATCTTTGTGGCATACTAGACTTTTCAATTAGATAACTTGCTGTTGTGAACAGGATGCTAGCCTAAAAGTGAAAGCAATTACAATCTTCATTTAAACACTTGTGTTTTTGGTAAGCAAATGTCAGAGTGACTCATCGTTTAAGGACAGATAGCTAAGATAAAATTCGCCTTCCAGTCAGTTTGTTAAATATGTTTGAAAATGTATGCCTCTTGTTCTAAGTAAAATGCACATACAAAGACTGCATTTTCTTACTGAAATATGTTAACTCTTTTGTATAGCTTAGTAGGGCACAGTGTTACTTTATGAAATGAGTGTTTCAAGACTGGAAAACGCTCTCTTGCAAAGGATGCACTTATGTAATCAATAAGGCCAGCTCTTCAACAGACTGAGAGCTATTATGAATGCCCTTCTGTTAGCAATGAATTTACTTCTAATTTAGATACAAAACATGGAAAATGGAGGTTGAGTTTCTGAAACAGAAAAATAGGAAAAACTCACTTGCAGTACTCAATTCTATCTTTGTTGACTAGCATATATGCATATGTATGAGTTTACTAAGTCAGTTTCATCACTGAAAAAGAAGACAAGGCAGCACTTAAATGTATAGCATTGGCTAAAAACTATCGACTGCTTTCTTCTCAAAACTATAACTTGTTTTTAGCATTTTTTTTGCCTGTGCATCCGAGCTTCTTAGTTTGATGTCTGGCATTCCATACAAAGGAACGTCTGGCTTTTACAAAGAAATGAAATCTAGGGCAAGAAATATGCCACTGTACTGTCATTAAGATTAGGAACAGAAGTTATTGTAAAGAATATATGGCCTGTGTCTATGTGGTGTATCTGTGTGTCCATGTGCTTGCTTGTGTACGGGTGTGCGTGTTAGTGTGTGTGTGTGTGTGTGTGTGTGTGTGTGTGTGTGTGTGTGTGTGTGTGTGTGTGTGTGTGTGTGTGTGTGTTTTAACTGGGCTGTAATAGTGGTGGACAAAGATTCTTTGTTAGTTTCATGCTACCTCCATAAAAGCATTACTTGCTGATGTGCTGTTCTGACCTGAAAAGAAAATTACCCAGCTAATGCTATTTAATGCTGAGGCGTCAGAAGCAGATAGTTTACAATTGAAAGGAACAGACCATGAAAACAATTTAACAAAAAAATATGTAATGTAACTTGGCATAATTTTAATTTTATGTTGTTTCCTTCAAATGTGATCACAAATTTCAGTATCCCCAGGATTCAATAGAATCTGGTAAGCTTCATGTAGAGCCTACATAGAATGTATCTGTGTGCACAGCCACAGTTCCCCTTTGGCAATGCGCTATGCATATTAATCTTGGCGCTCTGCCGAGGGAGATCATAGTAACATGGATATTGAATCCATGTAGGCAGAAGTGTAGAGGCTGCCCCGTGGTTGTGGATTGTCCAGAAAATTCCTCGACAGATGTTATGCACAGGATAAGAATCCTTGTAATGTACCCAACTAGTGAAGAAATATGCATTATAATATTTTTCCCTTTGTTTTTATTTATTTATTTATTTTTTAATGCCCGTTTGATGGTGCACCATAGAGTACAGCAGTGCTGGGCTGTGCATACACATACACAGCTGACATCTGCCAGACATCTAAAAATGGAAACCAGGTGTAATTATTTATTCTTGTCTACTTTTTTTTTCTTGAATGGCCATTTGTGTAGGGCAGTGTGGTGCTTAGCAACACTAACAGGTAGCTTAGTAGTATATGTGAAGGTATAGTGGATCTCTCACTATCCAAGAAGCTAAAAAGGTTGAGTCACAGCTTGAAGTGTAGTAGGTTCTGGGTTCAAGTCCTCAGAAGTCTTACCTTTTTACATGTATTGCTATGAAAATGTGTGAGGTGACCTAAAGGGGAGTTTAATTCAAAAATAAAATTGTTACATTTGAAAATATGTGTGGTGCTAAACACCACTCAAACATGGTCAACGGCTTTTCCTGTTTGCAGATTGCAAAGTTCTGCTAAAACACGGTTGTGCGAGTTTACGTGACGTTCAGCTCCATTAAGCTGGTTTGTGGGATCCTTAGCAACATGGTGCTTTTTGAATGTTACAGTATAACATGAAAGGGTGGGAAAGCAGCCTATATTAAGGCCAATAGGTGGGAATTCTGCAGCATTCATTGGAGTCTCAGTAACCTCTTGGTATGCCTGGCGGTGTTTGTGAGGTTGTGTGCTTTCGGGTGCAGAGATGGGGTGTGCACTAGTCCAGAGTGTTTGTTGAACTCCTGGAACCAAACTATTAAGTCCAGCTGTTGCAAGGTGATTACCAAGGCTCATAATGTAAAGCTGAAGCTGGGATCAGTTGGCTAAGGATCTTACCAGTGCTATTGGCATCCCCCTCACTGATGAGCAGTACTGTCACCACTATGATGACCAGAAGTGAAGGAAGAGGGGAAGCTTGGACACCTGGGACGAAGAGGCTAGGGCTGGGTATGCCCCACAGATATGTAAGTATGTTTGCTACTACTTTATTAAAATACAAGCTGAATCTGTGCAAAACTGGTATGCATAATGGTTTACTTCTCTTCCAACAGCTGCAGCTGAATGGGCTCACTATGTCCAGTCTCACGCAGACCGCCTTACCAGGATACATAATGAGTTTGGTAAGTAAGGATATTTTGTGATAACTGTAGTGCAATAAACAATATCAATAACAATAAACAAGGTTTAAAGCAGGATTGTGGTTTGGTAAGTAATGTGTGCAAATAACTATAACAGTAGAGTTGTATTCACTGCATGTGTGTTCTAATGTCACCGCAGTCAATTGTTACATTAAGTGCACATCCCCTGGAGTCACAGCTTTTGTCAACTGTAGACATGAAATGAATAAAGAATGCAAAAAGTAATTATGTGATAAATGTATTGCACAACCTGTATGGTTCAGAGCTGTCTTCAGGCCACTTTCAATGAAATAACACTCTCTATTACTCCCACCCCCAGGAACAAAATATATGGGTAAGGTAACCCACATTCTGGACAGATATCATATGTATAGTGACAGATTGCAAGGAGCAATAACAATAAAGTTTAAAGCAGGATTGTGATTTCATAAATAATGTGTTCAAATAACTGTAGGAGGGCTGTGTTCACTGCACGTGTGTTCTAATGTCACTGCAGTCAATTGTTACATTAAGTGCACATCCCCTGGAGTCACAGCTTTTGGATTCTACTCTCATGCAAGCTAACTAAGACATGGGTGGCATTCTAGCTTACTTAATGTACACTAACATACCTCTCAAATGTCATGATTTTTAATAATGTAACTGCCCAATCTGTCTGATCCTTGACTAGCATTTAAATGATTACCTGGAATGCAATGTATTTGCAAATCTGTTTACAAAACATCTTGGTAGTAATGCACAAGCACAGGATGTGAAACAGTTCATTGTAATTATGTACCTGCACTTGTTAGTGCTTGGCCCATACTGTCCCATGCTAACAGTTTGAGAGGTATGTACATGCAACATCATCTATAGAACAATTGTGTCACTGTACTCACAACTGACACTGCACACCTGTAGAATCATGTATTAGTAGTCTGTGTAGTAATATCATCTGCAGATTCACTAATGATATGTTTCTCTCTCTCTCCCTACCCCTTATCTTCTTTCATTTGTTAATTTTGTTTATTATTATGATTTAACATTAATATATTCTTTTAAACGGTTATGTTGTTGTTATGGGTTATTGCATTCTGGTTTGCTTTAAACATATTTACTGTTATGTTATTTATTGTTGTGTTCCACATAATATACCTTAATATGTATTTGAATTAATCAGTATTATGCTCCATTATGCTAATACTAACATTGGTTTGGTTATTACTAATCTTAACTTATCTTTATATTTAATTTATTCCAGTGTGACAAAGTAGACCAGTTCCAGGTGATCCACCTACCTTGGCTCCTCCAGCCATGGCACCAAAGCCCAGCACATCTGGGCCTCAGTCCGGCTGGGGCTTGGTCACCCTCTGGGAGTGGTGGTAGAGGTGGTGATTTTGTCACCCATGATGAACTACTAGGATTGATGCTCAGGATGTTCTTCTGAGCTTTCAGACATTGTCTGCGCCAGATGGAGGATATGCTCACCACCCTGGTGGGGCAGTCTCACCTCAGATGCCAGCCTCCACCACTGCCACCACAGGGGCAGTTAATCAGCAGTGCCGACAGTCCCATTGATGGGGACTTGAGTTGCAGTGCTACCTTGTGGAGGTACATAAGACTGCAATTCCACAACACCTTCACCATCAAAGGTGTACACCCCCCTCTTGTGTCACACACCTATCCTGTCTGCTGTCTTGTCTGTCTGCAAAAGCTTCCTCACCTTCCCAGCTAACCTCCATCACATGTTCCTATGTCTCTTCCCCAACATTCCACTCTCACCTTCCAAAAAAAAAAAAAAAAAAAAAAGGGCACCTGTCCAGAAAAAATATAATCCTATCCATAGCCTTTTCATTTTGCACATGTGTCCACTGTAATTTGGTCTAATTGGCTTGACAACACCATTATGTTGTCCTCACCGCTCTCATTGGGGGGTGACAGTCCAAATTCATCTGCAAAATTCTGTCAAAGTGCACAGTTGTTGCTGTACAAGAAATGGATAGCCATGGTTCTTTTCTACATCCTTCCTGCACATACCTACCTGCCTTTCACTATGTTTTTCTCCCTGCTTGCACCCCTTTTCACCACTGTCCTAGCTCCCCATTTCTCTTTTTTTTTAAGATTTTCTGTGCGGTGCTGTGAGACACGGTGCATCATGCAGTGTCGCTAAGCTCAACTAAATGGAGCTATATTGATGTAATGTGTTTGAAATGATAATAAACACATATAAAATGTACACGTTCCCTATTTTGGACCCAAGGCCATTGCACCTGCGGACCACTGCAATAACCTGCCATGATACACAGCTGTTAATTTAAACAAGTTGTTTAAGCAAAACATAGTAATTGCAAGTTATCATCATTAAGCGTATTTAAGCAAAGCTGCTCATCGAGCTGCATCGTGCAAACTTGCTGAACAGGACTACAACACTAGAAAGGCAGACACAGAATAATGATTGCAAGTGAGGCCTCTAATAGCAGGTAAATGTGCACTTTTATCAGCAACATTTAGAAATACACCTGCTAAAAATTAATGACAAAATACATGTTCAACTGGAACTCTGATGGAGAAATACATCCCTATAAAGCCAGGCACATAGTAATGGATGTAATGGATGTAATGGAAGTATGTCACAGCCTGTATGTATGCACTGACATCTTGCCAAATACACATTTTGAAAAAATTACTTAGTAGCTCACTTTGTTAAATCCTTTGTCAATGGTAATTTTTGCCACACATGGTCCTGGGTTCAAATCCAGTGATGTGCAGCATTTAAATTACCTTACTGTGACGCCATCAATGAATGACTGAGTCATCTACTCTTTATCCACACAATGCATTTCAAATGCAATGTTTGCTTTTCAATAATGGAAGTCAAAGGTCTGGTGATAGGAACACAGTTGACATATCCCTATAGCAACACTATAAAATGCATAAAGTGTCAGGTCATGCATTAATATGCAATCACAGAGAATTTTAACTTAGGTAATGCAAATGAGGCCTACTAAAATCAAAGTGCAGCACACATTCACTTCTTAATGATATTACAGATGAGCACAGCTGCACAAGTAACACAGACATAAGGAGGTCCTGATAGTAACAAGGACTACCAGCACACACATTCCAAATGAGTACCATAATGTAGCACATGGCCTGTCAGTCTTGCAAATGGTTGACATAATGGTATATTAACCCCCTAAATTGCTTAAGGCACAACAAACATGTTGCCTATTAGTCTGCTAATGATACCATTGACTAACATACTTACTTTAAACACATGCCTTAATTTGCAGTGAAATGGATATCTGCAATTTGGCTCTGCCTCTACAACAAAGCTGCCACAGCTCCCACAGTTACACTTACAGCTTGTTGTCCTCCAAAGTGTTCACACTCTCTGCCTATCCATATTGCCTGCAGTTTCAGTTGCAGCCTGTAGCACATACACCTGTATGTAAAAGTAGCTGCTACAGACGTACTCTCTGCAATGACATAGTATCTTGATCCCAGTAATTTACAACACAACATTTCAGAAAGGGTTTCTAATCTACATGACGGCCTTATATCTTATTCAGTGGCTTTATGTCATTTACTGATTAAACTGCAAATCACCTGTGTTGGTTGCAATTAGCATTTCACAGCCACAGATAGGTTAACAGCCAATCACCTGGTAATAACAACCATGTTAAAGAGGCAAACAGCTACCTGTGGGAACCATTCTGTATGTGACTTTCTTCACACAGTAAATGTGTTACCCAAAACTTTATATATCTGTACATATCAACAGAGAAGTATTGTACTCCATCTGGTATGTAACATTTTGTTTACAGCATGATGCATATGTGTGAATATACTTAGTGGGAATGGGGATTACAGCATTAAGCCTTTCTTAGAACTGTAATGATAACGTCATTGATCTCCAGATTTGTTTCACCTACAGAGGACGTACAATATATCAGGGGTGGAATATTTTTTGTCAATGTGACACACTGGTCTCATGGGAACGTCCCTTTATAGTGGTTGTAATAGCCCACTGCTATTGTTTGGCGCTGTTGCTTTGCTATATTATCAGGGGGTTTACCCCAAGGGACCGCACTACAAT
Organism: Protopterus annectens; assembly: GCF_019279795.1. Classification (NCBI taxonomy): domain Eukaryota; kingdom Metazoa; phylum Chordata; order Ceratodontiformes; family Protopteridae; genus Protopterus; species Protopterus annectens. The sequence goes on along the minus strand of NC_056739.1, from coordinate 1,430,937,704 downwards.
GGACTCCTGTGTTGGGTGTATGATGATGCATCAGTATCTGTCATGGCATGTGTGATCAAGCAGTGGATACTGCCAACCATTCTGTTCTTGCTGTGTCTCTACATAGTGTACTCCTATGTATCTGATCCTGACATGTGTTACCATTTTGTTGATTTTCAGGAAACAAGCATGATAGATGCCGTGCCCCTTTTATGGATGGCAAGAACAATATAATCCTGGAAGGCCTCGCTCAACACCATGAACTCTTACTGCCCAGAGTGAGACAAAATAGGGAACAGTGAGCAACACTGTGGGCTGACATTTTCCATGATGTTAAAGCTTTAGGTCAGCAGAGCAGGACATATGAGCAGGTTTGGCACTGTGTGAGAGATATGATAAATGTTGCATGCAGAAGAGCAGCAGATGTAGCCAGGGATCATGGTGTTCCCAGTGGAGGGCCTCATTTAGCCACTGAGGAAATCCTGATGAACCTAGGAACACACAACAGCTCCCAAGCATCCATCACACTGTATATTGTGGATGTGGGTGCCACCGTTTTCATGCCAGAGGAGCATCCAGGTAGGCTTAGTTTGATCAGCATTGGAATACTTAGCATTCAGTGTGTCAGGGTGTACACACTTTTAAATGGGTGTTAGGTGTTTGTTCTTGAATCTCATGCTCAGATTTTGACCAACAAAAAGTAACAAAGTAGCTACTATACACATGAGATATATGGATGTATTAACCTTTTATAGTGCATCATATGGTTGTGTTTACATCATCTCTCCCTCAACTTTTCACAGGTTAGTCAGGAATTGGACAAGGCCATGGTTCTGTTCCTGGTAAGCACAACACCGTTTTGTTCAGATGTAAATGTACTGCAATGTATTCCCTAAAGTGTCATCCTAGGCCTGCTGGCTGGATTGTTCTACTGTCAACATGATTGCCAACTGCACAGATATTTTCAGACTGTACACATTTTAGAGTCATACCTATGCCTTGTAGGTGTAACCACACTGATGTGACAGTATTGTCAGGACATTACAGATTTCCATATGTGTCAACTGTGCAGAGTCTTCACAAATGTTAATAGTGTACCTCATTGTTGCTGATGAGATTGCTGTTTAAAGAGCTTTTATTTACAAGTAACTATAGATGTTTGTGGAAAAAGTAATGTCTTCATGTCCTACTATATGAGGTTGGATTTAAACAGGTCTGTAATAGTCCAACAAACGCAAGAAGTAACAAACAAGTGAAAACAAAAACCAGAAGACAAAATTACCCTGTACTTGTGAACGCCAAGGGAATTCTTGTATAGTCCGCACTTGTAAATTCTCCACACTCAAATGGCTACTGTAGACAAAATCCAGGATAAAATCAGGTATATTAAATGCTAAATAAATGTCCACAAAGAGGTCCTATCCGACAAAATATCCATGTGACTCAAGTAGTAAAAAAGGTTTCTCCAAAAGCTTTATTGAACCAATACTGTGAAGCACTTTTCATCCCACTAATAGTGGGACTTTTCAGACAAACAGATTCTGACAAAAACCAAGGTTTAAATACTGGTTTTGGTGCCAAAAAGGTGCCGTTGCTAGGTTACAGTTCTGTGCTTCAATTAGTTAAAGGTATAGTGTCCTAACAACTAATGAGATGAATCTATGAATGAATTTAAAACAAAATCAACAAAACTTCAGAACCATTAAAAGGATTAAAAGCATCGCTAAGATGTCATTGTTACAGTGTCTAAATAAATACTAAATATAAAACAAATATAAAAATATATAAAGTATATATGGTAATAAAAATCACATCTATATATTACTACATGTTTCAGACTAAGGAATGAGCAGTAACAAACAAAAACCAGTATGTACAAAAGTTACTCAACTTGAGCACTGAATACATATATAAATAAATCACATCAAAGAATCGAGTGGTTACAAAAAAGAAAGAACGCTGTTGTGGGAAATTGCTATTCAAAGATGGTACAAAGTCACATTAGAACTACAATAGTCTGGTCAGAATCCCACCTAAAACACATACCTAACTACAAAGTCTAACAAAAGTCATAAATATATGTTCAGGATATACAGTGACACCTGAACAAAGAACTATTAAATAGTGCAATTAATGTAGCCATGTCATGTAGAAAGCATGTGTATTGTAATTGTAAAAGAAATATGGTAAAAATGTATATGCTAACATGTAAACGACAAATTTAAAATCAAACAGCAACTAGTAAACCTATATAAAGGTAAAATGTAAGGTTACTAAGGACAAATTACTCCATAAGTGCGCGGTAATGTACAGGAATTCACTCCGAAAACAAAGCAAGCAAACCCCCCCCTCCACAAGAGTATATAACATGACAATGGTATATATCAACGTCATAGGCTTCTCAATTTCAGTAATGGATATAATGTGATAGTCTCATTAAGGCCTGGGGGGGCATTGGCATGGCACCTAATCAGCCAAAAAAGTTCTAGCACTTCCAATAGGACTTCAAAGGGTCCTTCACGGCTGTCAGGTGATATGGTATCAATTGCTTTAAAATTGAAATTATGGCTAGGGTTGTCAATAATATGTTTAGCAAGTGCATTCTCTGTTTTCTTTTTCTTGATTGCGTATAGGTGTTCGTAGACCCGTTCTCGTAGTTTCCTATCAGTTTTTCCTAAATAAAATAAAGGACAAGCCTGGCACTGTGCCAAGTAAATTACTTTTGTTGACAAGCAGTTGAATTTATATTTGAGGTCATATTTAATGTTCCTTACTGTGAATGTCTGCCCTGTAATCATATGTGCACAATAATTACACATATTGCATTGATACATACCCACTCTCTGTGTTCCTAGTGACACATTGCTTTGTAATAACTGTTTCAAGTTTCTCCCTTTTTTCCAGACAATTTTTGGCTAAGGTGGTAATTATTTTCTCAGAACACCATCGTTAGATATGATGTTCCAATTTTTATTAATGATGAGAGAAATAAAGTTACTGTCTAAGCTATAGGGAGTAATAAAAAAAAACATTAATATACATGGGTTCACTAGTACTTACAGGGATGGGTACTTGATTCAAGGCATTAAGAATCGGCATATAGGTACCTGCTTCTCTTTTTGATCCAACCTCAGACATAACTTCATCAATAAGGTGTTTAGGATAACCTCTCATGGTAAACATAGAACACAAAAGTCTACATTCATCATGAAAGTCATCGTTCCTTGATACCATAACTGACCTTTTACAACAGACTTTTTCTGATAAAGGGGATGGCAACTTGAATAGTGTAATAAAGTATTAGAATAGGTATCTTTCCTGTGTATGTTAGCATAGTAAACTTTGTTGTTAAGGTCCTTCCTTAAATCTACATCTAAATAACTAATCCTGTGTCTATTGAAGTTGGATGTAAAAGTTAGAAAGTTAGAACTAGAATTAAAAAATGATACTAATTCATGTGTTGTATCTTCATTCCCTTCGATTAAAATAAAAATATCATCTAAAAAGCGTGTATAGTACCTGATCTTATTCTTAAGGTCATGATTTCTACTTGTTATATCCTGTTCCCAATAGGCCATGACTAGATTGGCGAAACTAGTGCTGCAAGGTGAACCCATGGCCACCCCTATTTTTTGTAAATAAATATTATTATTGAAGGTAAAAAAATTATAGGACAACACTAAATCAAGCATTTGTTCAACTAATTCTACCTCAAGTGTAGGTGCTTGGTGCTTTCTCAACATATAGCTAACATATTCAATACCTTCTGTGTGTGGTATACTTGTATATAAATCTTTAACGTCGACTGTTAAGAAATTAAATGAATCATTAAACTCGACGTTGTTGATATTATACAAAAAAGACCACGAATCCTTACATACGTTTTTTTCTTTCAGTGCATACTTTTTCAAAATTGAATCAATAATTTTGGCACATGGATACGTCATACTATTATGTCCATCTACTAGTGGTCACATGGGGGTGTTAATTAGGGACTTATGGATCTTGGGGATGCAGAAAAGAATAGGAATCTTGGGTGCAAGCATGTTCAAATAATTAAATGTAGTCAAGTCAATCCTTCCCTCTATAAAGAAGTCGTTAAATGTAGATTTTATGATATTATAAGCTTGGTGCATTTTGTTCTTGGAAGATATTTGATAAGCAGTATTGTCGAGGAGAGATTCCATTTTCTCAATATATTGTAATTGTGTCATTATAACCAAATCGCCACCCTTGTCAGGTTGAATAAACCGAATAGCAGTATTTTTTAATAATGTAAGAGACAGTCTGTCCTCTTTGGAAATATTAGGTCGGACATTAAACTGTTTGTTTAAGTAAAGCATATTCCTAAAGTCATTTTCGCACATTAATTCAAAGGCTGCCAAAACTGGATGTGTCGGTGGAATAAATGTACTTGCTATATGAAACTTGTGGTCAACTGGATTTGTATTACTAAAATACATGCACAAATTTAATTTCCTCAAAAACAACTTAAAATCAACAATAGTTGTGACTAAATTAGCCCGACAGGTAGGAACAAATGAATGACCTCGGGCTAATAATTCAATAATATTTGGTGTAACATAAACTGAAGAAAAATTAAAAATTTTAAAGTCTTTAGATGAATTGTATAAAATAGTCAAATGGTTTGAAGTATCCAGGCTTACCTCCCCCTCCTCCCTCGGTTGTTGGTGTTGTTCATGTTCCGATAGCTGGGGCTGTAATAAGTGGTTTTCCGTAAATTGTAATGAGAGGCTCCTGTCAGCTGTGGGGTCCCAACATGGGATACCTGTTCAGCACTGTTGTTATCATTCTCTTGGTAAGAAGGTTGATTGTTGTTGTTACTAAATCCATTTTCTTCATTAATATTATTTCTTTCTTCATTTTGGCCTATGATGTTACTTTGAAGGGTAGCCAAAGAAGTAAAATTAGCGTTATTCTCAGAGGGAGGAGGTTTAGGGTATGCTAACCCATTACTGTATGCTGTTCTGTCCCTTTTCAGTTTCTTGCATTTTCCTTCCTTAATTTTATTAATATATTGGTCTATGCTGAAGAAAATCCTGTCATAGTCATATTGGTAACGAATAAAATTTGAATGCTGTTGAATTGTCTCATTTAAGCTGGTAGCTATCTGCATAACTTCTGTGGCTTGCAGTTCATAATGTTTGCATATCATTTCTAAAAGCTCGCAGCCATGTCTGTTAAAAAGTTGAACTAAGTCTTTGTGGAATGGTGAACCATCCACTAGGCCAGTAGGGTATTGCCAAGAACGCAACCCTTTTGGCACAATGCCTTCACTTAGGCACTCACGAAAATAAGCAATCTCAGTTTTCAACTTTTTATATTTTATCAAATAGTGATCAAGTTGCTTTAATAGAGTAGAAATGTCTGTTGGATCCTCGGCCGGTTGCTCCCTGGTTACACTTGTAGTTGGTAATTGAAATGTTAGTGGTCCGGATATCCATTCGGTTAAAGAGGGTGCCCCAATAAGCCCTTTGGATCATTGATTATTGCTGTTTGGCGTATTACCCCTTAGGTCGTTGTTATTAAATTGGGTCGGTAGTACAGATGCATTACAATTAGATTAATTTCTGTTGGATACAGGTGGAGTGCGAACCTCTTTGTTAGTGTTAGCACTGTTGAAACAGTTATTACAAAACAATGTGTCACTAGGAACACAGAGAGTGGATATGTATCAATGCAATATGTGTAATTATTGTGCACATATGATTACAGGGCAGACATTCACAGTAAGGAACATTACATATGACCTCAAATATAAATTCAACTGCTTGTCAACAAAAGTAATTTACTTGGCACAGTGCCAGGCTTGTCCTTCATTTTATTTAGGAAAAACTGATAGGAAATTACGAGAACAGGTCTACGAACACCTATACGCAATCAAGAAAAAGAAAACAGAGAATGCACTTGCTAAACATATTATTGACAACCCTAGCCATAATTTCAATTTTAAAGCAATTGATACCATATCACCTGACAGCCGTGAAGGACCCTTTGAAGTCCTGTTGGAAGTGCTAGAGCTTTTTTGGCAGACTAGGTGCCATGCCAATGCCCCCCCAGGCCTTAATGAGACTATCACATTATATCCGTTACTGAAATTGAGAAGCCTACGATGTTGATATATACCATTGTCATGTTATATACTCTTGTGTGTGTGTGGGGGGGTTTGCTTGCTTTGTTTTTGGAGTGAATTCCTGTACATTACCACACACTTATGGAGTAATTTGTCCTTAGTAACCTTACATTTTACCTTTATATAGGTTTACTAGTTGCTGTTTGATTTTAAATTTATCGTTTACATGTTAGCATATACATTTTTACCATATTTCTTTTACAATTACAATACACATGCTTTCTACATGACCTGGCTACATTAATTGCACTATTTAATAGTTCTTTGTTCAGGTGTCACTGTATATCCTGAACATATATTTATGACTTTTGTTAGACTTTGTAGTTAGGTATGTGTTTTAGGTGGGATTCTGACCAGACTATTGTAGTTCTAATGTGACTTTGTACCATCTTTGAATAGCAATTTCCCACAACAACGTTCTTTCTTTTTTGTAACCACTTGATTCTTTGATGTGATTTATTTATATATGTATTCAGTGCTCAAGTTGAGTAACTTTTGTACATACTGGTTTTTGTTTGTTACTGCTCATTCCTTAGTCTGAAACATGTAGTAATATATAGATGTGATTTTTATTACCATATATACTTTATATATTTTTATATTTGTTTTATATTTAGTATTTATTTAGACACTGTAACAATGACATCTTAGCGATGCTTTTAATCCTTTTAATGGTTCTGAAGTTTTGTTGATTTTGTTTTAAATTCATTTATAGATTCATCTCATTAGTTGTTAGGACACTATACCTTTAACTAATTGAAGCACAGAACTGTAACCTAGCAACGGCACCTTTTTGGCGCCAAAACCAGTATTTAAACCCTGTTTTTTGTCAGAATCTGTTTGTCTGAAGAAGTCCCACTATTAGTGGGACGAAAAGCACTTCACAGTATTGGTTCAATAAAGCTTTTGGAGAAACCTTTTTTACTACTTGATTCACATGGATATTTTGTCGCATAGGACCTCTTTGTGGACATTTATTTAGCATTTAACATACCTGATTTTATCCTGGATTTTGTCCATAGCAGCCATTTGAGTGTGGAGAATTTACAAGTGTGGACTATACAAGAATTCCCTTGGTGTTCACAAGTACAGGGTAATTTTGTCTTCTGGTTTTTGTTTTCACAGGTCTGTAATAGTGACAACAGTTTATACAGCTTTCGATATATTACAACATAGTACTGCAGAACATAACAGTGCAGGTATTAATGTACTGAGTTTCCCTTTTTTTATCACAGGTGACCGGGGGGGGGGGGGTTGGTCTCTATTACCTACACAACCTGATGTCACTGTCTCTTCAGACTCTGATAATGATGGTGGCCAAAGTGAGGCACAGCTGGGGGTTTCAAGGGCTGAATCTGCCTCAGAGGTTTACTTCCCTCTTCTGCCCTCATCACCTCACACAGTTAGTATGCCTACATATACCCAGTCCCCGGAGGCCAGTCAGAGGGTGGGGACACTGAACAGGAAAGCATGGCAACTATGGCTGCAGTGAGTGTCGACACTGACCATAGCCAAACAGCCGGCAAGGTTCCATGCAGGGAATTGATAGGGGTGCTTGTATGTAGCCTGTTTTCCTTCCACCACTTGTTGCAGGTGTCTCATCATGGGTCACTGGGCATATGTTTCGGGCCATCATGGAGACACAGGCATGTTCTGAAAGGAACTCCAGATGAATGGTCAGGGTTATGGATACAGCACAGTCTGACATCAGTGACTGCCTCCACTGCATTTTTGATATACTGGATCAATTCAGTGATGCAGTGTGGAAAGGCATTGGTCTGAGACAGACTGCAGAATATTTGTCTTGAAATGCACATTGCTTGTGTTGGAGTTGAGCATTGAACTTGTGGATGTAGGTCAGCAATTCCATCTGCTGAGAGTCCATGTGGCTGTCCACAATCACAATCCCACAGTGGCAGTACATCCACTGCTCCAGAGGAGTGTGTGCTGTCCACACTAAAATGTGGCAGCCCATGGGATCATGGTCCTGGTGTTCCCATGGAGGCCAAAGTCCCAACTGACAGCAGTCACCATCAGATACTAGTACCGCTTCTGATCTTGGTCATGGATGTGTCAGTGCAACTCCTGGACGAGCCAGTTCCCATGTTCGGGGGTGGACGCTGTGAACTGTCAGCTCTACCATGCATGATTCAAAGCTGTCCAACACACACATATGAAGGGCTAGCACTGAGCTTGACTGTGTTCACACATGCACTCACCCACCACTGTCACAATCAGGTCACCTACAGACACACACAGCACATTTCCATGGTCCATCTTGCTTGATTCCTTTCCTGACTCACACACATGTTTTCATCTTATTGGGTCAGCCTAGGCCTCCTGGACCTCCACACAACACCCTGTGGAAGTGATGATACCTGTGCCACATCCCTGTCAACCCCACCATTGATGAAGGGAAATGAAGCTACGTATCTGATGCACAGGGTGACTATATAATTTAATATGTAATTGTGTAATCCATTGTTGCCTTTGCCATGCCACTTTTACTGGTCACTGACATATACTGTATGCTGACATATGTAATGAGTAAGCCACATTGTTTTGTGTACCTTACATTGTATGATGTTGTAATATTTGTATACTTATACAATGAAAGGTGTGTCACGGACCTGTTTATGTTTCAGTTTCAGGAGTCTGTGGTGGACACCTATGGATACACAGTGGCAATAAACCCATAAACATTACAGCACAGGATGGAATGCCAGCACAGAAGAAATATGTCTTCAGACAGGTACAGCACTATAGGTGCAAGGCTCCATGGGTTCATATGTGTATAACAGGCTAACAAGGACAAAACCATCATTCAACCTACTCATGCATCCCTAATCTCTGAAAAGGTCTGCTACCCTTGATAAGTGTCACCAGGATTTTGGGAACTAACACATCTACAAGCTGTGATGATGGAGATGACCCAACTACAAATTTCCTGTGTCCATTACAGACATTTGTCCTACACCAGTTATGCTTATCTTGTTCTGCATCCCATTGTGTACGATGTGCGTTACAGCAGAAGTTTGCTTCACATGCATGGGGATCTTGTTACATATAGGGTGTAGTGTCTGGGTTACATACCTGTCTCTCCAGCATGTACTATTTATACCACAGTGAAGGTGTAGGTGTGTAAAACGGGTAATATATGTGTTAGTCCTGCTTTGCATAAGCGTGAGGTACACATTGGGATCTGACACCTCCCTGCTGGGTGACAATTTCATTGCAATTCATGCATCCTGCACTTTAACAGAGTAATGGTGGATATTTGTACGACATCATTCTGAGGCATACTGCAGAGGACTGGCCACCTTTGGCCAAAGGGTGTCCACCTGCCACATGTCTTTGGTATGTCATACAGTACAGTTATGTACCTGGAACACATGTCTGTGTTCCCACATCATGTCACACAACAGCTAATTTGCTGACTGTGCTTGATAGGCATTGTATAGTTGCAAGGCCAACATAATGTCAGCAAAGTTGAACAAGTCCTCTGTATATGCACAGACATCCACATCGCCACTGTAAGGAGTGCCTACAAATGCTGTGTTTCAGGCTACCAAACCCAAGGGTGTGGCAGCATGACCCTAACTTTGCTGGACTTGCACAGTATCACATTTGTTGGTATAGTATTGCAACCAAGCTTAATAGCAGGATTAATGGCCACATGGTTGGTAAAGTATTGCATGGCACACTGTCAGGTGCTGTGTTACCTTAGGAGACCTTCATAAAGGTGACATGTTACATTTCACTATCTCTCATGACACTGCCTAACAATGCATGCTGTGACATACACATAAGCATGACTGTGTCACTAATGGCACTATCAGTGACTTCTAATTAAATGTGGAAAATCCCCCTACCTCTCTACTCCTATGCCACACAAACACAACATATGACAGATGTGACTGCATTTTAAATCTCAATTCAATGATGTCTCAAACAACAGGCAGTACATATGGCAATGAGCATTTTGCCAACATGCACAACTCACATCCTGCTCCACCCACACCCACATCACACACACATGCATATGCGGGGATCCTCAACAAACATATTCCCAAACAACTGACATCTCAGAAAACCATATGCAAGCTCAGTACACATAATCATACTTTTGGAGAGCACAGTACATATAAATAGTTCATGCATCACTGTCTCACTGGTCAAACACCTGAGGAAAATCACAAAATCAAACCTATTATTCATAGGTGATTACATTGTGAAACACATTGATGTCCATGTCACAAGGCTACATGTGGGAAAGGTCACAATTAGCTGTCTGTGGGTTGACATGATACACCATACCACACATTGCCACAACTCAAGGAATATCAGGTGACATAATGATGACATCATAATTCCTGCAGGTTTGTATGACTAGGGACATACGTCACCGGACTGTATGCAGACACATGACTGAGCTTAGACACTCTATCTCTCATGGGAATGCCCATTGCTTTCAGCTGCATTAGATCCTCACCTAGGGTTTGGCTCACTACACATGGAAAATGATGGATGTCAGTAATTGCCTTTACCGTGTGGAGTCATTATAGGGGGATCCACTACATGTCCACCTGGGATGACTTGCTCAACAGATGTTAATGCTTTGCCAGAGATGGTCTTTATGTCTCACCCCTGGGATGTTGAGTCCTGGCCAAGGATGCTGACACCCCCACAGTGCATCTTATAAGCATTGTCTTGTGGGAAAACTTTCCAATAAGAACACCATCTTCATACAGCATTGTGGTTATAGCTACACGCTGGGAATGGCAACACTAAACCTCACTCTGTGGAAGGTGTCCCCACCTTGGAATATGCAGATATTTTTGCAGTCAAAGACACCTGGACAACACCACAGCCATACCAGAGTACACATCCTTCCACATGTTCAGATCTCAAACTGACAGTGTGCAAGTTAATGTAGGTGGTGCATACATATTCATTAAGGACAGATACACTTCCAAATTTGTTGAAACACTGTGATCTCCTGGAGACACTGCAGGTGCTATTCATTTATGGAAGGGCACCTAATCATGCCATTGACAGCTACAGGAGCAGCTCAATCAATCCAAATACTCATTGTGCTTATTTGAATGTACTTGTGTCTATCAATATATATCAGTACACCATGGTTTGGGGTGACATTAAGTAACCAACAACTGTGTTGATTAATCATGCTGAAGTTCACTTACCCAAAGGTTAGTCCACATCCTTAACTACAATGCCCTGAACCAGTGGATCGATATCCCCACAAGGGGAGCCAATGTAGTACATCATGTGTTTACCAATATGGGTGATAACTGCAGCCCCTCATTGTGAGGTCCTCCATGGTGAGATCTGACCACAGATCAGTCTCATTAAAACTAAGTATCAGAGCTAACCCCCCTTGCAAAAAAAAATACAGAAATATACTTTAACAAAACAATTTATTACCTCCTATAGGATGATTTATAGAGCTTGACTGCAACTCTCCTCTCAGATAGGACAGACAAGTATGCAGAGCTCTACACCCATGCTTTATGCAAGCAGCAGTGCAACTGCATAGAGTTGGATGTACCTGACAGGAGAAAAACAAGCTCCTCATGGCACGGCAAACCTGCGTGGACAACTGCCATTAGCAGGGTGTATAACAAGAGGTGGACATTGCTGTGGGACAGTTAGGGTGAGGGTAGCCCCTTAAAATGTAGTCACAACCTCCTCAGCTAAAACAAGCACATAGTGCTGTTGTGACATTGTGCAGAAACAGTATATGACAAAATTAGACTCCCCCCACAAAGCAGAACCACAAAGCACACTGTAGTTACATGTGTAAACTCAGAAGAAAGTCCCAGATTGTCATGGAACTCATACTTAATAATACTACATATAATTGGTCTGTACTCATAGCTAACCTGTTGTCCCACAGATTCTGCATCAACTTCTCTCCCCTGTCCCAACCACATGTACCACATGATATTTCTAAAACTTCTCCCCATACCTTCTCTATCTACGGAGAAGGTTATAACTGGCCTCTCTATGGGGGATACACATCATCTATTGGACATGCTAACATCACAAGCTTGGTTCTACATGGGATCCAATAAGGATGACTAACACCATTGGGAACTCCATGCAATCATACTGTGACCCCTGGCTGCATCCCAGCTGACTGGACAAAGGCAACAGTTATCTCCTTGCACAGAGGTGGTGCATCCACAAACCACCAGAACTACAGACCTTCCTGCCTGAGTAGCTATATCTATAAACCCGTGGTGCAAGTCATTGTGGAGCTGATCAGCAAACATATATGCAATCCAAAAACAGTTGACTGCACACAGTTTGGATTTCTGACAGGAAGATCATAGGTGTTAAACCAGGTGGACATGTCTGAGGCAGTCAACAAGGACCTGGGTGAGGGGACATCAGGGCATACAACCCCTTGGACTTAGCCAAGCCATATGACTCTATCCCCCACTCAGGCTCATTAACAAAAGGACCCACTTAGGCATCCATGGTAGTATAATTATAGGGGTCATTAAGTGGTTCACTGATGAAACCTATACTCAAAACAGGGGAATGCGCCTCCAATAGCTGATCTGTAACAGCAGTGTTCAACAGGGCTCATTCCTGGGTCCTCTGCTGCTTGGAATCCCTTTACCCAAAATACAAGCGAAGACTGAATGTCTGTGACTGAAGACACTGGTTGATGCCTGCAAACTGTGAGTGGTCATAGAATCTGTGAGTTATGCCAATATCTTACTAGAGGGTTTTGATGAACAAATGCCTGTTCATCAATACCTGTTCATCAATATCCTACTAGAGGGTATTGATGAAGAGGCATTTGTTCATCAATACCCTCTAGTAGGATATTGATGAGCAGGCATGTGTTCATCAATATCCTACTAGAGGGTATTGATGAACAAATGCCTGTTGACATACTAATGGCCATTAACTCCATGTATATATATATATATATATATATATATATATATATATATATATATATATAGTATAATTTCCATAGGTGACACCTATGTTCCTGGTAAGTAGCACCATCTGATGTACATACTCAGGGGTGACAGGCCTGGCACACAGGTTTACACCTAATGTACCTGAGATCACAATGTGACCCCAGTGGTAAGACAGGAATAATATGTCATAACTGGGTGCACATTCACCCAAAATTGACATACTTATAACCTCTGTGTACTCTTCCCTCAACATGTCAATACCTGAGTGTAATAGCCATTTGGTAATGTACCATTCCAAGCACTACTGGCAAATGTAAACAACAGCAATGGTCTCTCACAAAGGAACTTCACTTCTTCAGTATCTGTTCAATGGGAATCATCTGAAAAAACTGTCATTGTAGCCTGTGGCATATAGACTACTCAGAGCCGATATCTGCCTTGCGTATGAGGCAATGTGTGACCCTGCTTGATTGGAAATGCTGCACATATGTAAGTGGCATGGTACACAAATTATTCACTGTAAGGACATTAACCTGGGATGTCACATTACTAATACTGGTGGGAGAGATTTGTCTAGCAGACTTTAGCACATCTTTGAAACAGAATCCTCGCTAATGGCAAAAAGAGCATCTCATTGGGCTTCATCAGATGCAATCTGTATGGATGATTGTATGACTGTCAGTTCACCACAGGGCTTTTACCTGTGTCCCTCATGGACAGGGGCAATATGTGCTGATCATATAAATAAGGGTAAAACTTGGCTAGGATCCTGAGGGCTGTGGGACCATTAGGCTACTAAACTTCAAAGATCCTGTGATTCTATAAGCTGATATAAAATGCTCTAGCAGCCACACACACAAATCTGGCTGTACTGAGGATAGCACCACTTCCAATTAATGTTTAAAGGATACACCACCGCACATACAAACATACTCCAAGTTGGCTGGAAGTAGATTAGAAAACTTACCTATCTAATAGCACACACTACAGATCACAGTACATGACACGTGCTACACCTCAAGTCTGCTATTGCTATCTTTTTAGGACATCTTATGCTTCATGACATCAGCAGGCCGTACTGTGGTCAGGCATTTACAGACCCACATCACTTGCTGCAACCAAAATACTGCAAAACCCTACCTCTTTCTAAGTCACTTGGTGATGTTGTACCAAGATACATACACAAACAATGAGTGGCCTAGTGAGAGCTTAGAAGCTCTACCTATCTAGTCCAACACAATACAGATCACAGTAGTCATTGAACGTGCCTCTGCTTAAGTCTCACATTAGCATGGCAGCTTAGTATATGATATCAGCAGGCATTTTAGAAGAGGGCAATTTGGAGGGTAGGAACAATTTACAGGACCAGAAAGTGCATCACCATTGCAAATGTGTGTTCAATTAGGGATTCTCAGCTGTTTTGCAGGTAGATTCATGAATCCGCACCAACACACACACACACACACACACACACACACACACACACACACACACACACACACACACACTGAGTGGCTTGGAGTGGATTAGTACCCCTACCTATCTAGTTTAACATACTATAGATCACAATACTTGGCGCACACGTCATGGCCTAAGCCTGTTTTATACATGACTGCAGGCAAACTATGTGGAGATTACATAAACTAGGCTTGTGTTGAACAGTATCTGTGGCCTGCAGAGTGATATTGTTTCTTCTTGTTATCTGCATCTAGCAGCCTAGCAGTCAGATAACTGTTATGTATCCTAGCTATGTGGCTACAGTTGCCATGAAGGTCATATTTGGCTGTCTGCACTTGGAAGGGCAAGCCTGTTCTCAGGAACAATGTGCCTTGTCAATGCATGTGTAGACAACATTATACATTACACCAACTGTTCACCTGTTTGTGTATGTGTGGTGACATCCAGCAGGCACAGGCATCTGTAAGTAAGTGCATTATCTACTGTGGAGCCCTTAATTTGCCTCTTTTAAGCAACATTATATATGAGTGACAGTGCAGCTTTACTCACAATTATCAGGGAATATAGGACAATACAGACATCTATCTATATATGTACACACACACACACACACACAGACACACACACACACACACATATATATATATATATATATATATATATATATATATATATATAATGTCAAGACCATATGAACAAGTTTTCAGAAACCTGAAATTCTGAAGTGAAATAAAAAAACAAAACAAAAAAAATTCCCACAGATATAATTTCTGCAAGGGGCATGCCCCCCTGCACCCACCCTACTTAAATATACCATCTCCGTGATCATACTGTAGCGAGGAAATGGGAAATATCACGTTCTGTGCTTCTGCATACAGTGAGGAACAGGAGATTTCTCTTTTCCCCAGTGTAGCGCAATCTCAGAGTTGGTATATTTAAGTAGGGGGGTGTGGGGAGTGCAGGGGGGCTCTCCCCCCCCAGCAGAAACAATGTCTTTGGGTATTTTTTTTTGTTTTTTTATTTCACTTCGGAATTTCGTGTTTCTGAAAACTCAATCATATGGTCTCGACCATATGAAGTTCGAGTTTTCAGTAATTTGAGATTCTAAAGTGAAACCATATAAATATATATATATATATATATATATATATATATATATATATATATATATATATATATATACATACAGATAGATGTACTCTCTATGGCAGCGAGAGATACAGATATGTATACATATATGTATGTATCTACTGACGTATCTATATATAGGTTCATAGGTTAATAGATTAGTACTAGGCTAACTGCCCTTGCGAGCCATTTTAAGCCTAGCCAATTATCCCCTGTGACACTCAAACCCTGTACCTTCTGTTTGTAAGGCAAACATCTTTAACCATTAGGTCATTTTTGAGCAAGGAGCAACAGAATTGTGGTCTGTTTAAACTAAGTGTATGAGCATGCCCGGTGGGATTCTCACTACATATTAACTGATTCCTGCCCACACCTACCTGAATTCCAGTCCGGCATTTTGTGTGTTACAGACAATAGCATCTGTCCCTGTTTCTGCAGTGCTGCATGTCACTCTTATTGTCTATGACATTCTACAGCTGTCTGATGTAATTAATATGTGACTGAGGTTAATAATATTACACCCCACACAGATTGACAGTCTGAAAACACAACATAGTAATACCTCACATCCAAAAGAAGTAGATGCTTCTAGATTAGAACTATCAATGCCATCACACATGCTAACTTCCCTAGTCCACTGAGTCACACATATGTCTGACAGAGAGAGGTCATTCATCACACAATCAACAGCATAAATATGTACGTTGTTATTCCTGAGCTAAGTAAGTCATATAATGTATGAGGATTTTGTATGTAAGTGCCCTGAGACTGGCTGGACTGCTGATATACCATTGATGAGTTACTGTTAAAACAGCTGTAAGGGAACACTGCCGTGTTGGGTTGGAGGAACAACACCACATGTTCTGCTGAGATACACAGTAGTCCGAATATCATGTAACCCCACTGTTTAACATCTCCCTAGACTGATGTACAGAATATTCCATGCTTGAGGCCTTGTGAATATTAAAGGACACATGATAGTGGAATAGGTATCTGTAGTCCCATGTGGATATTACTTCTGTCTAAATAGCCCATTATATTTACTTGCTTAAATGTAGCAGATCCATACATACAATGTCATATCATAATAATCCTTACAAGTACTGTATAGGTTAGAGATTTACTTTGTGAATGCAGCAGCTGATAGAACTGCATTTCAGGGCTGACTCTGTCTGACACAAGCAGTACACAGCCAATAAATGCATGTATGTGAGTAGGAGTAAGGTGTTAGTCCTTAGCTTGTCAGTGAATGTGCTATACATTGTCTCTTAGCCAAAACCAAGGCATACTAAGCAAGCGTATGTCTGCCTACAGGGACATCAGCAGGGGGTTCCTCCGAATCCTTCTGTGACTGTGGCTGTGGTGACCTAGCACTGATGATGGAGCTGTGTATCCCTTCACTTTGCTGATCCTGCTGCAGCTGTTTCCACAGGATATGACTGTATAGCATAGCACATACTGTGAATATATGTGCACATGTGGCTGGAGAGTACTGCAGGATTCCACCAGATATATCGAGGCACCAGAACTGTGACATCAGAAGCCCAAACACATGCTCAGTGATGTTTCCACTTTATGTGTGTGCCTCACTATGTGTTCTTCCATGAGTGTGGGTACATTTCTGATGGGTGTCATCATCCACGATTCCAGGGCATAGCCAGCATCTCCCAGTAAATGGCCTTGTGGGATGTCCCCCCTCGCAAACATCTGATACAGCTGTGATGTGTGCCAGATATGGGAGTCGTGATAACTGCAGGGCTACAAACCCACACATTCAGGATAATCCCCTCGGCACTGAACATGACCTGGCAGTTGATGGAGTGGTACACCTTGAGGTTGACTTAGAATCTATCCTCCTCACCAGGTGAGGCCTTCATGTGTACATGAGTGCAATCTATTGTACCCAGTACTACAGGGTAGTATTTTACACTATAGAAGTGTTGCATATTGCTGGCCCTCACCTCAAGGGTTCATAGGTTCATAGGTAGGTACTAGGCTATCAGCCCAATGGCCTACGTAAGCCTAGCCAACAAGGTTCCCTGGCTTACACCACCCAAGAAAGTTATTTTCCTGTGCCACTATCGAGCAGAGACACAAAAGTGATCCCCGGTGTGTATTTCCTATTTCACATCCACTCATCAAGATTTTTCTTGAAGAGTGCTAATGAAGAACTTTGCTTGACATAGATGGGTTGCCTGTTCCAGAGTATGGGAAGTCTCTGAGACAGGAATATATCCCTCCAGCATGTCCTGTTTATTGTGGTGACAAGGTTTAGGTCCCTAGAGCATGTAGCTCAGAGGGACTGGGGTTTCTTTAGGTGTAGCATGTCCAACAGCTCTGGGTTTGATATAGCTTTATATGTTAGGCAGAGATCACCTCAGAGTAGGCGATATGCTACGGGGTAAAGCTGGAATTTTTTGAGACGGTCGGTGTAAGGCATTTATTTGAGGTCAGAAATCCTCTTTGTGAGGTACTTCTGTGGCCTTTCCAGCTGCTGCAGATGTCTTGTGAGGTACATTCCAAAAGGGGCATTGTACTCTATAATGGGTCTAATGAGTGGCGAGTAGAGGGGAACAATTACCTCTTTTTTCCTGGATGAGAACCCTTTTATAATGAGATGTGCCACGTAGAAGGACTTCCTGACTACTGCGGCAATGTGACTATCAAAGGAGAGACTACTTTCCACCTGGGTCCCAAGGTCTCTTATCACACATTCAGTGTTAAGTAGATTGCTGCCTATGTGGTAGTTCATGGGTACAGAGTTTTTACCAAAGGGGATGACACTGCACTTTTTGACATTGAGCTTGAGGCCATGGCTCTGACACCAGGTATCTGTATCAACGAGGCCCTTCTGTAGGATGTCCACATCATTTGGGGACTTGACTATGGCACCTTGTTTGCAGTCATCTGTGAACTTCATTAGCCAGAGGCCTTCTGTGTTAGCCTGCACTTCAGAGAAGTAGATACCAAATAGGAGAGGTCCCAGGACTAAACCCTGCGGTACTCCACTTGTCACTGGTTTGAGGTCAGATTTTGAGTCTGCAACATTTACAGTGTGGGTTCTGTCAGTGAGCCAGTCGGCAACCCATCTTGTGATGTAGGGATTTATACCTAGTTTAGTGAGTTTAGCTATAATTCCAGAATGGGGGATAGTGTTGAAAGCCTTGGCAAGGCCAAGATAGACAGTGTGAAGCACATTACCCTCATCTACGTCTTTTGTGACTGCCTCAAAGAAGTCGATCAGATTCACAAGGCATGATCTGCCTTTCACAAACCCGAACTGGGTGGGATCCAGAGTTTGGAGGTTACCAGTGTCTTTGTTTATGAGTTCGATGATGATACGTTCCATGGCCTTGCAGACCAGGCTCGTCAGGCTAATAGGGCGATAGTTCCTGGGATCAGTGGTGGCTCCCCCTTTGTGGAGTGGGATAACTGTTGCTGTGAGCCATTCAGTGGGCACAAAGCCTGATGTGAGGCTACTATTGAACATGGTGCTTGGGTGGGGAACCAGTTCGTTCTGAAGTTCATGTAAAACGCAGCCTGGGATGTTGTCCGGTCTCATGGATGCTGTGTTTATGGCTTTAGAGAGTGCAGCTTTTACCTGCGTAGTTGTGATTACAGGGACACTGCTTTCTTCCTGTATAGGGGTGAGGGGGAGCTAAAGTTAGCACTAAACCTATCTGCCAGGATGTTGGCAATATCAGTCGGTTCAGTAATTTTCGTGCCATTGTGCTGTAACTCCGAGTAGATCTGGGTGTTGCCATCGAGATTCTTGACATAGCTATAGAATGCTTTGTGGTTGTTCTTAGAATTAGTGGCAATTTTATTTTCATAGCTAGCTTTGGAGGATCTTATAAGGGATCTCAGCTTTTTACTGAGGCTGACCAGGGAGCTCCTCCACTCATGGGATTTTACTCTCTTTTGCAACAGTTTCTTATTCCTGTTGAACAGTTTGTTTATGGCAGGGGACCACCAGATTGGCTTCCTTTTTTTTGGAGGATAGCATCTTGGTTCTGTTTGGGACAGCATGATCCATGCACTCGTGTAAGTGCTTATAAAGTGCATTTGTGTAGGATTCAGCAGTTGTAACTGTATTGTCCATCTGCATGGGTGTCATGAAGTTCACCACTTCTGTCTTAAGAAGCATGAAGTTGGCTTTGGAGACATTTTTTACCATGGTTTCCTTAATGGGGGGGTGGTAGCGGGATGTGGATATCAAGGGTGATTAGCTTATGGTCGGATTGGACCAACGAGGAGTTGACTTCAAGTGTGGAACATTGGTCACTCATGTTGGTAATGACTAGGTCTAGGATATTGTTGCCCCTGGTGGGGGTGTGGATAAGTTGATTCTGGGCATTGGATTTTATGAATTCCAGAAAGCATTGAGCTAAGGAGTTGGTACATGAGTAGTTTTTCCAGTTAATGGTGGGGTAGTTGATGTCGCCCATTATTAGGGTGGTTGGTTGAACCCTAATATTTTCCATTACATCAAGAAAAGAGGAGTGGGAATCCTGGGGCATGGTGGGGGATCTGTAGCAAGCTACAATTTGGATTGCGGTTTTGCACAGAGTTAGTTGCAGTTGGATAACTTCGGATGCATTATGCTGAGCAACTAGCCTGGAGGAGTGGATATCCTTAATGAATACGAGCACACCTCCGCCTTTGGTGTTTCGGTCCAGGTTACATGGCCGAAAAGTGTGGTATGAGTTATAGCCTGGTAGTGCAGGGGTGCTCTCCGGAGCCTTGAGCCAGGTCTCAGTCACTGCATAGATATTGATGTTCTCCAGTTTAAGGAGTGAGTGCATTTTGAGATTTAGACCTCTAGCATTGAGTAGAATTACCCTCAGTTTTTGCTTGCCTGTTCCTGTTACGGTGGCGAATTTGTCATTTGAACCCTGCCTAAAAAAGGCACTATAGGGACAGCAAGAGCCTTAGCCAGTATCCGAAATCCCAGGGCCGACAGATTCAGGCCATCTCTGGCAAAGCATCGTGGTCTGTCGACCATGTCATCCCAAGCAGACAGATACTGGATCCCCTTAGAATGACAGCAGAAGCTTAGCCAATTGTTGAAGTCAGTCATTTTGTCCTTGTACTGCGGTATCATTCTGGGCGATGGCAGAATGCTACTCAGGACTACGGTCAACCTGCCTGGGCTACAAGATTGGAGAGCTCTTCCATATCTTTTTTCATGTAGTCCAGGGAGGTGCTTCTCAGGTCATTCACACCAACATGGACAATGACAGTCATATATGTACTTGTTGTGGAGTGACCTGTGTTATGTGGTGGATCCTGGCACCCAACAGGCAGCTGACAGTAACCTTCTCCTTGTTTAGCCTGGTGAGTGGGACATCAGTGTGCCTGACTATAGAGTTAACTATGACTAGTGTGTTGGGTACATTGTTTTGCCTTATTGGCTGTGGTTGAGTGGCACACTGAGTCTGTGGGCTATGTGTCATTTGGGTTGTGTTGGGGGATGGAGGTTGCTTGCGTTTCTGCTTTGGAGGTCTCTTTTGCTTAGATAAATTATTATTGAGAGCCTCCACAAATGTTCTTGTGTTACTATGTGTTGATTTTGGTGGTGTAGGTTTAGTGGGACTATGTGATGAGTGTGGTGTGGTGCAAATATTTACCTTCTCTTCACTGTCAAGTTCAGTATTGGTTGGAGAGAGCTTTACTTCCAGTTTGGCTAGATAAGTGCATCTCTCACAGGTTGTAGTGTTGGGTGGTAGGAGGAGAGGCTTGTCTGTGTATATGAAGCAATTTCTACATTGCCTCAATATGCCCAGATTCATCAGATAGACAGGAGAGAACACTGGGAGCTGACCCTTGGACATGCCTGAATAAAAAACTATTTTCCTCTAGATAAGTGAGGAAAGTGAGTACAAGAGCTGTTTTCTCTAAGCAAGTGAGAAAAGTAAGTACAAAAAGTTTTCCTCTAGGTAATGAGGAAGGTTGAGTGCTATAGTAATTAGTAGCTTATTTAGTGCTTACAAGTTCTGAACAAGTGCTGAGCATGAATAAGCAAATTTAAGTGCTAAAACTAAGAATCTGTATCTGCACTAGATGAGTTACAAGACAGAACCAAGTGCAAATGCAGGCTTTCAAATCAGAAAGTTGAGAGAGATGGAAAAGATTTTCCAAAAGGCCAGTAACTACAATATCTGGGCCAGAACTACTCCTTATGTGGCAAGGGGAAAAGATATCTGCTCACTAGCTTGTGGTAGCATGGCATCCAGGAACTAGTGTAGTATCCTGGATGCAGATGCCTGTGACACCTGTATCATGTCCCCAGTTGGTTTTTGGAAAGTACCTGTAGCTAGTATACTAAGGGCTACACATACCTTTGTTTCCATTGGGATGGGCTCCCCTCTGCTGGTTCTGGGTCTGAGTTGAGGATGGCTAAGCCAGAGTTCAGTGAGTTCTTGTTGTATGTCCCGGTCCACCCTGTAGCGCTCTACAATCTCCAGGTCATGTAGCTCCTGGAAGGTTACCCTGGGCCTGAGCACTCTTCTCCTTCTCTGCCTAGGCTTATTGTCAACAGCAAAAGCAGTAATGACTTCAGCATTTAGCACATACAGATGTAGCAGGCCTGCCGCAGTCCCTAGCATTATCTCAGTTAAAATTTCCAAGTCTGTACTCCAATGGTCCAAAGTATTGGAGGAAAATCAGAATGTAGGGTGTATGCGTACTTTATACAGCTCTGCTGTAGGTCTAGAATTTGTGATTGGCTAACTATGATACATTCCACATGTCTTCAATATAATTAACATCATTTAATGGCCCTATTTCAGTGTGCGATGCAGCAAACAGTTCTGCAACATGCAGCATAGCTTATACAAAGGCCAATATTAATAACTGAATACATCCAGTTTTAAGGACTTGCTGCTTACGTCCTCATTGTCTCCTGGGTGTTCTTTCCATGTAAACACCCTCAGCCAGGTGGCACATTATGGAAACACATGCACCTAAACTTAAAAAGAGCCTAGAAGTGACAGGACACCCCCCCCCCCCCGTTGTCAGCCACATCCTGTGTAAACATTAACATGGTCTAAGAGCCTACATGAAGGGGAAATGTGGACACGATTACTCCTTTCTGCTATTCAGTACATCCACCTCATTTGCATGCATATCCATGCCGACAACCTGCAAACTACAGTTTCTTTGCCCTGTCACCTTAACAACAGCAACAGTGCATCATTGTAGGGACCCTATGCAAGATCCTATAATACATTTCTGTCACATTTTATAAAAGTATTTTTTTTCCGATTTTTTATTTATTTTTTTTATTTTTCTATTAAGCATGTTTGTGCATTGTGGCACGTAGCACAGACATGCAGAGATTATTTAAAAATATATTAATTTAACTTATTCCATTAATCTTTCTTACATCAAGAATAATAGTTTTGCTTATATGTGTATGTAGTATAACATTTTCAGGGGATTTATGTTAATATCTCTACAGTTTTACATCCCCTTTTGTCTGTCTAGACTCCTGTATGCAGAATTTTTCTGCATACACTACAGGCACTGACACGGGGTTGGACAAGATGCTGTTATGCTTGTTGGATCACTCTACCTCCCTCATTTGCATGGAATTCACTTGCTTATAAGGCGATTTGCATGCCATGGAATGTTCCTGTTTGCTCGTGTGTGCGTGCCACTCAGTAGAGCTTACTGAATCTCAATATGTTCGCACCAATGTATGCATCGAGGCTTTACTGAATTCCCCCTTATGTTTATGATAGAAGAAATAAGCAGCTCAGACATATACTTCTAATCAACACGTGCAGTGGAAAGCAAGTATAGACACATTTGTATTCCAATCACTGAGTATTACACAATGTTCAGTGATTACAGATTCAGGTCCTCTTACAGGTAGTTCATTTTATCAGTTACTCTTTAAGAAACATGGTACATGTTCTCAGCTTTAATACTTCATGACTTGCTATAGGTATTATAACTCCTCACAAGTCTCTTCTTTTGTCCATATATAAAGTAAATTTGTGCTCAGTACATTTTCTGTATAAATCCAGTAAATTAAAGAATAATGTATGTTTGCAATATCAGACAGAAATCTGTTAATTCATGGAATTCACAAAAGATAGGGATCTAAGAAATGACCATAAACATTATAAAAACTGGAATGAATTTGCAGAATTGATAACTGAAATACCCAAACACTCGGTCAGGGAATTGCTGGTCAGATGCCAGAAGCTAGAAACAAACCAAATTGAACAAAAGTGAATATGGTGACTCTCCAATAGATGGTTCCATTGTTTAATAAAACCCAATCATATTATTATTGCCATCCACATTATGGGGAAAAGGCTATACTGCTTTCAGTATACTTACTGGTTCCATTGCCAAAACACAGATAAAAGGCTATAGTAATGTTCCTAGCAGACCATGCCAGATAAGCTCTGTCACAAACCTTTTGTTACCTGTAGTCCACTGCACTGCTCCAATGTTAGTCAGCCTACAATCCACTTAAATTAATAAGCTACAAAATGTTATAACAGAGTGTCCTACTTGGCTGAAAATATGTACCATCATTGCTCCACTCAGAAACCACTACTCTTACACAGCTAGGCACCACACAGACTCTTATCTACCATTCTAAAAGAAGCCCCCTTCTTTACAAATTTTATTCAGTCTTAACTCTGACAATGATCACTCTACTCAACAAAATAAACAACTTCTCTCTTGGATATCCAGTAACACTTCTGACATCACCAAGCTATGGAATGCCATCCTTCTCTCCTTAAAACAAGGTAACAATCTAAACCCTTTATGCGGTGATTAAAACAACATCTTGCTAACTTCTGGCTATTCTCATATTTCACTCCTGGCTAGTCTCTATGTAACTTTCCCTCAGCTATCAGAATATTTTTTTCTATCTCTAGCTCTAATGATGTAATTATTAATAATCTTCACACTGTTTTTCTTTCTGCATTTCTCTACCCATACATACCCATCTCCCATTCATATGTTTACTTTTACTATTCAGATATTTTATCACAGGCAAGAAGGCCAGAGTTCTACAGTAAGAACAATTTTTAATCCATATATATGGCTATGCATATATATAAAATACAACAGGGTGGTAGAAAAAATTGTATAAGTGCATGCCCTTCAACAGTCACATATCAGAACCTGCAAATATGTACTTCAGGTAACATTGTGAAATGCTAAAACATAAATAGTATTATGTAATCAGATACACATCTCTTTATGACAGAGAGAAAACAGTGATATGTGTTAAGAGGTTACAATAATTAATGAAATTGTCAGTAATGAATATGAAAATACTAATCTGTACAGATAACTGCACATGTATTATTAGTACTGTTCAAATATCATAAATGATGGCAACATGTAATACAGTTATGAAATAAAACTTACAGCTACAGAAGTAAAGAATTGTGTAGCATTAAACATTCATAGGACTGCAGCATCCACTCCATTTAAAGTATAGTAATAGTGATCTATCTGCATACTGTGGGAGTAGAACCCACAGCCTTCTGGATCAAAAGCAAGTACATTACCTGTTGTGCTAGCAACAATGCAAACAACTTAGCATAAGTAGCATTAAACTTCTGTTCCCCTGAAACTCTCAGCTCCTTGTAAAATCCATTTGACACTCAACTGTAACTCTCAACTCTGCAGCACAAGAAATCTGGAAAAAGCCAAAATCTATTGGGGGGGGGGGGCAAAAGCCCAAAAAACAGGGGCACATATTAAACATTGCTTCCATTATTTTGGAAAGTTGCTAGAATAAAAAAGTTGTGTTACCGCCATGCATTTCACTGCCAAGTCTTGAACCCAGGACCTTGTACACTACAGTCAGATCAACATACCAGTATGCCAAATCAGCAGTTTCTTAAAAGACAGGAAGACTGAAACTTAAATGGCTATGATTTAGTGAATTCAGTTCTCACTTCTCACCATAGCTCTCAACCTCTTAGCACAAAAAGCCTGGACAAAGCCAATAATGGGGAATACATCCCCAAAATAGGGACATATTTCAAATACTGATCTTATAAACTTAGCAAAATTGCTAGAATAAAAGGTTTTGCATTACTATTTATTTTCTGAAGAATATGAAGTCTGAAATTCCAATGCCTGTCATTATTTAGTGAATTCAATCCTTTAGTGATGTGCCACAAAAATCCTGAACAAACACAGATTTTATGAGGAACAGATCAAAATAACAAGGCATAAATTTGCAAGTGGTGACGACTAAGGACATTCGGCTCTTTTTACCCTGTACCCAAGGTACAGGGTTTGAGCCTGAGTACCTCTAGCCACCAGTAAATTCAAAAATCAAAAAGAAAAGCATTTCTAAACACATCACCAACAAGAAAATAATGGAACTGCACTTAAGAGATAAAAATCATCATTAGTTCATCCTGTTGCTAATCCTACAAGATACTTGGTTAAGCAGAGCTACATTAATTTAATAGCTGAAATATAACACTATGCAATCTTGTCAATTTTAAACTAGAAGAGAGCAATTAGGAATAAGTACCCCTTTTTTACTGTTCCCATGAGTTTTGCTCTGGTTAGCAGACTTGGTCATAGTGACACAACATGCAGCAGAAGGGTGACATAATCAAACTCAGAGCTCCAGGATAAAGCCCC
This sequence comes from Protopterus annectens, assembly GCF_019279795.1. Classification (NCBI taxonomy): domain Eukaryota; kingdom Metazoa; phylum Chordata; order Ceratodontiformes; family Protopteridae; genus Protopterus; species Protopterus annectens. The sequence goes on along the minus strand of NC_056739.1, from coordinate 1,430,911,382 downwards.
ATATGTCTCATAGTCATACTTATGTCTCTGTTCCTTAATGGTTATGGAAGTAACTTTACCAAGAAATTTGAAACACACATTTTTGTTACAAGCTAGGATTAAAGATGCTTCTGCACTTTCTTCCTTGAAACACAGATGATGCATTAAATGTGACTGATTTATTCTTGTCAAGCTGAGAAACATAACATCATTTTACTACAAGCATATGCAAAATGTTTATAATCTAACCATTCTGCAAATAGGGAAAACTTACTGAGGATGAATAAGAAGCACATCTGAGTCGTAGTATGTGTTCCTTTGGAATTCAAATTGCTGCTTCTGGCAGATGCAGTTCTGTTTTATTCAGACTGCCGTCATAGTCTACAAATTTTAAACTGCTAAGCCTTACTTAACACTCACATTGTAAGGCATACATTTCATGAAGTAATATATCAAAGAGAAAAAGGAAAATACATTCTGCCTTATGGATAATGCAATGCTTCTACTATGTTTAGTGGATTGGTTGTTTTAGAAACAAGAATTTATTTTCACCCATCAGTTATATAGGGTTTGCAATCTTCACTTTCAGTTTACTACACAATTAATCTAGATTTTAGCACCACAGTAAGCTAACTTGTTTTCTTTTTAGCATTGTGTGCCTCTTAGTTTGTCTTTACCATTAGGCTAACCTATCTGCATCTATGACATCTAGAGTTCATTCAGGTTTAGGTTACCTTCCAGAACTCGACAACAGTGAACTGGCATGCCAGCACAGGTTTCAATTAGGTGGGGCCCTTTTGTTTCATGGGAATCCAAGTAGAGGGAGGAACTTTTATTTCGGCTGTATATATAAAAGAGCTCTAAGAATTATGCTTTTTTAAAGCATTTTCACACCTATTGTATATGGGAAAACTGAATGTGTTCTTCCTCTGAATACCTGATCCATTTTAACAAAAAGAAAAAAAAATGGTAGTTACTAGGATAGCTTTGGTCATAATGTCTGCTTGTTCCTCTGCTGTTTAGCTGCAGAGTTTATTGAACTATCCACTCCCCCATAAGAACTGCTTGTTTTCCATACTATGCATCCTTGCATTCCATCACATTTTTTTTTAACAGAACTACATGTTGAGATAGACTGTTCCATTGCCCACCATCATTTACACACACACACACACACACACACACACACACACACACACACACACACACACACACACACACACTGAAAACGGCATTCAGCATGACGACAAACTACCTTGAGAAAATGTTTGTTTCAACATCTGCTGCCTCCCAGATACAAAACGGCATCTCAACTGTTTGTTTCAATGTCCGAATACAAAATGGCATCTCAGCTCTTTACAATGGCAGCTCCGTTCTATCCATTAGCCTGAACAGTTGAGAAGGCAGCTCTGCACGTTGAGCCCTTAAGCTCAATTCCGACATGTCATTTCACAGAGCTGACATCATCACCTGCGCGATGACGTCAGCTGAAAAAGCAGGAAAACAAATTTAAAACTAAACACAGGGAAATCGGATATCGTTTGTATACAAGTGGAGGGGGGGGTACTGCCCCTCCCCCTTCGCTTTATGGCTCTGGCTTGTAGAACTTGTATGGTAAGAACAACTTTACTGCACTTTACTATTTAGTTATATACTGCTGATGTGATTTTTGTCATGCAAGCTGAATTAAGTTATTTTTGAATTCTGTGGTTACTGATTTTGATTATTCTTTTCTTTTGCAATATTTTATTCATTTGAAGCTGAATATGCATTCCTTAAATGAGTATGCAAGTAATGATTTGCTAATGCTCAAATATCTTGTACAGTGTAATAAATGCTATGCATATTTAAATGTAACAGCTGATAACACTGGTAATCTGTGTTCCTTGGGTCAAACGTTGGATGATTTGCTTCCCATTGTTAGAAGTAAATCTAGACTTGAAGATAACTCCACTTGTGCAATTGGCATAGTTTGGAGACCTGCTGTTTCATATATTAATGACTGGACTGATGAACTAAATAATGTTAGGCATAGAACAAATAGAACACATTTAGGAAATGATACAGCTATTGTCTGCAAAGATCATTCAACCCCTATGAAACAAGACAATGCCCCTGACAACTTTGGAATTCTGAATGCAAGTATTCAGCAATCTGAGGATCTAGTTTGTTTAGAAGGAAACAAAAAAAAAAGAAAGGAAGAAGTTCACAACAAATAACAAGGAAGAAAAATAAACTGATTAATGACTGTAAAGGAAAGAGAATACGTAATAAAAAGGACACTGCTTTGCTATGTAATACGCAGGTTACAGGGAATGATGATGTTTTTATATCAGAAGACCTTCAGTCTACAGAAAAAGGCATCATTTTTCCAACACAGAAGGTTGAAAAAATAGGGAAGGGGCAGGTGAAAAAGGAAGAAATCAGAACTGAACGTGTAAGGACTGAAGAACATTACTGTAAGAAAAAAAAAGAGAAAGACAGATGTTGATTACATGTCTCAAACTGGATTTACAATACCAGCTGGATGAGAATTTAATACACAGTGAAAACAGTGGGATTAATAAGACTAATGGTGATGAAGATCTATCCTTCGTAACAATTGATAGAGCCGATATTACTGTATTAGAAGCTGAAGATTCTTCAGAGCTGGCTAGCAAATATATTCTTATAATTGGAGATTCAATTATTAGAGGAACTGAAACTTATATTTGTAGAGAAGGTAATGAACATTGAATAGTGTTATGCTTGCCAGGAGCAAGAATAGAAGATATGAGACAAGCCTTGGAATGCCTTAATGTAAGGAAGTATGGATCCGTTTTTATTCATGTTGGTACAAATGATGTCACCCACAAGGATTCTCTGCTAGTAGGGGACTGACAGCCCTCTTAGATAGTATAGCTTGTACTGGTGTTAGGACATATTTTTCACAAATCACCGATAGAAAAGATAGTCAGGTCACAGTGAATGAAAAGTTTTTTGGGGTAAATACCTACATGGAAAAAATGTACTGTTTTAAAAAATGGAAATGTGTACAGCATCCAAGACTAGTTTTGGGCACGCATGTTCAGAGAGGATGGTGTGCATTTGTCAAGATCAGGGAATAGAATTTTTGCAGATATTTTGCAGTATTTCACAAACACTAGGCAGGATTTTTGCCAGGTCAAAATTTAAAAGTTCACAGATAGCAAAATTTGATGCATCTCTGATGGCTGTTAATGCTAGGAACATTAATAATGTTTTTAATTGGAAAATTTGCAACTTTCCCACAAGATTGATGTTGTTATTGTCTGTGAAACATGGTTAAAGAAAAATGACTGGAAACCATTTCTGTCAGGGTATAAATGTTTCTACTGTAACAGACATTCTAACAAAAAATCAGGTGAAGGTGTTATGACAGGGATTAAAGATAGCTAAGAGACCTGTGATTATTACATGTTCTGTAATAATACCAATACTATAGACTGTGTAACTGTAAGAATAAAGACAACCCTGGAACATATAACAACTGTTGGAGTATAGACTGCCAAGGTCAAGTGCAAATGACCTAGACCTAGAGGAATTCATACATTTCTTGTATGAAACATAGGAGGGAAGAATAATATTAGCCAAGTACTTAAATTTACCAGAAACAGACTGGAATAATATTGATTTAACAATGTTAGTAAGGAAATTATTCACAGCATATATTCAGTAACAACATTTGCTTCAGATTGTTAAAAAAAAAACTACCAGGGAATGGAACATATTAGACATTGTTTGCGTTCCCAAAGAAATTGCTGTAACCTCAAGTCAAGTTTTACCACCATTGATGTACAGCGATCATCAGGTTATAAAGGTTAATTTGTTGCTAGATACTTCTGCCAAAGAAAAATCTAAGCCAATGCACAGAAGGTTAATTACAGATTATATGGAAGTGCGGTAGCATTGTCGCCTCACAGTAAGACGCTATCCGGTTCGATTCTCAGCTAGATTGTCTTCTGCATGGAGACATGCATGAATGGGCGTACCTTCGTTGAAGGTTGTGCATCAGGGCTGGTAACTTGGCATGTAAAAATCAACTACCAATCATTAGCGGACCGGAGTTCCGCTGTGGCGACCCCTAACCGGGAAAAGCCGAAAGACACAACAACATGGAAGCAAAACAGTCACTATGTAAAACTAACTGAAGTGAGGCATTCAGTGGAAAAACTGCAGATGGAATGTGGAAAGTTTTGAAGAAATTGTTTGAGTGCAAAAAATAAAAAAAAAGTTTAACATCAGGATCTAGGCATACAACATCAGGGGGATATATTTCCAAAAGAACAAGATATCTGATTAAGGTGCGAGACAAAAAATATAAGAAATGGAAGAGTGGTCAAACTACAATTTAGAAAAAATGAAATAAACAAGCTGGACAAACAGAGTAAGCATAGTGAGAGACAAGATCAAGAAAAATTTGAAAAAAATGTATATAAAGATATATAAGACACAGAAAGAGTAAAGAGACACAAACTGGTAAACTGTGTGCAGATTCTAAAATTTATTCTCAGACACAACAGATTATAGGTAAATTTACAAAATCTTATGCAAAACAGTTTGGATCCACAAAAGGGGCAATAAGTTCTCCAAGTGACATCCAGGTACTGGAATCAAATTAGATTATATTGAAAAAGAACTGTACAAACTGGGCACCCAAACAAAGCATAGGAAGGAGACAGAGTTATTAAGAATGACCTGAGAACACTTCAGCAAGGACTTACAGTACCATTATATCTATTATTCACTAGGTCATATAAATTATAGGGAGATTCCTCAAGATTGGAGACATGCGCTTATTAAGTCTGTCTTTAAGGGAAAGGGGACTAGGACTAACCCAGAGACATAGAGACCCTTAAGTCTATTTTCCTGTTGTGGAAAAATAATGGAGAAGGTAATATTGGATAAGTTATTGTCAGAACTGGCTAGTTTGGGACGTGAAACCATATATCAGCAAGCATATGTTGAAAACAGATCTATTACCACCTGTAACATGATGTTCTATAACAATATAATTCAGCTATGAATGAAAAATTGTGTTGTGATGTAATTTATATAGATTTAACTTCAGCATTTGACAGGGTCATACACAAAACACTGATCAATAAATTAGTACAATTAGGTATTGATGTACTCTTGATAAGATGGATAGCTGCATGGCTTACAAATAGGACATGGCAAGTGTCTACA
>NC_056739.1:1430763695-1430901195 GCF_019279795.1 Protopterus annectens | reverse complement strand
ATATATATATATACAGAGAGAGACAGGGGGGGAGAGAGATATATAGATATATAAATATACATCTCAGTCTCTCCCCATATATCTACATAACACACATACATATCATGCACACATACATCTACATTTAGATATACATCCCTGTTATATACCTAAATGTGTGTGTGGTTGTCTGTATTGACCTACATACCCTAATAATGGTGAGTGAGTAAAGCTGCACTATGATACATCTATAAAGTTGCTCAAAGGATCCAAAGTAAGGGCTCAACCGTACATAATGCACTTATCTACAGACCCCTGTGCCTGCTGCATGTCACTACATATACAGAAACAGGTTAAGTAGGTGGGGTAATGTATAATGTTTGCTATGCTCGCATGGATAGGGAACAGTGTTCCTGCCCACTTGCCCATCCAGGTACAAACAGCCACATATGGCCATACTGGTAACTGTAGATACATAGCTAGGATAAATAACAGTTATCTGACTGATAGGATACTAGATGCAGATAGCAGTACAAAACAATATCACTCTGCAGGCCAAAGATGCTGTTCAATTCAAGTCTAATTTGAGTAATCCACAAGTAGTTTGCTGGCAATTGCATATAAATCAGATGTCAGCCATGGCACATGCAATACGTGGTGTGATCTACAGTGTATAAGACTGGATAGGTAAGGGTGCTAATCTCACTCTGGGACTCATGCTGTTTATGCATGGTCATTGGCTATCAAACTGCAATAGTTTGCTCTTTTTTAGCCCTGTATGTTGCTGCTGGCTACCAATCTGCCTACCAATCTGCTGTCTTCTACAAGGCCTGATTATGTCATTTACCTTAAGTCTACCAGCTGCCACTGCAATATCAGACTTAAGCCATGGCACACATGGGGCAAGTGGTAAGTACTGTGATCTATGGGTTGCAATACTAGCTAGGTAGGGGTTCTAATCTCACGCCAGGACACTTACTATGTATGTCTGATTGGTGTAAATATGATCAACTCAGTAACTTAGGAAGTTGTAGGGTTTTGCAGTATTTTATTTGTAGCAGGTGATGTGGGCCTCCAAATGCCTCACCACAAATAGGCCTGCTGATGTCATCAAGTACAATATGCCCTAAAAAGATAGTAATAGCAGGCATGTGGTGTGTTGTGTGCATCACGTACTGTAATCTGTAGTGTGCACCATTAGATAGGTAAACATTCTAATCTAGAAAAAAATAAAAAAAATAGTAACCAGAAGCAACAACCAGGATTCTTCTATAAAATAAAATATATTATTTATTTAGTTTTGGTCATAAATAAATAATATATTTTATTTTATAGAAGAATCCGGGTTGTGGCTTCTGGCTACTAGTTTCTTTTTTTCTTGGACATTCAGTGGTAACTGCTCACTCTTTTAGTTTTTAAGTGTTCCAATTTACATACAGCCAACTTATGCTATGTGTGTGCTATGTACTTTGAGCAGTAACTGGAGGTGGTGCTATCCTCAATGTAGCCAGGTTTGTGTGTATGGCTGTTAGGGCATTTTACATCAGCTTATGGAACCATAGGATGTTTGAAATTCCCTAGCATAATGGCCATACAGCCCTCACAATCCTAGACAACTTTATATCCTTATGGTCATGATCAGCACATATTGCCCCAGTCCAAGAGGAACACAGGCAGAAGCTCTGTGGTGAAATGATGGCCACCCAGACAATCATGCAGATGGCATGTGATGAGGTGCACCAAGGTGTCCTATTTGCCATTAGGCAGAGTTCAGTTTCAAAGGTGTGTTAAAGTCTGCTAGACAGATCTCTCCCACTAGCATGTATTATTAATGTCACATGCTAGGCTAATGCCTTAGAGTGATTAATCCATGTACAATGCCACCTACAGATATGCAGCATTTACAATCATGCTGGGTCACACATTGGCCCATATGCAAGACAGAGATCACTTAGACAGACTTCAATGAATGCTGCAGAATTCCCACCTATTGCCCTTAATATAGTCTGTTTTCCCACCCTTACATGTCATACTGCAACATTCAAAAAAGTGCTGTGTAGCTTTGCATCTTGCAAACCTGCTTAGCAGTGGGTAAACTCACACAACAGTGTTTTAGCGAAGCTTAGCAATATGCAAACAGGAATAGCTATTGATCATGTTCAAGGAGCACTTAGTACTGCACGGCTTTTCCATATGTAACAATCTTGTTTTTAAAGTACACAAACAATTTATTTACACTGAAAAAATGATATGAGCACTAGGGACTCAAATTCACAACCTACTAAGCTTTAGACCATGACTCTACCCATTTAGCTACTTGGATAGTATGTATACTGGTGTACCTTCACATATACTACTAAGACAGTTGTTACCATTGATAAGCACCACACCACACTGTGCAAATGGGCTGAAATAGAAACAGACATGAATAATTAATTACATCTGGTTTCTACTTTTAGATGTCCAGCAGGTGTCAATAGTATATCTCTAAGCACAGCTTGGCACTGCTGCACTACATGCCATGCCGCGCAAACGGACATAAAAATTAAAACAAAAAAATTAAGAAAAGTAAAATACAACATATTAATGCACAGCACATTTCAACAGTAGCAGGATACATTACACGGAGTCTCACCCTGTACATAATATCTGACCAGGAATTCCCTGGACAATCCAAAACCACGGGATAGCCTCTACACCTCTGCCTACACTGATTCTATATCCCTGCTACTATGCTCTCCCTTTGCAGCATGCCATGATTAATATGCATAGTACGCTGCTGAGGGGAAACCATGGCCGTGCACAGAGCCTACACTGATTTTATTGAATCCTGGGGCTAATCTTTAAATCTTCATTCCAGCAGATTAAATCTTCATTCCAGCAGACATTTCCTTTGCAACTCCTAAGTTTGCAAAATAAAGTACCTTCAACACAAATGAAGTATCTTAGCTGATTCTTTTCTGATGATTTCATAGAACCTGATATTCCCCCTTTCTTTCTTCCTCACTATTCATCATTTGGTATGCTCTTCAGTTCTTGAAAATTCAATCCTTCCTCGAATTATCAGTCTGGATGGCTTTCCCATCTTGCCATATTTTAAATCTCGCTTTAGGCCAGTGTTCTTTCCCTCAGACATTCCTTTCTTGAAACGCCTTATCAGTTCATTGACTGTTCTTTTGTCCATCAACAAATGAATATTGTTTCTGATTAAGTTCTCTAAATGATTTAATCTGCTATTCTGTAGTGAAATTCTACATGATATTTGTCTTCTACATAGCTGCTCAGGGCTTGTAGGTCACGCCTGATATGCAAGTTGTCTGTCTTTTATCTTTTGTTTTCCCTCCATGTGAGTGAAGACCATAGTAATAATGTTTGACACCAATCTTTCCTTCTAATGACCATCACCTTCTGCTTCATACTGTCTATGTTACTTACCTTACCTTAAATCCCACAAAGTTTACTGTTAGAAGAGAACCTTCCATCCATCAGTGTATTTCCTACACGTCTCTGTCTGGACATCATTTTTTTTTTCTTCACTTACGTTTGAATTACTTTTCTTCACTGGATGTTGTGCACTTGTAAGCAAATACCACAGTTTCTTATCTTGCCAAAGAGCATAGAGATGTAGCAATGGATCTTGTGGGTCAAGAACTAACTGATTTAGTACAGCTAGATTTTGTCATTCCTATGTAAACTGTTTTTAAAATCAGTTTTGACTTTATAAGTTTAAGCCTAGATCCAGGTAGGCCTGCAGAGAAATATGGTAACTTTTCCAAAACTACACGATAAAAAAAGTCATCTAAACTTTAAGTCATGTGAATAGGATCTGAATGACAAAATACAGGTCTAACCTGAAGATTCCATTTCATTAGATCAATTATTTTGTGACACAAATAGTGAGGAGAATAACAAAGTCACATTGTTTGGTTATGGCGCAAGTATAATATTATCTTAGATGGCAAAACAGATTCATTCAAAGCCTTAGAATAAATGTATTCAAATGTATCTTTTAATAGTACTGGCTGCCTGTAGCAATGCAGCGGTGTCTTCCTTGAAAGGTAAGACCTAGGATTTTTTTTCTTAAACTAAAAGGGATAAGCAGAACTAGACATCAGCTTGGACAGAGACTTTGCAATACAATATGCATTGTCTGATGCAAACTTTAATTCCATTAGACACATTATGTATTAACTGAATATTATTCTGAAGATTTATTTTGAGCAGAATTATTCTTCTTAGAAACAATGGCAAGACCTTACAAATGAAATGGATTGAATATCATTATTAGAGAATCTGTACAGTGCTTGATTCAAAATAATAAAATCCTGCAAACTTTATACATTAAAACAAAAGTATGTTAGTTCTTAATAAAAATCACTTACTTTTTACATAGCTGAAGACTGCAGTCCCATGAAAGCATGAGCAAAAATTGAAAACAAAATTAGGCATGTAGTACAAGTCTTACAATAATCAAAAGTTTGGCTTTGTATTAGAACAATACCATGCAAGATGTTCTGTAGCAAGTCCTGCCTAAACTCCACCTGCCATCCAACAATTGGTGACGTTAGAAAAGTAAAGTAATATTCATACTGATGGCAACATCAATATTCATTGTCTATTTGTAGTTTACACTTTTCCTCAATGTAGTGCGATCTCGGATTTGGTATATTTAATTTGTGGGGGGTGGGGGATGCAGTACCCCATATGGTGGTGCAAGGGGGCTTGGACTCCTGCAAAAATGAAAAAAAAAATACTTGCAATTATTTCACAATCAGCAACAAATGTATGCATGATCAATAGTCAATGTATGCATGATGCCACACTGAAATCTGCATGACTGTCAATCATGCATTTTTTCTATAACACAACACACCATGTCACCTGTCAATCACGGAGGCCACTCCTACTTCTGCGCAGACCAGCCTGCATGGTATTGTACTAATACAAAGCTAAACATTTTCTATGTCATAATAGTCAAATTATTGTTTTGTTCCTGGCAATTTCCTATAAGACAGCCATTCCGCTCTTGATACAAAAAAAAAATCATTTAGTTTTTACCATATAAGCCCCACTGTTTTATAATGTCAAAAAGTGACACAAATTAATTGTGAAAAAGGCAAATAAAAATTAATTTATTCATCTGTTTATTGAATCTTATGCTAAGTATGGTATTGTAATGGACCTTGTTTTTATTTTCCGGGAATGATGACAAAATCACATGCCTAATTGGAAAACTAAAGCAATAGCTGTTTTGAATCAAACAACTCACTTTCCAATCAGAAATGGGGATATTAAGCAAAGCTAGGCCATCTTAAACTTCATGAACTCTAAAGTACTGATGCTATATTAGTGAAAATTTTGAGTAAGTATACAATTACTGGACAACATAACATTAACTTTGAAGTGTTCAGGTGATGTATTAAACAGACTTGATGGCTTATACAGGGGAGCTAGGAGCAGGTGTTTAAAAACTTGAAAGGAAACAAAACTGATAATGTTGTTTTATTCTCAGCCAGAAATCAAATCCCATAAAGCTGATCTTCATATATGAGACTCCGAGGTGTAATAACAAACAGTAGGAAAAAATACTTTCTTATGTAGGTCAACAGTAAATTTTATACATGTGTGAGCAATTCAACAGGTCTGTAGTATGTACAGTAGATATAAAAAGTGTACACACCCCTGTTAAAATGCCAGGTTTTTGTCATATAAAAATAAGACCGCAATAAATCATTTCATATCTTTTCCCACCTTTACTGTGACCTATAACCTGTACAATTCAATTGAAAAACAAACAAATCTGTTAGGGGAAAATATAAAAAAATCAAAAAAATGTAGAATAAGCTGGTTGCATAAGTGTACACACCCTTAAGCTAATATTTTGTTGAAGCACCTTTTGATTGAATTACAGCATTAACTCTTCTTGGGTACACACCTGCCATCAATTAAAGAGACTCTGATTAACCCCAAATAAAGTTCAGCTGTCCTAGTAGCATTTTCCTGACATTTACTCAGTTGCCTGCTAGAGCAAAAGCCATGGTTCACAGAGAGCTTACAAAGCATCAAAGGGATCCCATTTTTGAAAAGTATCAGTTAGCAGAAGGTTACAAAAAAATTTCCATGGCACTGGATATACCATGGAACACAGTGAAGACAGTCATCAAAAATGGAGAAAATGTCTGACAACAGTGATGTTGCAAAGAACTGGATGTCCCTCCAAAATTGAGGAAAAGACAAGACACAAACTCATCAGGGAGGCTGCCAAGAGACCTACAGCAATACTGAAGGACCTGCAGATATTTCTGGCAAGTACTGGTTGTGTACTATATGTGACAGCAATCTCCTGTATTCTCCATATGTCTGGACTATGGGGTAGGGTTGCAAGACGGAAGCCATTTCTTACACAGAAAAACACCCAGGCCTGGCTAAAATTTGCAAAACAATACATCAAGTCTCCCAAACGCATGTCGTAAAATGTGGTATGGTCTGATAACACCAAGGTTGAACTTTTTGGCCAAAATTCCAAAAGTTACGTTTGGCACATAAACAATACTTCACATCACCAAAAAAACACCATCCCCACGGTGAAGCATGGTGGTGGCAATATCATGCTTTGGGGTTGCTTTTCTTCAGCTGGAACTGGGGCTTTAATCAAGGTGGAGGAGAATAATGAACAGTTCCAAGTACCAGTCACTTTTGGCCCAAAACCTTCAGTCATCTGCTAGAAAGATAAAGATGAAGAGGAATTTCACCTTTCAACATGATAATGATTCCAAGCATACATCCAAATCAACAAAAGAATGGCTTTACCAGAAGAAAATTAAAGTTTTAGAATGGCCCAGCCAGAGCTAAAACCTAAATCCAATAGAAAATCTGTGAGGTGACCTGAAGAGGGCTGTGCACAAGAGATGTCCTTAGAATATGACAGATTTGGAGCACTTTTGCACTGAAGAGTGGTCATATATTGCCAAAGCCAAGATGTGCCATGCTGACAGACTCCTACCCATGAAGACTGAATGCTGTAATTAAATCAAAAGATGCTTCAACAAAGTATTACTTTAAGGGTGTACACACGTATGCAACCAGCTTATTGCATGTTTTTTATTTTTTATATTTTTCCCCTAACAGATTTATTTTTCAATTGATTTGCACAGGTTACAGGTCACAATATAGGAGGGAAAAGTTTTGAAATGATTTACTGTGGTCTCATTTTTTTATATCACAAAATCCTGGCATTTAACAGGGGTGTGTACCTTTTTATATCACAAAATCCTGGCATTTTAACAGGGGTGTGTACCTTTTTATATCACTGTATAATAATGGCACAAACATTTAAAACTAAGTAGTTAGACACAGATTTGTAATTTTCCAGGCTTCTGGCAACCATGATGCTCTTCTACTAGTTATGATTTCTTAACTTTAGATCAAACATAATAATTTGGTTTTCTTACTATCATTCAGAGAGTGCCAGATGTCATGATCAGTGACTCTCTGCAATCACAAAAGTCTGAACACTGAGGAAAAACGTAAATATTAAACAAATAGGCTTGACTGTTCTTGTTTGACTAGTCTCATTTAACTGGTTTTGCTTGTATGGTCCTGTTTGACTGCTCTTGTTTAATTGGTCTTATCTGACTGGTCTTGTTTAACTGTTTTTATCTGAGTAGTCTTGTTTGACTGGTCTTGCTTAACTGGTCTTATTTAACAGATCTTGTTTGAGTGGTCTTGTTTAACTGGTCTTGTTTGACAGGTCTTGCTTGACAAGTCATGTTTAACTGTTCTTGTTTAACAAGTCTTGTTTGAGTAGTCTTGTTTAACTGGTCTTGTTTGACAGGTCTTGCTTGACAGGTCTTGTTTAACTGTCTTGAATCCAGAGCCTAACATGCCGTGTTTGACCTGTCCTGTATTGGGAGCATAACTTTCAATCTCCTAGAGCATGAAATCTGGACAAATCCATAAATAATGGGGGTGCAATATGGACAGTTTTTAAATATTGCTCTTACAAACCTAGAAAGTTGATTGAATAACAGGTTTTGCGTCAGTATGAGGTTTCTGAAAGGTATGAAGTCTGAAACTCAAATGTCTGTCATTATTTTCTGACTTCGAGCTTTACTAATTTGCCAATGATTTCCCAAAAAAACACAATTTTATCAAAAACTAATGAAAAATATGAGGCAAAAATCTGAACATTCTGAGAAAATCTGTACAGTTGAGAGGTGGGATAGGAAGCCTTACATTTTTGTATAACACAGATTTTAATAAATAAATTAATATTTCAAAAAAGAAAGTAGTACCAATAAATATGAACTAACTAAAAACAATGAATAATACATTTTTAATCATAATATCAAAGTGGAAGGTACCACAATTCAGCTACTGAAGAAAAAAAAACAACTTCAAGGAATAGACTCAAAACTAGGAGATTAGTTACTGAAGATACTGTTGAGAACCACTATAGCAGCAAGCTTCCACTACAACTTTATACTTCGCCGCCACTGCTACTCACACTACACAGAGCAGCTTTATATACTTAATAGTGTCTTTCCTGATGATTTTCCGTTATTGTGGAGAGTCACCGATATGGATATTTGGCACTCTCTGATAAAAACCAGACTGAAGTACCGTGCTTTGATGTAAAGTTAGGAAGCCTCTTGTTACAGCATAGAATTTTGGTTTGGTAGATAGGAAGAAACATCTAAATGCCTTTTCATTGAACAGCTAAATTCTGTGAGCCTTTACATCTGAAAGGGATCTTCTTCTTATTTCGGCTTTTTCCCGGTTAGGTGTCGCACAGCGGATCACCTGTCTGCTCATGATTGGCAGTGGAGTTGAGTTGCCAGCCCAGAGCCCAACCTTCCATAGAAGGCACACTCATGCACGCACTCACACCTAGGGCCAATTTTAGAGTGTCCAATCCACCTACAGCATGTCTTTGGGATGTGGAAGGAAACCGGAGCACCCGGAGGAAACCCACGTGACCACAGGGAGGACATGAAGACTCCGCACAGAAGGCACCCCAGCCGAGGATCGAACTGGAGAACCTCTTGCTGTGAGGCAGCAATGCTAACCGCTGCACCACCGCAATTTATATACTATGTGCTATGTGAAGATATTGTTGGCTCGAATATAATGTGTCTCAGGGAAAACGAATTTAAAGAAAGGTGGTAGTAAAAGGAGAATCTTTTGGCTGAAATAGGTTTCCACATTAATACTTATTACAGAAGAAGGTTGGAAATCAAGCTATATTTGAAATTATATAAAAATATAAAATGTATTCTGGACTCAAGTTAATAAGGCAAAATGCCTGATCCAAGTTGTATACTTTATATCTTGGGACAGAATCAGGCAAGATTTTCTTAAGACTTCAGACAAGACATTTCTGTAAGTTAATATGCAGCAAGTAGAGTTTTATCTCCTTTACAGACCCGGGTGGCTGTGTGGCAATTCAGAATTTTATACACACACACACACACACACACACACACACACACACACACACACACACACACACACACACACATACATCTATATCTATATATCTATATCTATATGATTTTCATTGTGAATGAGCTTTACACAAACTGTAAAGCAAGCAGTTTTTTTTCCCAATGTTATCTTTTTAAGTGTTATTAACTGTTATGTTTTGCTGTGATGTTAATTGTGCTGATAAGAAGTGGTGAAAAGAAATGTTTCACTAAATTGTAACTTATTACGTCACTACACATTTGTAGTATATTTCTGCTCCATGAATTTTTCTGCATGCTGATAAGAAATGTATAACAACTAATAGTAGTGGTAATGGTCAGCACACATGGTGGAAAAGCATTAAAATGACAGAAATAATTTTGCTTTAACATTATATATAATGAATATACTCTAAACCTACTCAAAATATAGTGCAGTTTTACTTTACAAGGCTTAACTTAAGATTTCCAGCTCCAGATTCTATTCTGGGTAGAAATTTCTTTGTTTTGGGAATTGAAATTTATTTGTATGGCTTTGATTTTCACATTTGGATCTTTCTAGAATTTTTGTGTTTTTTTATATTGAGGCATATCTTTATATTCAAGAATCTGTTTACTATACAGAAAATGCCATATTTTCCATTCTAGAGTAGGATTCCTTTCACGTTTAAAAACTTTATAGATACCAGTCTGCATTGTTTTCTATGGAAATTAGCAGAAATTAGCAGGTCTTACTATCCCTTAATGTTTACATGATATGTAATTCTTATTTTAAAAGTATTTGTTGGTTTTAAGCTAGGAAATATGATTTTAGTTTTTTACATTTCATCTTGTTAGGGAATATATTGACTCAATTGAAGTTTGCATAGATTTCATAATACAGTTTTTATTTTAAGTGAAGTTATGAATGCAGTGCTTAATAACATAAGCCAAAACCAATCCAAGGCCACAAATTGGCCAGCCACAAGTGTTCGAAGGCCAACCCGTGCCCCGCCCCATCCCCACCCACCCGTAGCACTACTGGTCAACAACAGATTTCTCCACCAACCGATTTTCACCGACACAGTTCTAGCCCCACCTCTAATCATCAGCCCAACCCACACCTAGCTAAGATAGGCACCGTGTTTATATAGGCCCCCTCCCTCCCCATGCAAGAGCTTTTTTCTCTTTTTTTCTCTGTATTCCTAACTCATATACAATATATGGCACATAGGACTAGTTTAATCATCCACACTGAGTCGAGCCACACTGCGAGTTGAGCTACACAGTTTTTAATTATTCCTACCACCACTTTTACCGTCCATTTTATTTTTAATTCCCTTGCATACCTCCCACCCACTAAAATCCACTGTGTGGACTTTTTCTACAATTTAAAGTCACGAAGGCACACTTACTAACAACTTCACGGTTCACTAATCACCTACCATGCACCAAACCTAGGCCATGTCCACTCAGTACTAACGCAACCTTTCCATTTTATTTTATGAATGTTTAAAAAGAAAATGATGATATGGTGAAAACAAAATATGAAAAGATTATCTTAAAAAGAAAAAATTTGAGCAAATATAGAACTACAATAATAGTGAGGTCTTAAAATCCATGCGGACAGCATGATCACACACATGGCCCGCCTGTCCCCAATGGCTCCTACTGGGACCAAAACAAGAATGGCAAAACGTCTGTTAGTTTTTTAAAAACTAAAAACTAATGGTTAAGTTATATAAGCTAAAAAGAGTAATAGAAACTGAAGCTAATAGATTTTTAGGGACTCATATGCTTAAACATTATCTGGGTGAGTTGGAGACCCGTCAGCTCAAGTATACAAGTTTTTCATTTTTTTCAGTTAAAAACCACGCTTAGTAGCCATTTTAACTACTCTTGTCTTCCGTTTAGTTTCGTGCCAACAATACCCCTCCATTACTCCCATAAGCTAGAACACTCCATATGTTAGATAACGTGGATATCATGAGAAACTAACTAATCTCCGCCCAACTTCTACCCATTGGCTGGCTTTTTCCCCCTCCACTTATGGTCACATTTTACGCCCATGCAAACCACACTCCAGCATGGTACATTTTACTACCCTAACCCCTCATGCTAAGACGTGCCCAGCTATTATTCCATTGGGCGGACATACGCTCCTTAACATATCAGCACCTACTTCCCACGAAGGCAAACCCACCCCTCCATAGGTGTGGAGCACTTCAACAGACACCCAACCCACTTCTCCAAAACCATCTATTCACACCCATAGACACGCACGCAACATTCCTACCAGCTAATTAAACTGGTTTCAACAGAAACAATGTAATTCCCAAACTACTCACATAATAATGAAACAAACACCAATGAAAAAGCATGGTTTGCTAACAAATTTATTGTATTGTCGCAAAAGCAACTTTATAATGATTTTACTGTAAAATAAAACACCAAGTATAAAACTTAAAGCACATGTAAAAAATATCCAATGCGCTCACCTACCTGGACTGGATGAAAATCTTTTTACAACTGAAGTAAACATTTTTATTTCTAGTATTTTTTGGCATCTTTATTGAAAGCCTAATAATTAAAGGACTAAACCTACAAAAAGGAAAATTAATATTTACAACTTGTTTTTGTTCTTGTTTTCTCGACAATGTGCCTTACTTCTGCAAGATTGGAGTGATTTTCACCCCAGTCACCATGTTTCAGTGCTTAATAACGCAAATTGTTTTATAAATAAATAAATATATATATATATATATATATATATATATATATATATATATATATATATACAGACAGACAGAGACAGAGTTAATGGAAGTGTTTTGGTTAGAGTAATATACACAGTTTGCTTGCCGTTACAGACAGGTACAGAATATAGAGTAATTCATGTTTATTGCAAATTAAAAAAAAAGACTGTTGTTGCAGGTACGTGGGGATAAATGTTCAGTTTCAGAGGAAGATGGTGCTAATTTAGTCACAGTAATAATATAGAGGACTACAAACCATGTTTCAAATTTAAATGAAGTTTTCATTTGTTTGATAAATGTGTCAAGGACTTCACAAGAAGAGGGGAGGTAATAACATCTGAGATGTGATCTTCATGCCCATGTTAAGAAAACAGATACAGAGCTTTAGCTGCTCCAATATAACTCTAGTTAAAGAAAAAAGTATAAAAAATTATAGTAGCATGAAGTGTTTCATTATTTTGAAAACTATAAAACACTCAGTACTGCCACAAAAACGGAAGACAGAAACTTACTTTTGTGCTGAATATATGGTTTTACAAGCTTTTCATATCATAACTCTACAATATTGTTTGTGTATGTGTGTGTCTATGTCTCTGTTATATCTGTCTATGTGTTTGAGACTTCAGTCTTTCACCACTGGAAAGTAAGAAAACTTGATAATGCAAGTAGGTCTGGCAAGTGTACCTAGCTTTATTTCCAAACAGATCTCTGTAGTGGGTTTCAATAAAAAAAGGACTATTGCTCATAAAATTATAAAAAATGACATATCCCACAAGTGTACATTCCTTTGGATTTCACTATGTTTATGATAGTCATAACACTTTTCTTTGCATCCTTTCTATAACAACTCTTTCAAGTTGTTACTCCACACTGATAACCTCAACAGGCAATATATTAGATTGCAAAATCTTCCAGTAGTTAGAAAATATGTTTTTTATTGCAGATCAGCAATAAATTCTACCTCACTACAGGTACCCTTTTTTTGATCCACTATTTTAATTGCTCTCAGCTCTCACATCTCTATTTTATAATTTAAGGGCATATCATTCAACTCTTTCGAACTAAATACGTCACATTCTTTTTATTTCTTCTCATGGTACCTCTTTTGTTTATGTACATATAAATGTATAGATATATAGGTATAGATATAAAATAATTTACATCAGAAAGATGTAACAGTGAATGAAAAAATATTCTTAAGGTATACGAACCAAACATATGGCTTAAAACAAACAAAGATAAAAAAAAATACTTTTTTTCAGAAGGGTCAAGTCCTCCAAATCTCCAAATTAGGGTTGATTTCTCTCATTCTCCATCTGCTTAAATATAACAGTCTCAACTCTGTACAACAGTACAGAAGGGGACAGAAATCCTGACTCTACTGTTCAATGATCTTGCACTAAACCACAGTAAAAGCTGTCACACAGCAATCTATTAAAAAAATTTGATAAAAAAATAAGTTTCTTTTCTATCTGCTAAAGCAACGAAGAACAATACTACACTCAAATAAATATCTACATCTATACCCTAACTATATGTACGCGCATGCACGCGCAGAGAAAAACAGAGCGAGAGAGAGATAGAAAGAGAGAGAGAGAGAATACGACTTAGTCGACTGCATATGGGCAACTAAACAGAAAACTGAAAGGGGCGCAAGATCGTATAGTTCTCTAGGTTGGTGAATATACCCTTTCCCTGAGTATGTCATTCAAATATATATATCTATATCTATATATATATATATATATATATATATATATATATATATATATATATGTGTGTGTACACACACACACACACACACACACACACACACACACACACACACACACACACACACACACACACACACATTTATGTTATTAGCAGAGGGTGATGGGGCACTGACCACAACAAGGGGGATGAGGGAGCACTAAAGTTTTTATTGTCAAGGCATTTTATCCCCATCGCAATTCAAATATTATTATTATTATTATTATTATTATTATGCTTTTTTGCTCTTTATGCAGGGAATGGGTGCTAAAGGAGGGTCTTGCCCAGTGCTCCAAATGGCCTAGCTACTCATCTGTGAATATTTTTAACTACTTAATTTTATATATATATATATATATAGATATATAGATATAGATATACACACACACACACACACACACACACACACACACACACACACATCCACACACATGTATATATATATATATATATATATATATATATATATATATATATATATATCTATATATATATATATATATATATATATATATATATATATATATATATATATATACTGTATTTCTCCGTAAATAAGACCTAACCACAGAATAAGGCCTAGCATGGTTTTCCAGGGTGGTCATGATATAACCCCTACCCCAAAAATAAGCCGCAGTTAAGATCGTCAACAACACACGAGGGCTGTGTTGAATTATAAAACAATAATATTATGGACACCTGTTGACTGAGGTTATCGTACTCTGGTCACCATTTTCAGACCATTTGGACACCCAACTTCTTTTCTTTGCAATAAGTCATAAGATTCTTTCCCCGGGAGTCCTCCACGATTCTTACCATAATTCTAATCCTCACTCACACTTGACATTTGAGATCCTTAGCCCAAAACACTGGCAAGTGTACTTTGGTCAAAATACAGACAACACACTTAAAAATCGTGCACTTGATAATGAATGGGTGTGGTTGTGTCTTCTTAACTATCACCATTTTGTTGCCACTCCTGACTCATAAGTCTTCAATTAACCCTCCCACCCAGACAAGATGATTGCAAAAAGAAAGAGCTATTTCATTGAGTACAAGAAAGGAATCATGGAGGACTTCTGGGGAAAGAATCTGATGGCTTTCCACAATGAGAAGAAGTTGGATCTCCAAATGGTCTGAAAATGGTGAGTAGAGTACATAAACCTCAGTCAACATATGGACGAGGGAAATGCTAAGAAGTGCAAGTGTGGGTCAGGTCAGCAACCATTATTTCCTGAGCTGGAAGACATCATCTGTGAATGGACTGCTAACAGGAGAGCAAAGGCTTTGGTTGTGCGCAGGGCTGATATTCAAGCATTTTTCCTTGTAATGGCACCACTGTTAGAAATATCCCCAGAAAAATTCAAAGCATCACAACATTGGCTGGATGGCTTCCTTCAGCGATATTAACTGTCTCTAAGAAGATCAACAACACTGTTCAAGCTGAAATATACTGAAGTTATTAAACGTGCACTTGCATTCAAGTCCTTTATTGATGGCATCGACTTTTCTAAATAACAACTCTCCAACATGATTGCTATGGATGAAACTGCAGTGTTTATGGGCCAAGGATCTCAAACAACAATTGATCAGAGGGGTGCCTCGTCAATCTACATTCCCTCCACTGGTTACAAGAGTGCACGAGTTACCTGTATTTTGGCAATTCATCTAGATGGAAAGAAAACTTCACATCTAATCATTAGTAAAGGCAAGAAAGATAAGATTGAACATGTTTCAGGCATTTACATTCTTGAAACCAAAAAAGCCTGGTGCACACAAGCAGTTATAAGGAAGTGGGTCAATGTAATGCTGCCACTTGTTTTGCAAGGTGGTGAAAGAGGTCTGCTAGTCTGGGATTCCGCCAGCACTCATTGCACTACAGACATGAAGAATTTCCTTACACAGAGAAGAATAGATCAAATAATGATTCCTGCAGGAATGACTGCTTATCTCTAAACTCTTGATATTGCAATAAACAAGACATTCAAGGACCATTTGCACATGGAAAGAAAACAGCATGAAAACTTTGTGAAGCCTAGCCTATAAGATGTCACTGACAGCTGTGTTGCCAATGCACTATGAGCAGGCTACATGGACAAGCAGTGCTCATTTAAGGAGAGGTCTATTACTAGGCATGACAGATTTAGGGCCAATGGTTCTACAGGAAATGGAGTCGCAAGAAATTCAGGCCAGAATTCGGGGGTTGGAGACTTATGACAATGTTCCAGAAGAAGATGATATGACTATATTTGAATAACTTTTCCATTATCAGGGCAACAGAATGGATTGCTTCTGCTTTCACAGCAAGCTCTTGTATTAAGGTAATGTTTCATTATCAAGGGGTAATTACAAAGTAAGGCCACTAGTTCCCAGACTTCATTTTTATGACTATCCATCATTCTTCTCTTACGGTTTGGGTAAGGAATAAAGAAAGCATCACCACTCAAAAAGTGGCAGTTATTCACCTGTTTTATTCCCCTCCTTCAATACACATGTATTGAGATTTTTCTGCACTTTCTGTTAAGCATGAAATATTGCACTGTGAAAGCCAAGGTGTAGACATTCTGAAGTTGAAATGTTTGTTGTACTGTTTATGGAGAATTCTCACACAACTGTTAACATGTTATTTACTTAGACCTGTTGCCCAATAACAGAAAAGTACCAAATAAATGTCCATTTCTGTACATGAATTAATGCTGATTTGTGTACATGAATAAATGTTGATTTTTGTACATGAATAAATGCAGATTGTTGTACAGGGGGGGTGTAAATAAGGCATCCCCTGATAAGCCCCAGTGAGTATTTCGGCGGGGGGGGGAAAGTATAATACCCAATCTTATTTTCGGGGAAATTCGATATATATATATATATATATATATATATATATATATATATATATATATATATATATAAATATTTATATACACACACACATATATATATATATATACATATATATGTACACATATATATATATATATATATATATATATATATATATATATATATATATACATATATATATATATATATATATATATATTTATATACACACATATGATGTATATGAGACTCAGGGATTTAATCAAAATGCTAGGTATCTTTTTAATCCAATAGATTTGGTTGATATATGTAGATGGTCGACATGTGCGCAAGACTGACAGTCACTGGGTAAGGGAGTATTCCCTTTTCCCAGGCATTGTGCAATCTCAGATTTAGTGAGACCAGCTATGTTATATGGTTTGGAGACATTGGCACTGACAAAAAGGCAGGAGTTAGAGCTGGATGTGGCAGAGTTAAAGATGTTAAGATTTGCACTGGGTGTGACAAGGGTGGACAGGATTAGGAATAAGTATATTACAGGGTCAGCCCAGGTTGGAAGGTTTGGAGACAAAGTCAGAGAGGCAAGATTACATTGGTTTGGACATGTGCTGAGGAGGGATGCTGAGTAAATTGGGAATTAGATGCTAAGGATGAAGCTACCAGGTAACAGGAAAAGAGGAAGGCCTAAGATAAGATTTGTGGATGTGGTGAGAGAGGACATGCAGGTGGTTGGTGTGACACAGCAAGATGCAGAGGACAGGAAGAAATGGAAACAGATGATCTGCTGTGGTGACCACTAACGGGAACAGCCGAAAGAAGATGATGAATTAGCAGGGGTGTGGTTGGTGCAGAGTGGTCTGTGGGGGGGTGCATGTAGCATGGAATTTCCTAATGCGCGTGTATTTGTTTCTTGACAATTGCATTTTAATCCTTTTGTGCTTGTCATTCTTGCTGTCAAAACTGTTGACTTGTCAACCAAAAGTAATATATATACATATATATTGCCATGAGATGCCCTGGCACAAACTGTGTAATTCCTAAGGTTAGCTATTATACCAGTATATATATCTGAGTCTATTCATCATGCTACAGATTGCTTCATTTTAATAATATTTCATATGTGAGAAAGGTGGCTAACAGTTTATTTATTTTATACATGCTTATAGATCCAATAACAGTACAAACCACTGATTTCATCTGTAAATATATTTTTGATGGCTACTTTTTTCTTGGATTTTGTTAGTAATGCTATAACTTTCTCTCACACTATGAATACTACTCAACATACTGTTAAAAGTTTAATTTTCCATAAAGATATTGCAAGTTTAATTAAATAAGCAATAACACCATTTAGTGCAGGCATTGTAAGAAATTAACAGACTTCCCAGGGATGTTGTAAAGCCTTTTGCGGTAGATGGATAACCTCCTCATCTATGGAAGTTTTATTATTTCTCCATTATGTACACTCAGGAGTGCAATATTGCACTTGGAAAGTGACCTCTGTGTTTTGTATTTCTGTTTTGTGTGTGTGTGTGTGTGTGTGTGTGTGTGTGTGTGTGTGTGTGTGTGTGTGTGTGTGTGTGTGTGTGTGTTTGTGCATATGTGTGCAAATATGTGAATCTTTGGAAAAAATAATAGTCCACGTTATGTATTATAGTAATGATTTTCTTATACCAGTAGAAAAATAAATTATAATACATTGAAAATGCTGGACCCGAGAGAGTGAGTTCCGAAATACATTCACTTAATGTCTGAAGGAACATTAGCTATACTTAATGTCTGAAAGAACATTAGCTATACTAAGTTCAATTTACCATTTCTAAGAGTATTCCCTTTTCTCTGAGTTGTGGCAATCTCAGAGTTGACATATATAAGTTTGGTGTTTCTGGGGGCTTGTACCCCACATGGGGGAAGCAGTGGGGGGCTTACAAAAAGAAGTTTAAAGAGAAGAATGATTTTCAAAATTCACTCCTCTTGAGTGCTCTATTTTTGTTTTTTCACCTTGACGGCACTCGGCCAACAAAAATGTCTTTATATTTGAGTTGTGTTTCTAAACACAGATTTTAATCACTTAAAATAATAATCACTATGTTAATGGACTTGTATATATATTTTCTTGTTAAGTTGTCTTATGTTTCTTATACTTGTTACCTTTGTAAATATGTTTGCTTCTTTGTCATGTACATTTACACTTCATATGCACTTGTAATTAGCTTTTGGCCCAGGATATAGTTGAAAAAGGTCAACGTACCAGTCCACTCTCTAAGTTAACAAACTAAAATAAATTAAATAAAACATACATTTATTGATTTGTTTTTTTTTTATCCCGGGCATGTGATTCTTTTCCAGTTTGACTTAGAAGACTATGATGTTAACTGTCTTGCTTAGAGTCATACAAAGGGCAAATGGAGGGGGTTCAGTAAAATGCTAACTACTAATGCTAGACAATTACGGCAACAGTGAGAAAATAGAATTCATAGACAGGTATGGCAAAAATGAGACAGGCCTCATTACTGTCTCATTGACATGATTGTGAATTGAAACCAAGTAAGTTCAGATGTGACTGTGCTTCTGACTAGAATCCATCGCTTCACATTAGCAAACACAATGCCCCCCTACGCATAACATATTACACATGCACCCCCCACACACACACACACATGCGCATAATTAAATTTACTGCTATTTAGATCTAGAGGCAGATGCTGTGTAGACTGACAGAAATCAGTACTCTAACACTACATTACGTGGTACGCATATCATTAGTACAGGCAGATGGGACATCTGTGTGTGCGCGTGTGAGTGTTTGTGTGTGTGTGTGTGTGTGTGTGTGTGTGTGTGTGTGTGTGTGTGTGTGTGTATATATATATATATATATATATATATATATATGTGTATGTCCATGTGTGTATGTACATAGATGCATGTGCTTTATATAGGTATATACGGGTCCCTTTCACATGGTCGACATTTCAGAAACTGGAAGACCATATGTCCGAGACCATATGACCAACTTTTGAAATATCAACCATGCGGAACGAGCATATCCATACAATGTGGAATGGAAACATTTCCATCTTCCTCACTGCAGTATGATCTTGGAGTTGGTATATTTAAGTTTTGGGGGGTGTGGGGAGGTGCCCCTCACTGGTGGTGCAGGGGGCTTGTTCCCCTATTAGGAATGTTTAGGTTACTGATTGTTGTGTTTTTTTACATGATCAACATTTCAAAAGTTGATCATATGGTCTCAGCCATATGGTCTTAGGCTTTCAGAAATGTCGACCAT
Source organism: Protopterus annectens (assembly GCF_019279795.1). Classification (NCBI taxonomy): domain Eukaryota; kingdom Metazoa; phylum Chordata; order Ceratodontiformes; family Protopteridae; genus Protopterus; species Protopterus annectens. The sequence continues at coordinate 1,430,881,156 of NC_056739.1, read as the reverse complement.
GTAAAGTATATCCGTATATACACATATCTAAGTGAGATCACAAGCGCACACATACACACACACACACACACACACACACACACACACACACACACACACACACACACACACATATATATGTGTGTGTGTGTATACATATATGTACATATATTTATATATATATATATATATATATATATATATAAAATATATATGTGTGTGTGTGTGTGTGTGTGTGTGTTTGTGTGTGTGTCTGTGTGTGTGTGTGTGTGTCTGTGTGTATGTATATTATACATATTTATATATATATATATATATATATATATATATATATATATACATACACACACACACACATATATATATATATATATATATATATATATGTGTGTGTATATATATGTAGCACACTTGACATTGGTGCTGAAGACTGAGAGTTCTATCCCCACACCAGGTAGATGGATTGCTGACACTACAGTGCAGCATAAGGATGGTGTTTTGCCCTTTTGATGAAACATTAAACAGAGGTCCCATCTGCCTCAGTTTGTGGTAGTTTGTGCATATAAAATATCTTACAATACCTACTGAAAAGAGAAGGGGGAGGTTTCCTGATGCCCTGTCTAAATTCCACTCGATTAGAATAATAATCTCCTTGCGTCTCCCCTGCAAAGCGGTGACTAGCCCTTTGAGACAAACCCAGTCAATGGTGTATGAATAACAGAAAGATAAAAAATACATATATATGTAACACACTTGACATCGGTGCTGAAGACTGAGAGTTCTATCCCCACACCAGGTAGATGGATTGCTGACACCACAGTGCAGCATAAGGATGGTGTTTTGCCCTTTTGATGAAACAATAAACAGATGTCCCATCTGCCTCAATTAGTGGTAGCTTGCGCATATAAAATATCCTACAATACCTACTGAAAAGAGAAAGGGGTGGTTTTCCGATGACCTGTCTAAATTCCCCCCCATTAGAATAACAATCTCCTCGCATCTCCCCCCTGCAAAGCAGCGCCTAGCCCTTTGAGACAAACCCAGTCAATGGTGTATGAATAAAAGAAAATATATGCATATATGTATATATCTATGTCTATATATAGATATATATCTATATATCTACATCTATATATATATATATATATATATATATATATATATATATATATCTCTGTAGAATGACTTACCATAACACCGAGCCACATGTAATCGAGATGGCAACAATGGAATTTCATTTTAATGAACATTCATAACATTGTAATTTTAAACTGGGGAAAACAGTGAGTTGGTCACCACCACAAATAAAATAAACCACAGCAAATTAAACCCACCCCCCAACTAAATATACCAACTCCGAGATCCCACTACGGTGTGGAAAAAGGGCAAAGTTCACCATGTTGGCAAACTGACTCTTTTCCTGTGTTAAAATTACAATGTTCTGAACATTCGTTAATGTGAACATTCTGGGTTGTCATCTGAATTATGTGTGGTTCAGTGTTATGGTAAATCGGTCTACTGAAGTAGACCCTTATATATATATATATATATATATATATATATATATATATATATATATATATATATATATATATATATATATATATATATGTGTGTGTGTGTGTGTGTGTGTGTGTTTGCAACTGAATACATATTTGTGTATGCACATAATCTGTAAATACATCTAGGTGAAATTTAACTGGCGAGAAAAATGATCATTTCTCATTGCTGTAAGTCTGACAGTATGATAAATCTTTACACAGCGGACTCACTCTCTTTCTTACCTGACTTTTGAATTTTTCCTTTTTTTATCAACTTCTCAGGTCTCCTGCAGATTAACTTGGCATCATCACCCACTTTTAGTGACACAGTAACTAATGCTCAGCGTTTATCATTATTGTTTTTATTGCTCCATGTCTCTTTATTGACATATCTATAAATAGCAGATTATTTCCTTCAGTTTCATTTTGACATGTCATTAAGATCACTTGCCTTAAACAATATCTATTATTTTCTCTGTGTTTTGCTCATCTTCCCACTCAAGTATTGTATGCTGACATTTCAATTAATTTTTCCATCACCATAAAATGCAATTAAGTTTACATGCACATCATTTTTCCTTTTCATCCATAATCAGCACCTTTAGTCTTGACTAGAGGTTTCAAAAACTAATTATATCACAAATTGTTTTTGTGAATCTGCTTTCAAACAAAATCATCAAATGTAATATGTATTTATGAAAAAAATTGAAGAGCAGTAGAGCAAATTATAGCAGACTAAATGTTATAAAAGTTTTAACCCCATGAATATGCCTTAAGCTCCTGTAATGTCTATTTTATATCACAATGAACTTAGAGCATGCTGGGGTTGCATGCATTTTTGTTCATGTTTGTCACTTGCATTGCAATACCTAGCCTATAAAATTTTTGCATAGTCCTCCTTATTGGATGCTTTATGCTTAGGTGGATTTAAAAGAGAATATCACATTTTATAGGGTGATCCGCTGTGGCGACCGCTAACCGGGAAAAGGTGAAAGAAGAAGAGAAGAAGAAGATAGATGATAAAAATTTAGTTTACAATATATCCCACAAGTGCCAACAATGTGAAAGAAAGCTAGAGGTTTAGAGCTCTTACTCCTCATAATGCATTTACCAATGTGCTCAGAGTTCATGGGTACAGAACCATATTTTGTACCACTGCCGCACATCTTTGCACACAAGAAGGTGATTGGACATAAGGGCCATCAGTAAATCTACAGTAGGTTCATAGGTTCATAGGTTCATACTAGGCTATCTGCCCTGGGGCAATTATAAGCCTAGCCCGATTCTGTATGGCTTACGCCACCCCTTGATTTGAGTATACTGTGCCCTTTTTAAGGTTTAGCTTACTGTGCCTCTGTCTAATAGTGACACGGGAGTAATCCCTGGGACAAACGTACGATCCCCCATCCACTTATCGAGATTCTTCTTGAAGAGATTCAGTGAGGTGCTCTGCCTCACATGAACTGGAATTCTATTCCAGAGAGAAGGGAGCCTCTGGGTTATGAACCTGTCCCTCCAGCAAGGTCTATTTATTTCTGTGCTGAGGTTCAAGTCCCTCGAGCGTGTAGCTCTAAGGGATTTAGATTTACTGAGGTGGAGCATGTCCATTAATTCTGGATTTGACATAGCTTTGTATGTCAGGCATAGATCGCCTCGAAGTAGGCGGTATGCAACTGAGTAGAGCTGGTGTTTTTTTAACCGAGCAGCATATGTCATCTGTTTGAGACCCTTGATCCTCTTGGTGAGATACTTTTGGGGTCTTTCCAATTGCTGCAGATGTCGGGTGAGATACATCCCGAATGGGGCATTGTACTCGATCATTGGTCTGATAAGTGAAGAGTGCAGGGGAACAATGACATCACTAGATCTGGATGTGAATCCCTTCGTGATGAGGTGGGCTATGTAGAAGCTCTTTCTAACCACTTTGGCAATGTGGTTTGCAAAGGAGAGATTGTTATCAACTCGGGTCCCCAGGTCCCTAATAACTTTCTCTGTACTTAATGGGTTTCCACCTATGTGGTAATTTGTGGGCACATTGTTTTTGCCAAAGGGTATGACTATACATTTTTTGGCGTTTAGCTTTAAAACATGGCGCTGGCACCAGATATCTGTCTCTGTGAGACCTTTTTGAAGGATGTTTGTGTCAGCTGGAGAGTTGATTATGGCGCCCAGTTTACAGTCGTCTGCGAACTTGGTGAGCCATAGTCCTCCCACATTTGCCTGTACCTCGGAAAAGTATATACCGAACAAGAGTGGTCCCAGGACAGAACCCTGTGGGACGACACTTGTGACCGGTTTCGAGTCTGATATAGCGCCAGCAACTCTAACCCTGTGGGTTCTATCATTGAGCCAGTTTGCAACCCATCTTGTGACATATGGGTTTACATTTAAGTTGGTAAGTTTTTCTACAATACCCGAGTGGGGTATTGTGTCGAAAGCTTTTGCAAGGTTGAGGTAGGCTGTATGGACTGCCTTTCCCTCATCAATGGCCTTGGTGACTGTTTCGAAGAAGTCGACCAAGTTCAAAAGGCATGATCTGCCCTTGACAAAGCCAAACTGGGACGGGTCCAATGTCTGCAAGTCCCCTATATCTTTGTTTATGAGCTACATTATGATCGTCTCCATAGCTTTGCAGACAAGACTTGCTAAGCTTATGGGGCGGTAATTACCAGGGTGCGTAGAGGCACCGCCTTTGTGGAGTGGGACCACAGTTGCCGTACGCCACTCCTTGGGCACGTATCCTGTGATAAGGCTGAGATTAAACAGCTGCCTTATGTGCGGGTTTAGTTCCTCATTGAGCTCGTATAGCACACAGCCGGGGACACCATCCAGTCCCATTGATGCTGTGTTTTTAGCTTTAGAGAGAGCAGCTTTTACCTGCGCATTTGAGATGTCTGGGAGGCTACACTCCGCTGGGATAATTATCTCTCCTTTAGGGGGGAGAGGGGGGTGAAGTTTGCACTGAACCTGTCTGCCAGTATGTTGGCAATGTCTGTGGGTTCAGTGATTTTTGTATCATTTTGGACTAACTTTGAGCATATGTGGGAGTTTCCACCCAGGTTCCTAACATAGCTGAAAAAGGCCTTATGATTGTCTTTTGAATCCATGGCAATTTTTCTCTCAAAACTGGCCTTAGTTGATTTTATGAGTGCTCGTATTTTTTTACTAAGAATGATCAGGGGTGACTTCCCTTTTATGGATTTTGTTTTATCATGTAATAGCTTTCTCCTCTTATTGTAAAGTTTGTTAATGGCTGGGGTCCACCAGACTGGACGTTTGCCCTTGGTGGAAAGAGTCTTGGTTTAATTTGGGATTGCCTGATCCATGCAGTCCTGGAGGTGTTTATAGAAGGCATTTGTAAGGGCTTCCGCAGCTTGGGTTGTGGTTTCCTCTGGCTCAGGGGCCTTGAAGCATACCACACCAGTCTTGAGTAGTGTGAAGTTTGCTTTAGAGAAGTTCTTCACTGTGGTCTTTTTTGTTTGAGGTGGGGGCGGGATGTGGATTTCAAGTGAGATTAGTTTATGATCAGATCTCACCAATGAGGGATATACTTCTGGTGTGGAGCATTTTGTCCCCATGTTTGTGATAATGAGATCTAGTATATTTTCTCCTCTCGTGGGAACAGTGACTAGTTGTTCCATGGCATTTGAATTTATGAACTCCAGGAACCGTTGAGCTAGAAAGTTAGGGCTTGAGTAATGTTCCCAGTCTATATTCGGGTAGTTGAAGTCACCCAATATGATGGTGTTTGGAGATACATTTATACCCTCCAGTGTCTTCAGGAAGGCTGTGTGGGGTTCCTGAGTTTGAGAGGGTGGCCTGTAGCATGCTTCAAATTGTAGAGCAGTTTTGCCTATGGTTAGTTGCACCTGGATGGTTTCCGAAGCTTCGTGCGTTGCCACCAACCTGGAGGTGTGGGTATCCTTTATGAATATGGATACACCCCCTCCTTTTGTGGTGTGGTCCTGGTTTTGGGGACGGAATGCATGATATGAGGTAAAACCTGATAGTGCCGGGGTGCTCTCAGGAGCCTTGAACCAGGTTTCAGTTACAGCACAGACATCGATGTTCTCCATACTGAGAAAGGCCTCGAGTGCATGCATTTTGAGATTCAGACTTCTGGCATTGAGCAGCATTACCCTCAGTTTCTTCTCATTTTTGTTTTCTAGGGTGGTAGGTTTAGAATTTGAGCCTTGCCTAAAAAAGGCACTATGGGAGTGGCAAGAGCCTTAGCCAATATCCAGAATCCCGGGCTGACAGGTGCAAGCCGTCCCTTGCGAAGCAGTGTGGCTTGTCAAGCATGTCATCCCAGGCAGACAGACACTGGATCCCCTTTGAATGACACCAGGAGTTAAGCCAATTGTTAAAGCTGATCATCTTGTCTCTATATTGTGGTATCATTCTTGGTGAAGGAAGGATACTGCTCAAGGTCAGGATCATACCTGTCTCCATAGTCGGACACACTGACGTCCCGCTCACCAGGCTGAATAAAGAGAAGGTCACGGTGAGCTGCCTGTCGGATGCCAGGATCCGACACATAATGCAAGCACTCAGGTCACTCCAAAGCAAATACAAATATGACTCAGTCATTTTACATGCTGGTGTGAATGACCTGAGACGTACCTCCCTGAACTACATGAAAAGAGACATAGAGGAGCTCTCTGATCATGTAGCCCAGGCTGGTATGACCCTGACCTTGAGCAGCATCTTACCCTCACCTAGAATGATGCCACAGTGCAAAGACAAAATGATCGACTTTAACAACTGGCTAAAATTTTGGTGTCACTCAAAGGGGATCCAGTGTCTGTCAGCCTGGGATGAGATGCTCGACAAGCCACGTTGCTTTGCTAGGGACGGCTTGCACCTGTCAACACTGGGCTTTCGGATATTGGCAAAGGCTCTTTCCACCCCCATAGTGCCTTTTTTAGGCAAGGCTCAAAAGTCAAACCCACCCCCATAGACAGCACAAGGAACAAAAAACTAAGGGTAATGCTGCTAAACGCCAGAAGCCTTAACCTCAAGATGCACGCACTCGAAGCTCTCCTCAGTATGGAGAACATCGATATCTGTGCAGTGACAGAAACCTGGTTCAAGGCTCCAGAGAGCACCCCAGCACTACCAGCCTATACCTCATATCATGCTTTTCGGCCCCAAAACCCAGACCGAACCACAAAAGGAGGGGGAGTTTCCATATTTATCAAGGATATCCACACCTCCAGGTTAGTGGCATTGCATGAAGTATCGGAGACCATCCATATGCAACTAACAGTGGGCAAGACTGCTTTTCAGTTTATAGCATCCTACAGACCACCCTCTCAAAGTCAGGAATCCCATTCGGCTTTCCTGAAAACATTGGAGAACATGAAGATCTCTCCGAACACCATTATATTGGGTGACTTCAACTACCCAAACATTGACTGGGAGCACTACTCAAGCCCCAGCACCTTAGCCCAAAGATTCCTGGAAATTATAAACTCAAATGCTATGGAACAACTAGTCACCACTCCCACAAGAGCGGACAACATACTGGACCTGATCATTACCAACATGGGGAATCTATGCTCCACACCAGAAGTATATCCCATATACATACCTATATGGGAGATCGTAGGTTTACCCCGGGAATCATATCTGTGTCACTGCTGGACAGAGGCACAACAAACTAATGGGCACAGTATTTTTTCATATAAGGGGTGGCGTAAGCCACAAAAATTTGGGCTAGGCTTATAAATGCCTTAGGGCAGATAGCCTAGTATAAACCTATGAACCTATGAACCTATGGTAAGATCAGACCATAAATTAATTTCACTGGATGTCCACATCCCGACCCCACCCCCAGCCCAGAAAACCACAGTGAAAAACTTCTCAAAAGCAAACTTCACACTACTCAAGACTGGTGTGGTATGCTTCAAGGCCCCTGAGCCAGAGGAAACCACAACCCAAGCTGCGGAAGCCCTTACAAATGCCTTCTATAAACACCTCCAGGACTACATGGATCAGGCAATCCCAAATAAAACCAAGACTCTTTCCACCAAGGGCAAACGTCCAGTCTGGTGGACCCCAGCCATTAACAAACTTTACAATAAGAGGAGAAAGCTATTACATGATAAAACAAAATCCATAAAAGGGAAGTCACCCCTGATCATTCTTAGTAAAAAAATACGAGCACTCATAAAATCAACTAAGGCCAGTTTTGAGAGAAAAATTGCCATGGATTCAAAAGACAATCATAAGGCCTTTTTCAGCTATGTTAGGAACCTGGGTGGAAACTCCCACATATGCTCAAAGTTAGTCCAAAATGATACAAAAATCAATGAACCCACAGACATTGCCAACATACTGGCAGACAGGTTCAGTGCAAAATTCACCCCCCTCTCCCCCCCTAAAGGAGAGATAATTATCCCAGCGGAGTGTAGCCTCCCAGACATCTCAAATGCGCAGGTAAAAGCTGCTCTCTCTAAAGCTAAAAACACAGCATCAATGGGACTGGATGGTGTCCCCAGCTGTGTGCTACACGAGCTCAATGTTTTTTGATATCTATAATGGATATCCATTTGTATATTTTTAACATTTGATTTTATCATCAGCAATGGCTGGCGTTATTGTGCTTTAGTTAATATGCTTTGATTTATTGTATTTGGTTGGATATGCCTTGAACCTTATGCCTTTAAAAACATTGAACGGAATGGAACAATATGAAGTAGGTGTTCTGATTAGGCAACAAGACTGATAAGAAAAGTCGTGTTTTAAGCTACTTTCCTTCAAATATGGGCATTACTTCCTGAATAATAGTTAATGAGGCGCATTGTTAACAATCATGAAATTCCATGCACTTTGACACTTTGAAATAAGTCTATTGACTATAAAAGTTTAAATGATGGCTATTGTTGAGTTAATAAACAATATCACTAGGATATTTATTTTATATGGTGTTTAGGTAGATGAATATATTATTATTATGTATTCTAATGACCATGATTTTTGAAATGTATTGATTGAACTATTTGATTAATTGAATAATTGCGTTAATGCACTGCTATAAAAGGTAATGGAAGTCTTTGCAAGAATGTAACCTGATGAAGCGCAATTTCATTGCGTGAAAGCGCTTGTTCCTGTTTTATTTTCCATTAAACGCTATCTGAATTACATAGTGGTGGTTTCAAGCAATTTCTTCAGTACTGTCTTTTTTACCTTGATGCAAGAAACCTTTGGGTGAACGGTTACTGTTTTCTGCAGTTAATATCCTTGTTTTTGTATTTAACCGGTCATCACGCGATGGAAACGCAGAACATTGAACTAGACTACAACCCAGTGAGTAACATATCTAATGAGAACTGGAATTGTCTCTTCTATCAACGGGATAATCCGCTGTTACTTATGGATCTGAATGGTGAAGTATGTAGAAGTCCATCTAGCAACAATGACAATATGCATGAGTTCTTTGGAAGTTTGAGAACATTAGAGAATGATCTTTACCGCCTGCATAGGCTTGTTTGGCAAAGGAGGCACTTGCAAGCGTGCCTGCACTTTAAAGTTATCCCCCGCGGCATGCGTGTTTTGTGCATGCCGACCTATGGGGATAGTCAACCGGAGTTACTCCGGCAGTGGCAGAAGCTAAATATTGACTTTGGTTATAAATATATTCAGTTACTATTGGACTATTTTACACCGCTGGAAGCGGAGTTATTGAATAAGGTAGAGGAGCAATACAACTTACTTACCACCACTTACGAGTCTGAATTTTGTAAAACTAAGATACAAGTTATGAACAGACAATTGTCTCTATACAGCAGTAAGCTAGAGCAGATAAAAATCAAAAAGCTGAAACGGGACTGTGAGGATTTCTGTCTCGGCCGTATCTTTGTATGGCCGAGATCTCATCCCTATTCCATCAATAATATACATAATAATCAAGTGGATACTCCATCCGGCTTGACCAGCAAAGCTTCTACAGCCGCACAGAATGGGATGTCTAACACAGGACTGCATACAGAAAATGCTTTAACTGAAGCACCTACGATGTCAGATACTCCGGTTTCTTCATTACCATGCAACCAACAAGGATTGGCCCATTACAACATACTGGGTACGAAACCCAAAGCAGCTGTATCAACTAACAAGCTTACGGCACCTTTGCCTTTAAATTTTCCCCTTCCCTACAAGGAGGCAGTGCGAGCTCGTTCCAACAGCCGGGGGAGAGGAAAAAGAAAACTGTCAGGGGATGCACAGGAGCAGAGAAGAAGAATGAAGGTTTGAACTGTTTGGAAACTACCAGGGGACGCATCGAAGTAGAAAAGAAGAATGATAATGAAAATTGTTTATTTTTTAATCTATCATCCAGGACTTTTTCCATGAATGCAATGAATGTTCTGAACAAGGGTATGTCATTCATTCCCTCTCAATATAGTAACATTTCTGACACCTTAATAGGGTTACGCAAGTTTTGCAGGAAATTGTCTCTTAAGCTATTATTCAAAGATAATTTATCTGATCCTATGAACAATCTTACAACTAACTTTGCTTGCAGAAGAAAAAGCACTTATATGCCACCTCTTGTACATACAATAGATTGTTTTCTGAAAACTTGTGAACGTGATTTTTATTATTATTATGATAACCCAGTGAAAAAGAATATTTTTATGAATCTTAATATGGAAGAAATGCTGGAGCTAAAAGCAATGTGTAATGATTCCCAGCTTGTATTTAAGCCAGCAGATAAGGGAGGGGGGATTGTAGCCATGGATGCAATTTTTTATCATGAACTAATGGTTAACATGTTAAATAATGATACTGCGTATAAGAGGATTGACAAACAACAAATAATATCACTGACGCAATATGTCCATGACACACTATATGATATGCTCATGACTAGGTCTATTGACAAACCCTTGTATGATTTTCTGCTGATAGAGCTTCCCCTAATTCCTATCATTAAAGGCTTGCCGAAGCTACACAAGGACGTATATCCACCACCTCTGCGTCCTATTGTGTCAGGTGACCACTGGGTAACCTATAATGCATCACTCTATGTACAAACTAAATTAGGAGCATTTGTGAAGAAAGTACCCACGATCCTTCTTGATTCCTTCAAACTTCTGGATGACCTGAAGTTGGATATGGTAGCAGATAAAATAACAGATAGAACTATATTAGTAACTTTAGATATTGAAAGCCTATTTACTAAGATTCCCAATGAGTATGGCCTAGATGCGATAAGAAACCATATGACACAACTGGGTATTGTAAATAGTGAAACCATGAATATATGTTGTCTACTGGACTTAATCCTAAACAACAATGCCTTCCTCTACGACAATGTGGCATATGCACAAACATGGGGGGTTGCCATGGGCACCCCCTGTGCTAATGCGTATGCTAACCTTGTCGTACTGGAATGGGAAAAGGAGTATATATTCAATGATTTGAGATTTGCAAATGTCGTACTATACAGACGTTTTGTAGACGACATTTTAATAATATGGAATGGTGACGAGGTTAGCCTTACTTCTTTTATCAGCCACATGAATAGTGTCACCTCGTTCTTTAAATTTAGTCACGATTTTTCTTATTACAGTGTAAATTTCTTGGATATCACCATCAAGAAGGATAATCATTGCAAGCTAGTGACGACACTGTATAGGAAATCCTGCTGGAGGAATGGGATCCTCCATTATGATAGCTTACATCCGCGACATATTTTTCGCAATATTATAAAAAACCAGATGAGCAGGATAGATAAAATCTGTAGTGACAAACTGGACACACTTAATCTAATGGACACTCAGAGGAAGCACTTCATGGATAGGGGTTATCCCTTAAAGTTGATTGATGAAGTGAATGAACCCATACCTGACAACACCAGACTCCAGACTAAAAAATTTGTTAGTTATCATAAACATAGTAAGAATATGGCTAATATTCCATCCTATGATATAAAATTTACTAATGATGTACAGTATTTAACTAATATAGTAAGGGGTAACTGGAAGATCCTACTTTCAGACATGTCTGTCTTAGAAGTTGTTAGTGAAAAACCGATGTTTAGGTTCATGAATTGTATGAATTTAAAGAGACTTTTATGCAAGGAGAAGTTAGTTAATACATCTACTGACATTAGATCTCAGATGAAAACAGGCACTTTTCCATGTGCAAAATGTTCTTACTGTGACTACATTTCTAAAGAATGTGGATTTACACCCCCAGGTACTGGAGTGAGCATACTACCAACGTTTTATGCAAATTGTAATACCAAAAATGTGGTCTATCTTGCTACCTGTATTCTCTGTGATGGTTACTATGTGGGATTGACCTCACGGAGACTAAGGGATAGAATCTATGATCATGTATATAATATCAGAAGAAATAACCTTAACAATGCCTTGGCCTTACATTGCAGTACTCACCCCAAGCACAGTTTTGTGTTTCAGGTGTTACAGGTGGTAGATCCCAATAGGAGGGAGGGTGACCACTTGAATACATTGGAGAATTTTGAACTAAGGTGGATTCTAAGACTCAAAGCCCATATACCACCAGGTTTGAACACTGTGGTCAATCTCCGACCAGCTTTGATAGGTCCTAGCTAATTTGATCTGCTTTGCTATGTTTAATCTGAATATTAATTCATGACGTATATTTTATCATTGCGATCTGGAAATTTATATTCCTTTATAAAGTATAGGGACCTGCACTGATATATTCATGATGACAAATAATGGTAACATTAAGTATCACCTTCCTATTTATCAGTGTTCATTTATATAACTTATTGTGATATGTATACAAAACTTTCTTGTGCCATACTATGTCGTTGTATCCTATGATCCATCTGGCCATTAGCTTGAATACTTGGCTGGCTTGCTTTTAGCTTAAGGAATTACTTAGAGTATGATTCTTTTATGCTTGTGTGCTTTTGGTTTTTGTCCGAATAGGGACTTTGGTGCTATGCAACAATTATATGCATTTGAGACTGAAAAGACACCCTCATGTGTTCTTGAACTTTTGAACTTTTGAATATTTGATTCATTGAGCTTTGTATTTTCAGTCTTTTTGTATTTACTTCTTGCATTTTTTGCATATTTATGTTGGCTTTTTGGCATTTTTTGTACTTATGGCATTGCTATATTGTTATGCATTGTTCTTGTAATTACATGGTTGGTTTTATGATATGACCACTTGGCTAGGTATGTCGCTACTAATATTAACTAAACGGCATAAATTTGTAATTATATTTTGGCATGGTCAATCATCTTTAAAGTGGATGTCATTGTGTACTATGCTTGTTATGACAATTCATACATGAGTGATTGCCTTTAGATTTTTAGTTATTATAGTCTTAGCTAGTTGATGTTTTATTATACATTTTTATATTTTGTACTTTGATGGGCGTTATATATACTCCGCTCTAATTTTTGATGACTGGTTAAGTTTAAGACACTAGCTAGTTAGCCTTGGTTTGACAGATAGTGTCCACTGGAAATCAAATGGAATTTTGTGAATTTTGTGAGTGGCATGTTACTATGCTGGGAGTATACGCAAATAATATCTGGTTGCTTATGATGTTTTTATCATCTTTTTTGCACAGTATTTACTTTTACGTAATTTCTGCGTTACTTGTCATGACTCACGTTATGATTCCTGGTGGAAACGGCGTGTAGCTCCCCTGAATTTAGACAAGTATTTACAAGACATAGATGATGGTATTTTGATCGCAGAGTTGCTTCTTGCGAAAATGTCTTTAAATAACAAGCAGGTTTGAACTAGTTGTCTTTCATGCATTAATGAAGGTATACATGAATGTTTTTGTACAAAGTTGTTTTTTGATATCTATAATGGATATCCATTTGTATATTTTTAACATTTGATTTTATCATCAGCAATGGCTGGCGTTATTGTGCTTTAGTTAATATGCTTTGATTTATTGTATTTGGTTGGATATGCCTTGAACCTTATGCCTTTAAAAACATTGAACGGAATGGAACAATATGAAGTAGGTGTTCTGATTAGGCAACAAGACTGATAAGAAAAGTCGTGTTTTAAGCTACTTTCCTTCAAATATGGGCATTACTTCCTGAATAATAGTTAATGAGGCGCATTGTTAACAATCATGAAATTCCATGCACTTTGACACTTTGAAATAAGTCTATTGACTATAAAAGTTTAAATGATGGCTATTGTTGAGTTAATAAACAATATCACTAGGATATTTATTTTATATGGTGTTTAGGTAGATGAATATATTATTATTATGTATTCTAATGACCATGATTTTTGAAATGTATTGATTGAACTATTTGATTAATTGAATAATTGCGTTAATGCACTGCTATAAAAGGTAATGGAAGTCTTTGCAAGAATGTAACCTGATGAAGCGCAATTTCATTGCGTGAAAGCGCTTGTTCCTGTTTTATTTTCCATTAAACGCTATCTGAATTACATCGTGGTGGTTTCAAGCAATTTCTTCAGTACAAACTTTACAATAAGAGGAGAAAGCTATTACATGATAAAACAAAATCCATAAAAGGGAAGTCACCCCTGATCATTCTTAGTAAAAAAATACGAGCACTCATAAAATCAACTAAGGCCAGTTTTGAGAGAAAAATTGCCATGGATTCAAAAGACAATCATAAGGCCTTTTTCAGCTATGTTAGGAACCTGGGTGGAAACTCCCACATATGCTCAAAGTTAGTCCAAAATGATACAAAAATCAATGAACCCACAGACATTGCCAACATACTGGCAGACAGGTTCAGTGCAAAATTCACCCCCCTCTCCCCCCTAAAGGAGAGATAATTATCCCAGCGGAGTGTAGCCTCCCAGACATCTCAAATGCGCAGGTAAAAGCTGCTCTCTCTAAAGCTAAAAACACAGCATCAATGGGACTGGATGGTGTCCCCAGCTGTGTGCTACACGAGCTCAATGAGGAACTAAACCCGCACATAAGGCAGCTGTTTAATCTCAGCCTTATCACAGGATACATGCCCAAGGAGTGGCGTACGGCAACTGTGGTCCCACTCCACAAAGGCGGAGCCTCTATGCACCCTGGTAATTACCGCCCCATAAGCTTAACAAGTCTTGTCTGCAAAGCTATGGAGACGATCATAATGGAGCTCATAAACAAAGATATAGGGGACTTGCAGACATTGGACCCGTCCCAGTTTGGCTTTGTCAAGGGCAGATCATGCCTTTTGAACTTGGTCGACTTTTTCGAAACAGTCACCAAGGCCATTGATGAAGGGAAGGTAGTCCACACAGACTACCTCGACCTTGCAAAAGCTTTCGACACAATACCCCACTCGGGTATTGTAGAAAAACTTACCAACTTAAATGTAAACCCATAAGTCACAAGATGGATTGCAAACTGGCTCAATGATAGAACCCACAGAGTGAGAGTTGCTGGAGCCATGTCAGACTCGAAACCGGTCACAAGTGTCGTCCCACAGGGTTCTGTCCTGGGACCACTCTTGTTCGGTATATACTTTTCTGAGGTACAGGCAAATGTGGGAGGACTATGGCTCACCAAGTTCGCAGAAGACTGTAAACTGGGCGCCATAATCAACTCTCCAGCTGACACAAACATCCTTCAAAAAGGTCTCACAGAGACAGATATCTGGTGCCAGCGCCATGTTTTAAAGCTAAATGCCAAAAAATGTATAGTCATACCCTTTGGCAAAAACAATGTGCCCACAAATTACCACATAGGTGGAAACCCATTAAGTACAGAGAAAGTTATTAGGGACCTGGGGACCCAAGTTGATAGCAATCTCTCCTTTGTAAACCACATTGCCAAAGTGGTTAGAAAGACCTTCTACATAGCCCACCTCATCATGAAGGGTTTCACATCCAGATCAAGAGAGGTAATCGTGCCCCTTTATTCATCCCTCATCAGGCCCATCATAGAATACAATGCCCCTTTTGGGATGTACCTTACCCGACACCTGCAGCAATTAGAAAGACCCCAAAAGTATCTCACCAAGAGGATCAAGGGTCTACAAAATCTGTCATATGCTGCCAGATTGAAGAAACTCCAGCTCTATTCAGTCGCATACCATCTGCTTAGAGGTGACATGTGCCTGACGTACAAGGCCATGTCCAACCAGGAATTAATGGACATGCTCCACCTCAAAAAATCCAAATCCACCAGAACCACTAGAGCAAGCGACTTAAACCTTAGCACGGATATAAATAGGATGTGCTGGAGGGATAGATTTATCACTCAGAGACTCCCTATGCTGTGGAATAGAATCCCGGTCCATGTGAGGCAGAGCACCTTGCTGGCTCTGTTCAAGAGAAATCTTGACCTGTGGATGGGAGATCGTAGGTTTACCCCGGGAATCATCTCTGTGTCACTGCTGGACAGAGGCAAAACAAACTAATGGGAACAGTATTTTTTTCATATAAGGGGTGGCGCAAGCCGCAAAACTCTGGGCTAGGCTTATAAATGCCTTAGGGCAGATAGCCTAGTATGAACCTATGAACCTATGAACCTATAAGATTAAGTAGTGCTTATGGTTTAATAGTGCTAATTTGTAGGATTACTTAATTGGACCAGCGAAGGGCCTTAGAATGAGAATATGGTGTTTAAATTGAGAGCTAGAGCAGTTCTAAGGGAAAAAGTGAAGAGCAGACATTGTGGAGCCAGGAATAGTTTAAACCCAATTAGGCGGCGCTGCCCGCTGTTGCGCTATGCACAAAACGTGCAAAACTGCGCAAAAGAGGGTTTTAAGAGAGGAAGATGAAGGAGTTTTGGAATTGACCCAAAATGGCCAATAAAACTACAGTTTCAAGTCAGTAACCACTCCCACAGAGGCAGGCAGACTGCTCAATGTTTTTCACTGCCACTGATCAACAGAGAGACTTTCCTTTAGCCCAAGCAAAAAATGGCCTCACAGAAACTTACAAACAGTTCAAGAACAGCAAGCCTGTAACTGAACTTTTTTAAATCTCAGAAAAGTGGGAAAAAAGCAAGATTTTTTTTTGTTGTTTTATTTTTTCAGAGATAGCAGAGGTTAACAAGTATCAACAAGTTATAACAGTGCAATAAATGACCCCACACAAGAGTGCTAGGCCAAAGACAGATAAAATGCATGTTTTGAGAAAAAAACAATTTTAAAAATAAGTGCAAACAGGAAATTCAGTAAACAGCTCTAGGTTGTGCTCTAAATACAGTTACTAATGCAGAAATCAAATTTAACAAGCCAGAAAATGCTCAAAATAGGTGGCTATGCAGAAAAACTTAGCAAATAAACAGAGGAAAAATACTTAAAGTCTCAAAAGTGGCTCCTTTCTTCTCTCAGTGCTTTCTCCTCTTGGTGGGTGCTTCACCAACAGCCAACAAGCCTGAAAAGACGCCAAAACCATGAAGCAACCAGGTTTTAAGAGAGGAAGATGAAGGAGTTTTGGAATTGACCCAAAATGGCCAATAAAACTTCAGTTTCAAGTCAGTAACCACTCCCACAGGTGCAGGCAGGCTGCTCAATGTTTTTCACTGCCTAGGGTTATGACCATCATGCCACGCTAAGCAGATTGACAGTAACTGATTGCATAGACTAATCACTGACTACCTGGGATTTCACCTTCTTAATCTTTGGCCAACACCTTCATGTGCCAGATAATCAGCTCTTGCTCTTTTTGAGTTTATGAAATTATGTTCAGCCACAAAACATACTTCCGTGCACATTTGCTATAAGATCTAATGGCCATTCGGCCCCATTCCCCCATGCTTATCTGGGTGACAGTGATGCAAATTTTGGCACTATACACCCTGCTACCTATCACTGACAAGACTTTTTTGTAGGAGCTATAAATGCTTCACTGACACCATATCCCACCACTACCCTCAGTGTATTGGTTAGCAAGGACTACAGAGTCCAAATCCACACTACTGCTCCCCATAGCTCTCAGCCTCTCTCGGACAAATTTCAAAAGAATCAGGGACAAACCCAGAAAAAAATCAGGGGGAATCAGTGACATTTTTTAATATTAATACTATTAACTTGAGACATTGTCAGAATAAATTAATATACATTTTGTGAAGTAAAATAAAGCTATAACTCTTAATTATTGCCATTATTTTGTTGAGTATAATTTGCCACCTTTCTTCCAAAAGTCATTAGTTTTAGGAGGGATTAAGAGGGACAGAGCTAAAATTTGAGTCAAAGAAATAGGGAAATCCTTGGAAATCAGGGACAGTTGAGAGGTATGCTGCTCCCAAATATATATGCAAGATTGAAATTGCCCTTAAGAACTTACACCAAGTGTGCACTGCTGTCTATGGTTATGTCCAGCACCTGCCACAACCAAATCCCCTTCCTGTATATATATATATATATATATATATATATATATATATATATGGTTCCCTATCAGAAGCCTGAAACACTATAAGCCTGAAAATCAAAATCCTGAAACCAAAAGCCTGAAAATTCAAAATCCCGAAAACCCAAAATCCTGAAACTCAAAATCCTGAAAACACAAATAATGCTAATATGTCACTATAAAGACACTAATATCTACCAACTGACCCTGACCCTAACCCTAACTCTAAGGTCCGTCAATATCGCACACTCACCTGACCCGCGCCCTAACCCTAACTCACTTAAACCGCCCCTAACCCCAATATTTGTCACTATTGCATACATGCCTAACCTGCGCCCTAACCCTAACTCACTTAAACCACCCCTAACCCTAACATAAAACCAACCGCACACTTACCTGAACCCAACGCATGACCTAACACCACAGGGCTAACAATAGCAAAGCCACAATGACGTCAGTATGTCCATTTTGAGTTTTCAGGATTTTGAGTTTCAGGATTTTGGGTTTTCGGGATTTTGAATTTTCAGGCTTTTGGTTTCAGGATTTTGATTTTCAAGCTGATAGTGTTTCAGGCTTCTGATAGGGAACCATATAAATATATCTATATATATATATATATATATATATATATATATATATATATATATATATATATATATAGGTGAAAATAAGGCTTATTTGGCCTCCATAACTCAAGCTACTGACAGCGGTGGGTTTCAAACCAAACCCATTTTCCACATTGTTTGGTTTGCAACAGTATGGATATATTGTAAACAGAATGTTTATAGGCACAAGAAAATCCTGGTATGAGAAAGCAGTTATTTTTATTTTTTACTCAGCAATTAAGACACTCTGAATATTTCAGGATGTCAGTGGTAGAACTGATGAAGGAATGCAAAATCAAAAGGAATCCCATGTACTGGTTTGAATAAGGAGGATTTAACAGCCATCTCTTGTACAGTTGAAGTTCAGTCCAGTGGAAAGTGAGATAACCTGGCAGGGACAAGAGATGCACAACTGGCTGGTAAAGTAAGACCCAGTGTGTCCTTTTCTTCAAATTTAGTTTGCTTGAAAGAGACTAGAGGTGACGTTGGAGATGAGAAATATGGAGCAGGTACGGAATGAAAGTGAAAGGTGCTTGAAGACGAACTGGTCATGTTGTAGGAGAGGAATAGATTCCTATTCTCTATAAAGCATTATAAGAAGCTCATGACCCTTCACCAAAAAATACATGATTATTAAAGGAGAAAGTTCAGGCCAAGATGAGAAGGGCAGTCATAAATTATTCTTTAGGTTTCATTTCTTCAAATCTTTTGGGTTTCTAATACCAAGATGAAAATGGAACCCATTCCTAAGTCAGGATATAATTAAAGTTCATGAAATTAGTAGTGTTTCAGTTGTTGATGTTAGCCAAAAGTGCTCTTTGCACCTGCAATGAGCCCAGAATAGACACCTTCAGTGATTCATAAAGAGTTACATCTACTGGTAGCATATCTAAGTGCAACTGTAGGTTCTTTCTTTTTAGAACCATTGGTCCTACTACTATTGGAACTGTCTTCGTATCTTTCCTATACATTGTTTTCATTTCTACCTGCTGATCCTGATATTTTCTGACTTTGTGTTTCACTGTACATAAGACACTGTAATCACTAGGTGCAGCAATTACAATGATTAATGCTACTTTTGTCTTTTTTTCACGGACTACTATATTTAGTTTTCTCTAATCATTGTTTGAACTGATGGTAATAGGGGATCCCATATGAAGTGCACTTCATCATTCTCTATAATGCTTTGTGTTTGATGTTTACATTGCTTCTTAGTTACTTCTATATTGTAGTGTATGCACAATCCCCAATGCAACAGTCGTCCCCATTATAGTACTTTTAAGTGTACAGGCCTCTGCCATGAGTGTATCACACCCAACAAAAAGTTGCGTGATTGATTACATTTTTTTTTACAGAACCTGCATGTGTCTGTTTCTCACACTTGTCCAATGGACTTTGTAAACCAATTTGTGTGCAGTTCACTATCCTGGGCTGTCATTATTATCCGTTCATCTTTTGTTTTCAAATCACCCCTCCTTAACCATTCCTGTGTCAAATCCTGATCAACCTGAGGCTGTTCCAGGAGATCTTTATATATGCTGTTATACAGATGGCTTTTCCACATTTCTTTTATTCTCATCTTATTCCTCTCCTTATATCTTTTCTTTTGTTTTTGGTACATTCAATTGCTGTCTGAGGTTTGGTTTCCATTCCCACTTGACACTGGAATGTTTCTGCTAAACTAAGCAAAGAGATCATCTTAGGCTTCCTTTCCTCATGTTTTAATACTGTCACTATGTTTGGATCCAATGACATTAGCAGATATATATGCAGTTGTACCACTGACAATCTATGCATGTAATCGATTTTAATACCACCCATACCACAATTCCTTAAAAAATACTTTAAAAATACTAATAATGACAAATTGATTGTAAATTCATAAATTGCTTTCAATCAACATATCCTAGGTATTATAATAACTCTATATAACAGATATTATATTTATAATATAGTGAACTGTGCATTATATTAACTCATGTAACTCATATAAAATCCTTACTAATCATCAGTGTTTAGTAAGGTCCCATTAATGATTAGTAAGGATTTTATATGTTTACCATGCACTTATACTTGCCCTCTATTCATTCATATTAGTTACATGTATATTAATTACATTTATACATATTCTTATACTTTTTAAGTTAATGGTACATAGTATATCTTAGATTAGGCTTTTTTCACACACTTATATTTATATTTCATATATTTATTAATAGATTATATAGTTTATGATTAAATATAATTAAATATAATTATTTCATATATTAGGTATACACATAATCTGTTGCATGACACATGAGTTAATATAATGCACAGTTCACTATATTATAAATATAATATCTATTATATAGAGTTATTATAATACCTAGGATATGTTGATTGAAAGCAATTTATGAATTTACAATCAATTTGTCATTATTAGTATTTTTAAAGTATTTTTTAAGGAATTGTGGATTTAGTTTCAACTGAAACTATTTTTATTAACATATTTAATATGTAATATTTTTAAATCATACACTTTTCAAGAATATATTAGTTTGGGCAGTATTACATCAATTTTACTACATCAATTTCTTATTGACAGTATATTAATGTTATGTATATATAAGATTGTTCAAAGTTCATTTAAATTATGTTATTTGGAGAGAATTCAATGTTTATTTTTACATCTGTGTGTGCAAAACAAGTAGGTTCTATTAGGTTTCATTATGTTAGTTGATGTACCTTTAAGAAGTTACATACTTTTTGGCGCCTAAAAGTTGATTTAAACGGACTGAACGCTTCTTTTAGCAGTTCTGAGGAAGACCAGCTTTTCATGGTTGAAAGCGCTTAACTGCCTTTCGCTATTTTGCGTGTTACAGAGTGCTATCATAAATCAGTGTTTCGTTTTATCTACATGTCATGTCGTTTGGAGTGTATGTTTTGGCGTTTATGTGGATTAAATTTATGAACTGATTTACGTGGTGTCTACTTGGATTGTGTCGCTCATTGGTGGTACCGGAGATTTCTTATGTGGTTTGCACTTCATACTTTATTGGCTTAAATAATTTTCTTATAAATTGATAGGCTATTTTTTGCTCTCCATTCCCTGTTGACATTCTGCAGAAAATTCTAGAACATCTTACTCGGAAATATCCTCTTCAGCTGAATTCTCCATCATCTGTTGCTCCTTTAAATGGGAACTCATTTGCCCATTACTGTTAACAGTGCCTTCATCAGAGTTGCTACTTTTTTCCATCTAATTCCCTTGCTGTACAACTCAAGATAAAGTTTTGTGCCAGTTTCCTACTCAAGGCTTCAGAGTATCATCATGTGGCAAGTCATCAGATGCCTCCCATTCCACTTGTTTCTCCTTAGTTTAGGGCTCATTGTTGCATCATGTTGTGACATTACTGTGTTGGATTATATACACTAAATCCTTCACTTCACAGGTAATCCATAACTTCAGTTTCCATTTGTTTAACTTTTACCTAATTAATCCTCTGTTCTACATCCCCTTTGTTTTCTTATTTTTTGTTTTGTGAAAGTTTTCATTTCTGAGTGCCTTTGCCTGTATTTCTCTTCAAAATTTTTGAAGCTGCATTTTTTGCATTTACTAGTTTGGCTTTATTCTTTTTATACATATTTCACTAGTACATGTCTCTTTTTCTTTCCATGTCTATTTGTTCTTTTTTATACCATTCAAAAATGTCTTGGTTTTGTTCTTTATAGTTTTGAACTTCCTTTGTCACTTCTTTTTCCAGGCAGCCCAACATTTCTTCATTTATCTAATGTTTTTCATGAACTTCTTACACTAATAAATGCAAATTTGCAGTGGAACATTTTGACGATGGAAAGACCAACAGGGAGTTGAGATTTCGTATTCATGAACATTTGTTGAATATTAGAAAAGTTACTACTACCAATGCCCTTGCCACACATGTCTCCCTCAATGATCCATCACCCACATTTAAATTCCAAGTGTTAGAACATGTCTTTGAAAGTGAGAGGGAGGCAATCTGATACATCGTACTGAAACCTCTGAGACTAGATGGATCATTAGGTTGAGGGCAGACAGAGGCATGGGGCTAAATGATAGAATACCGATGGAACCCATTTTAAAAAATAGGAGTCTTTTTAAATAAGTTACTAAGAATATATTTGTATGTTATGGATATTTATATATATTTTTATGAATGCTATATTGATTAACTTAAAAAATAAATAAATAAATATATATATATATATATATATATATATATATATATATATATAATGTATGCACTGTTTTACTGACCTATATAATCTTTGAATATATATATATATATATGTTTTTGTTGTGTCTTTCAGCTTATCCCGGTTAGGGGTCGCCACAGCGGAACTCCGGTGCGCTAATGTTTGGTAGTGGATTTCTACGTGCCGAGTTTCCAGCCCTGACGCACAACCTTCAACGAAGGCATGCCCATTCACGCATGCCTCTACACAGAAGACGCTCTAGCCAAGAATCGAACACGACAACGTCTTGCTGTGAGGTGACAACACTACCGCAGCACCACTACCACGGTATATGTATATATATATATATATATATATATATATATATATATATATATATATATATATATATATATATATATATATATATATACACACACACACACACACACACACACATAAGATGTATTATTTTATAGTTATTTTTAGACTGTAGATTGTTTATAAATTATAAAAATGTTTTTATAAATGTTCATATAGCTAGGTTGTCTCTTAGTATGAACATAAGTGTATGTCCACTGTACCTTTAAACAGGGAAAAGGTTCTACACTGTGATAGTTTAATTGATATTATGAAGCACTATATTAACAAGTGTTTTTGGCTACTTTTTTATGGTCTGATGAGGTGGAGTGATACAACCACGAAAGCGCTAACCTTTGTGAATTTTATGCTGTCTGAAAAGAATAAAAGCTACTTTCTTTATAATTGATTGGAACTGCTTTCTGCTTATGGTTGGAATGTTGGTCATTTTATTCAGTGGTTTAGTTATTTTGTTTTGCTGGCTTCATGTTCCATTTAAACAGCTAGCAACTTTTTCTGTATTTATTAAACATTTTGACAGTGTTTGTTGTTCAGATATTTTTTCCTCTAATTTCTCTCTTAATCTTTGTGAATGTCTTTTATCTGGAAATTCTGGGTATCTTTCATAAAACAGCAACTCATCTGTTCCTTATACTCACTTGTCCACTCTGTCATCTTTATGACTCTATTTTGGCCTTTTATTTATTTTTTTGTTTTTATGGACTGCTACTTCCTTCTATAACAATGAGCCATTCTCCACTTCATCCTGGCCTGACCACATTGTAGGAATGTTTCCATGTCTTGAGAATTCTACACTGCCATTTTTGCCAGTCCTGGTACCAGTGTGTACACAAAGATTAAGCACTTTTTTTTCCTTGGACTTGTGCACTCAGCTATATTTATTATTTTTAACCTGCCGTTCTCCATGACATATGCTATATAAGATACAGTCTACACATCAGTGTCATCTTGGTGAGATTTTATGAAAACAGGGTCCACCACATAAAGATACTCATTAAACCTAAGGATTAATTGAGTTCCAGCAATACTAATCACCTTTTTTGTTGATTGTATCATGTATGATCAGAAGTAAATCGACTGAGGTCAAGGTTCGAGGTTTCCAAGTCTTCTATTCACTCACAACATTTCAGACTCTGTGTTCACTGGGGTAAATTGCAGCCTTTTAGAATGTTTTAAGCTGATACTTTTAGAGTACATACAAAAAATCAGAAGACAGTGTCACTGATTTCATTGCAAAGAATAACCACGTGTTTTCATAAGTGTAGTGAAGCAATGTAAGGTTACCACATCTGAAGTGCTGGGATAATTGCTGATTAGGTAGGTAACAGTCAGAACATTGCATTATGATATGATGATCTGGTTTTCAGAAGAGCAAACAGTGTGCAAATGTTAATTAAGGGTTTAACAACCAGTGCTTGCATAATAGGGGAACCATGGGTGATACTCTGAACCTTATCAGGTTCAACAGGCAAAGGGGAAATCAATGATTTCAGTATATACATTGGCACTGTGATTGGTTGTTTCCTGTGGAAGAGTGGTGATCTAAATATGCACAGAGACAGAGTAGGGAATCAAATCTATATGAGGGATCAAGCAATGCTGGACTGTGAAGAAATTACAGCTGCTTCATATTATCACAAAGCCCTGTAACCCTTTCCAAGCAAAGGGCATAAAAATATTTCAAAAATGGATATTGCATCAGACATAGCTGTTATTAAGGCTGCAATCCATTGTAGTTAGGGCCAATAGAGGGACACCTTTTTCAGATGCCATAGGACAGTCTTCATTGGACTGGAAAGGTGGCCAATGAAACATATAGGTGACAGCTTTTGTTGTTGTACTGTTTGAAACCTGGACAAGAAGCTACTCTGATAATAAAGTATATTATACACATAAAGTTACTTCCACCCAATACAGAGGCAAATTCATGAGTAAGTCATAACAGAGGACAAGTAGACAGGTTACATACCTCCAGTAGCAGACAGTGATATGCTTAATCCAGATAATGAACTGGATAATAGAAGCAAACTTGCATCACAATCACATATATCAAATTTGGATCTATATCACATTGTCAAATTTGTATAAGTTCGAACGATGTAATATCAAACCCAAAAGTCCAAAACGCAAAAATAGCAAATCCACGGCACATACATTTTTTTCCCAGGGAAAAAATTTAGTGGGTCATTTTCGGGGCTTTGTTATTTCCTCCACTGTGGTGTGATCTCAGAGTTTGTATATTTAAGTAGGGAGGTGTGGGGGGCACAGCCCCCACATTGGGGGGTGTGGGGTGCAAACCCCCCCACTTTAGTTTTAGTTTAAGGTTTATGTTTTGTTTTTTTGTTAGGGAACAGTGATTCTTTTCCCTGGGAAAAAAATCGCTGTTCTGTGTGTTTGTTATTGTGCGGTTTCGGACTTTTGGGTTTGCCATTACATCATTCAAACTTATACAAGTCTGACGATGTGATATAGACCCATCAAAATTACTTGGCTTCTTTTAATGGTGGCTACTTCAGGGAAGAGGTACTTAATAGCAATACTATTAATATACTGAAACAAAACTTGGTAAGAAAACAAAGAGTGAGGGGACTGTGGCACGCACTGCTCTTAGATCCTTCATTAGAAAACTTGATGGAGGTAGCCAAGGTGGTTTTGGACCCTTAAGGTAAGAGGTTGTCTATATACTGAGACAAAGGATTATTATACAGAAAATTCAGTTTTGGCTTGGGTCTAGAGGGTGATGTAATACACCAGATGTTCATGCTAGTGGTCTAACATCAGACACTTCTGGTCATAAGACATAATATTACATTTTAGGCTGCCTAGGCATAAAGCATATGAAGATGAGGTTTATGGAAATTTTTGTTGGCCAGGTATTACAAAAATGTATGACAGGTTATTACATGTAAGGATCATAGGATCATAGGAGATTACTAGGATATTGACCCAGAGGTCATTTTAAGCCTAGCCATTTCATTCCAATGTAATACAATAGAAATGCTAGTCGATACTCTAGATTACATTTAGCAATGACTGGCCATGCCCAGGAGGGTTGTGGGCTCTATCCCCGGTAAGAATTTATGGTGCCCCATTCATTCATTCAGTTTCCTCTTGAACAGTGTCATACAGGTGCTCTTTTACACATAAGTTGGTAGTCTGTTCCAGAGATGTGGCAGTCATTGGGAGATAAATCTGTCCCTCCAGCATGTCCTATTTAATTTGCAGGCAATATTTAGGTCCCTGGAAAGGGTAGCCCTAGTCCCATTCCATTTATGGATATGCAGCAAGTTCATTAGGTTTGAATGTTAGATTGCTCTTAGGCCAGGCATAAGTCTCCCTAAGACGTCTATACAATAGTGACAGGAACTTTACTCGATCTGTGTAAGACACATGCTAGAGCCCCTTCATCTTCTTTGTTAGAAATCTCTGAGGTCTCTCTAATTGCAGCAGGTGCTTAGTACAGTACATGCCAAAAAGGTTATTATACCCAATTAAGGGCTGGATAAGTGCCGCGTACAGGGAGGTTATAACTTCTTTTGCTCTCGAGGTGATGCCTATACTAATCAAGTGTAGTATGTAGAAAGCTTTCCTTACTACAGTAGACACATAGTGGTTGAAGTTAAGGTCACAGTCAACATGTGATCTCAGGTCCCTTACCACTTGATGGGTACTTAGGTTATTTTTTTTTTTATTTGTTAGTGTGAAGGGACATTGTTTGTGCTGAAGGGAAAGATGATGCATTGCTTTGCATTCAGTTTAAGACCATGACTAATCCTCCAGTCATTGGTCTGTGTGAGACCCTCCTGGAGTATACTGACATCATTTGGGGATTCAGTAATTGCACCTAGTTTGCAGTCATCTGCAAACTTGGTCAGCCACAACCCCTTAATTTTGACCTGAGCTTCTGAGAAGTATTTACCAAACAGTAGGGAGCCCAGCATTGACCCCTGTGGCATCCCACTGATAACAGGTCCGCTGGTTGATGTGGAGTCATCCACTTTGATAGTGTGTGTCCAGTTTGTGAGCCAGTTGGCAGCACATCTTACACCTAAGTGGTTTACATTCAGTTTGCTAAATTTATTGATAATGCCTGAATGTGGAATTGTGTCAAAAGCATTTGCCTGGTTGAGGTATGCTGTGTGCACAGATTTGCCCTTGTCAATGGCCATGGTCACATTTTCAAAGAAATCCACAAGATTTAACATGCAGGATCTGCCCTTCACAAAGCCTAATTGGGTAGGAGGGTCTATATTATATTAGTGAAAATCCTTTTAAGTGAATGCGAAAACACTGACACGTATTGTGCAAACTGCGATTATGCCGAATGTACTAAACTGCAAAATTCAAAAAGTCGAAGTGTCATGGTTAGCCCGTCTGCGGTACAGCTCCATAAGGTAAGTGTGCAATAGTTATGGACCTTAGGGTTAGGGTGCGGGTTAAGGTAAGTGCATAGATAGGTAATGTATGTAAGGTTTAGTGTAGGGTTAGAATTAGGGTTTTGTTAAATGTATGTGTGTGGATTATTTGTTTTGTTTTGGTATATCGCTGTAGGGTAAGTGTGCAATAGTTACGGACCTTAGGGTTAGGGTGCAGGTTAAGGTAAGTGCATAGATAGGTAATGTATGTAAGGTTTAGTGTAGGGTTAGAATTAGGGTTTTGTGTGTGGATTATTTGTTTTGTTTTGGTATATCACTGTAGGATAAGTGTGCGATTGTTATGGACCTTAGGGTTAGGGTGCAGGTTAAGTTAACTGCATAAATAGTAATGTATGTAAGGTTTAGTGTCGGGTTAGACATAGGATTTTGGTGCTTTACTTTAGGGTTAGAAGTAGGGTTTTGGTTAGTGTATGTATGTGGTTTATTTATTTTGTTTGGGTAGGCAGTATGTAGTGGAAGATGGAGTTGGCCAACTATGGAGATTTGACTTTTTGTATTTTGCGGTTTAATACGTTCGGCATATTCGCAATTCACGCAATATGTGTAGGTATTTTTGTATTCACTTAAGGGATTTTCGCTATTATAATATAGACCATGGGTAGGATCCATGGTTTTGATGTCAGCCAAGTCTTTATTTAAAAGGTTCATAATGATATGTTCCATGACCTTACAGATGAAATTGGTCAGGCTTATTGGTCTGTAATTCCCTCAGTCTGTTTCAAGGCTGCCTTTGTGAAAAGAAATAACTGTTGATGTTCTCTATTCTACAGGAACAAAGCCTGTGGTTAGGCTATTATTGAAAAAGCTACTTAGTGGTGATGCTAGTTCATGTTTTAGCCTATTTAGAAGGCAGTGTGGGATGTCATCTGGTCCCACAGAGGCTGTGTTTTTTGCCTTGGACAAGGCTTTGAGGACCTGCTCTTCAGATATTTAAGGTGGGGGGGGGGTTTGGGGGAAGGTTTGTTGCAAGTTAGGAGGGGATATGGAAGTGAAATTTTCACCAAACCTGTCTGCTAGCACACTGGGTTCATATTAGCTTGTTAAAAACTCAAAAGAGCAAATGCTCTTTGATCGACAGCTACTATTCGAAACCACAAAAACTTGAATGGCTAGGACAGCAATTTTTTTTCTGGGATAAAAAATCATTGTTCCCAAAAAAAAAAACAAGTCCACAAACAAAATAAAGTGGGGGGGGGGCTGTGCCCCCCACACACCCCCTATTTAAATAAACTGACATTGAAATTGCACCACAGTGGAGGAAACTGCAAAGTCCCGACAATGGCCCAGTGATTTTTTTAACCTGGGAAAAAAAATCATTGTTCCAGCCATTCGAGTTTTTGTGGTTTCACATATTAGCTGTCAATCAAAGAGCGTTTTCTCTTTTGAGTGTTTGACAAGCTAATAGGAACCCTAGCAGGTTTGCTATCTCTGTGGGGCAGTGTATGTGGTGGTACAGTTCGCCACTAGTTCCACACATGCTTGGGTCCTAACCTTTAGATTATGTATGTAGCTGTAAAAGGCCTTATGGTTATCCTTGGCTGTACTTGCTAAGTTTCTCTCAAAGGAACTCTTGGAGGATTTGACAAGTTGTCTTATTTGCCTGTTGAGGCTGAGGAGGGTGCTTTTCCATTGTCGGGGCCTTGGCTTTGTTTTCTTGGACAGCAACTTTTTGTGTTTATTGTAAATTTGTTGATGCTAGATGTCTACCATGGCAGCTTGCTTTTACTTGGGGCTCTGGCTTGATTCTTTCTGGTATGACAAGTTTATACACTTATGCAATTGATTGTACAGGGTGTTAGTGTAAGCTTTGGTGTAGCTACCACATCCAGCTTGGGTTGGGGCTTGAAATGCATTTATACCTTCAACTAGGAGGTATAGTTTGCCCTGGTGAAGTTTTTTAATCTGATTTTACCCTTTGTGAGTAATGGTGTTAGTGCCAGCTCAAAAGTGATTGATTTGCAGCCAGTTTTAGTAATGAGGGTCCAAAAGTTACAGCAGTACATCTGTTTGACATGTTCAGGAGGACCAGATCCAGAATGCTTGTTCCCCTTATGGGGTATGGGCAATTTGCTCCAGGCTGTTTGAATTAACAACGTCAAGGAGCTTTGCATGTGTGAGTTAGGGCTAGCATAGGTTTCCCAGTTGATGGTGGGATAATTGAAATCCTCCATAACCAGTGTGTTTGGTAAAATTTGGATTGTCTCCTGTTTTGTCAAGTAGGCTTCATGGGTTGCATGAGCCATGGAGGGGGATTTATAACTGCCTATGACTTGAATGGGGCTCTTATGCACTGTAACCTGAACCTGGAGTAACTCCATGGAGTTGTTCAGTCTAACAAGATGGGAGGTAAGTTTATCGCTAATATATATTGAAACACCACCTCCTTTGGTTTTTACATGTTCATGTTGCAGTCTAAAGGTGTGTAAAGCATTGTAGCCCTGCAAGGCTGAGGTACTTTCTGAGGCCTTGAACCAGGTTTCTGTGCCTGCACAGACATCTACATCTTCTAGAGACAAAAGAGCTTCCAGAGAGTTCAGTTTTTGGTTTAAGCTCCTAGCATTTAGCAGCATGACCCTTATTTTGTTCTGCTTAATTAATTAAACAGGCACTATGGGGGAGGCAAGAGCCTTTGCCAGTAGCCAAAAGCCTAGAGGTGCCATGTGCAAATGGCCTCTGGCAAAGCAATGAGGTTTGTCAACCGTAGTTTTCCAGGCTGACAGAAACTTGATCCCCTGTGAAAGACACCAAAAACTGGCCATTATTGAAATCAATCATTTTTTGTTTATACTATGGCATCATTCTAGTAGAGGGTAGTATGCTGCTCAAGGCTAGTGACATATCTGCTTGGGATACATACTCAGAGAGCTCAGCCATGTCTCTCTTCATATAGTCTAGTGAGGTACATCTCAGGTCATTCCCACCAACATGAATTAAGACAGAGTCATAATGATACTTGCTGCTGAGAGACCTGAGTGCATCTGTGATCTGACAAATCCTGGCACTGGAGGCATCTGACTTTCTCCTTGTCCAGCTAGGTAAGTGGGACATCCATGTGTCTCATTAATGAGTCTCCGATGACAACAAATTTTGTTTTTTGAGTGTTACACCTTACTGGCTTAGTGGGTGAGACACTGGTGTTGCTATGTGTCACAGGTGCTGTGAGGACTGTGCTGGTTGTAGCAGTTCTGTGTTTTGGAGGTCTCTGCTGTTTCAGTAAAGTTTTTGAGAGAACATCTACATATGTGGATTTATGTGCTTAATGTATACTATGTGTATGAGTAGTGGTGTGTGTATGAATAGTGGGACTATGAGTATATATAGTGGTGGGTGAGTTGACAACCTTCTTTGTTACTGTTTTGAGTGACAGAAGCATGGATCCTATATTCCTGGTGTAAATACATTGCTTCCACTCTGTGTGTGTTATTAGTAGATGGTTGTCTGTGTAGATGAGGCAATTGCTACACTGCCTCAGTAGACCCAAGTCAACAAGGTTGGCAGGAGAAATAAGGGTAGTCCAACTGTCCCTAATAGTAGGTTGAAGATTGTTTTCACTAGGCTATTCAGAACTGCTCACAGAGGAGTTCAGTGAATGAATATTTCTGCTTGGGTTTAGGCAAAATTTTTGAATTTAACTGTCCAGCTTTGGCACACAGCTGCGTGGCAGTGTGTGGTGCTGCATGACGTGCACACAAGCAGAAACTTGCTCAAATGCAGAGACTAAATACCACAAGCTAAGAATGTGGGAAAAACTTTAAAAAGATTCAAAATGACCACTGAGGATTTTTATTTCAAGACATAAACTGGCCTCCCTTTACAAGACAGGTCCCAATCAGCACAATTCTCTCACAAAGATGCAGATAGGCCCCTTCCAATCCAAGATGGCTTGCAAAAACATGCAAAAAACAAACAAACCACTACAAACAGTTCCAGAAGCAGTGTGCCTGTATCTGGACTATGCTACAGCTACTAGCTACCCTAGTTACAGCAGGAAAACACTAGAGAATGTTTAAAACAGCAGAAAAATAGCAGCAAAAGACTAAACAAAACATTTAAAACAGCAGAGAATGAGCAAGGAGGCTATAAAGAATGTTTTAAGCAGTTAACAGGTCAGTTATTTAACCACTGTTTGGTGGGAAAACCAGAACAAGCAGAACAGACAGTTTAAGACAGTGAAAAATACCAGTAAATAAACAGTGAAACTAATAGAAAAGCTTTGTAAACAGTGAAAACAGCAACAAAATTTGATTTAACAGGCACTATAAAGCAGACAATTGCAGTACAATAGTGTAGTTTAATACAGGGTAAATAAATACAGTATAAAAGTAGGATGCAGGCAATAAAAAAGTACAGTAAATAGTATAAATAAGCAAAAAACACACAACTTATGTTTTATGGAAGCTCAGAGGATTGGCATGACAAGAAAAAAAAAACTAAGGCTGTTTTGCTGAGCTGTCAGTTACAACTGAACAGTTTAAGAGGATAGTTATGGACATTGTAAGTTCTTTGTACCCCAAGTACTACATGTACAATGTATGTCTTAGTGGCATGGATTATGCAACTAGGTATCTTTTTTTTTTTAAACAATTTTATTGATTTTCATGTATTAACAAATGATCATAAGAGATTTAATATACAATTGATAAAATATATTCAAATAAATAACATAACTAAAATAACTAAGGTATTTACAAGTGCATCCACTTTTGTAAACAAACATTTATAATTAAAAAAATCAAATTATCATGAACAATTTATTCTTTTTTTAACAGATTTTGTAAACACACCCACGAGTTGTAAGTATGTTTTCCTAGTTGTTCGGGATTTGATGGTTAGGATTTCTAAATGACATAGGTCAATTATACTAGTTTTAAACTATGTAAAAGATGGAGGGGATTCAGAAATCCAGTTCATGGTAATGATTTTTCTGGCTACTGCTAATATTGACCAGAGTATAGGAAGTTTTATTTTTTTAACACAATTAGGTATTGATGTGTTGAAAAGAACCATAGATCTATTTATAGAAAAACAATCAGTGAATAATGCTTGTAACATATTATTAATATTTTCCCAATAAACTTTCAGTTCAGTGCAATCATACAACATATGTGCCCATCCAACATTTATTTCTGATTTACACCTTTTACATATGTTGTTTTTGTTATTGATTTTGTTCATAATTTGAGGAGTACAAAATGATCCATACATAAACCTCCAAGTATATAATCTCTACTTAAGAGAAGACAGATTCCAACATATATAATTCATCTTGTTCTTTAGGTAATTAATTATTGATAGTGTGATAATATTTCCAATAGCTATCTGGAGTACTATAGGTTTCTTCTCTTCTGATCCTATAAATATGAGAAAGTTTACCTTTATGAGAGGATTTATGCTGTATAATCGAAGCCAGATAATTTACCAAAATGGAAGTATTTTGTCCTGCTACAGTATACATATTGTCAATTTTGTTTAATAGTATCTGTCTCAAAGATTGTATATGTAGCCAAATAGACTCTTCTAGATTAAATTCTTGTGTTAGCAACTGTAAAGTTTTGACTTTTCTATCAGACATCAACTGAAACCAAAAAATGTATTCTTTTTGTTTAAGAAGTAAGTTTTTGTTTGGATCAGATGATATTACGATATCTTGTGTAAATGCTATGGGAAATATTAAAAAGATCCATTCTTTATAAATGGGATATTTATATATAAAGTTTTTAAAGGCTTTAAGATATTGGAAATGTAATTTGAAGAGTGTTATGATATAGTATAAGTGGTGAAGAAATATTTTATAATCCATAACATAGGATTATTAAGTAAATCAGTTTTGTACATCTATGGTTTTGTAATAAGTTCTGCACTTATTAATTCCCAGTAAAACTTCCATTTGGCTGAGTAAGATGAGTCCACTAATAGAGATAAAGTCTTGATTATGGATGAAATTTAATATAAGTATAGATTTGGGAAAGCTATTCCTCCCTTAGTCCAGCTAATTATATGACAATTAAAAGCTATCCTGGGTCTTTTGTGTGTCCATAAAAAAACTAATCACATTGAATTTAGTTTCTTAATTATAGATTTAGGAGGTTATAATAATAAAGATTGAATAATGTAAAGAATCTTGGGAAGAATTATCATCTTGATTATAGTTAGTCTTTCTTCCATTGTAAAAAAGATTGTGTCCCATCCAGATCTAATTGTCTGTATATTTTCAAAACATTTATTACAGTTTAAATGTGTTATAGTCATGATGTCTTTGGCAAGAATAATTCCTAAATATGTAAGTTGATCAGTAAGCAAATCATATTTATAAGGTTTTCTTTTAATTTTGTTTTAGTTGTATATATGGGAAGAATTTTGGTTGTATCATCATTGAAAGCTAATTCAGATATTTTTTTTAAATCTATCCATAGATTCAAATAGAGATGCAATGGAAGAATCATTCCCTTTTGTTGTTATAAGGATATTATCAGCAAACAGCTGAATTTTAGATGAAGTATCTGCATTAATGTTTATTCTTCTATATTTGCAGTATTCCATATTTCATTCACCCAGGGTTCCATTACAAGAGTAGATATCAAAGGAGATAAAGGGCAGCCCTGTTTAGTTCTTTTAATAATGGGGATATGTTGTGAAATATATGTACTGATTTTAATATATGCTAATGCCCCTATATATATATATATATATATATATATATATATATATATATATATATATATATATATATATACACAAGTGTTCTATTAAGTTTATAAAGTTATTTGAGAAATTTAAACATTCAAGTAAAATGAATAAATAATCCCAACTTACCGAATCAAAGGCAGAGTTAATATCCAAGCTAATTAAAGTCAGATCTTTTTTATTTTTTTGGGAATAGTCTATTAATGCTAAAGTTCTTCTAATGTTATCAAAAGTGTTTCTATTAGTAATAAGATCTGTTTGATCTTCATCTATTAATAGTGGAAGGAATTTTTGCAGTCTTTCAGTGTAAATATTCATAAACATTTTATACTCAACGTTCAGTAATGAAATAGGTCTATATGAAGAGCAATTCTTTGGGTCTTTAATAGACTTCAATATAAGTGAAATATATGTATATTTCCAGTAAGGGGGGGTTGGATTCATTCAGGACCATTAAGAACCCTTTTTAGAGTAAGGTCAGAGCTGTGTTGGGCAAATGTTTATAGAGTTCTGGAATGATACCATCATTTTCTGGTGCTTTGTTAGGTTTAAGTTTATTAATTTGAGTCTGAACATTCATGCAGGTTATAGGTTTGTCTATAAACTCTTTTTGTAGTTTGCTAAGTTATTTATTAATATTTTTACAAATATATTATTTTATTTTACCTTTAGTTTCCATTTTGATTTTATTTTGATTGAGTTTAAGAAAATTATCTCTAAATGCATCTAATATGTCACTTACATTAAAAGCTGTCTTTTTTCTTTTTATAGACTAGATCTCTTTAATATGACTGTGCTTTGTTAAGTCTTTTCATCTTGTCTTTGAGATAATTTAAATGTTTAGGATTCATAGAGAAAGAAAGAAATTTATATTTTTCCAAACAAATTCTAGTTTTGTGATTTAATATTTCCTAACACTCATTTAATTTATCAATTGCTTCCCTTGCATTTCTATTTATAGGATTATCTTTGTGTTTTAATTTTAGATTGTCTAATTTGTACTGTATGTCTTTTAAGTCTTTATTCCAATATTTCCTTTTATTATAGTGCCATCGTGTGTGTGTGTATATATATATATATATATATATATATATATATATATATATATATATATAAAGAATTTGAGGTGTAATTTGTTTCTAAAAAGTTCTGGGTTTCTTGAATTAGGAATTCTCTAAAGTCTTGTAATTGAGAAATATATGCAGGGATTCTTCTAATCTGTACATTGAATGTTGTATTAATAAAGAGTTCAAAAGTAATTGAGTTATGGTCAGAGAGTGGGCAAGAGATAATCTTGGATTTAGTTAAATCATTTACTATTTGAATGGATATCAATGTTCTATCTATCTTAAAATAGGAATTATGCCTATGTGAAAAAAAGTATATTATAATGAGTTAGGGTGAGCTTGCTCAAATATATCAAATAGATGATATGAACCAATGAAGTTATTTAAATGTTTAGCCTGAGAAGCATTTTTTTCTTTTTCCCTGTGTGCTAGACTCACCATATTTTAATATACAATTAAAATAGCCTGCCATGATAATATTTACTATTGATAGGAGCACAATTTGGTTTACATGTTGCTTTACAGTATTGATATCTATACCTGGCATCCAATATACATTAATCAATGTGAAAATTTTCCTATTGATTTGTACTGTGCCTAGACAAAACATCCCCTTATCATCTTATTTATTTATTTTTATTTTATTTTATTTTATTTAACATTTGTTGACCGGGAAAGTCCGACTTGGTTCCACAGATCCTGTTTTCAGAGGAGGCCCAAGGAGAAATACTCCAGAAGCATGTCTTTAGATATGTCTTGATATGTTTTATTAACTTAAGGGATGGTAATGATTTATTCCAAAGAATGGCAACACTTTTTTTTTACAATGTTCTGAACTCGTTAAGACAATGTATAATTATTGATGTTGTCTTTCAGCAAATGAGTCTCTATATAAACTTCCTCTTTTACAAGGATTGTTTAGACCACTAATGTTAATCAAGATACCTTTTAATGTAACCATTCTAAATATTTGTGAGTAAAATATATAACATGTTATTACCTAGTAGTTTGCCAAGAGTTCTCCCTCCTGAACAAGTTGTGCTGAATCTCAGAGTCATAAGTAGTAGTTTAATGTGGGTGTAACAAATATTAGGATTATTGTAAATTTTATGCATACAAATGATGAATAAAGTGGATGTTAAATGAGAAATAACTATATAACTATATACATAATATATGATTTTAAAACCTAAAACAGCTACCAGCCTGGAGTTATAAACTCCCAATCTAAGCAGTGACAACCACTCAGATTACCTGCATCAGTAACAACAGAGTATCAGCTGCCACCATTATATTTGTGTTTAGTACTTGTTTTCAAAATTACTTTAAGAACTGTTCCTTTTAATTGTTTAACTATACAAATATACCACTCATCTATCAATAAACAACATATATTATAATAAATACAATGATTTTAAATTCCAAAGTAATCATATTTAAATATGTCCTCTGTAAAGACAGATCTTTGAGATTCCAAGTAAACATAAAAATTTCTAGTTCAATAGTTAATAAAACATTATCAAAACTAAGGTTAAAGTGACTTTAGTATGTAAGAATTGTATACAACTATGAATGTCTATAATACTGACACAGTATGTTATTACTATCACTTAAGCAGAAAGAAACACATTCTGTTAAGAAGAGTATGTAATTAAATACACAGATAATCTAATATTAGAAAGCGTAAAATTGCACTCAGGAAATCTATCATTTTTCCTAAGCTTGCTAGCAATAACCCAGTATTAAAGTATTTAAGATCACATAACCTAGCTAGCAAAATAAACAACCATTGGATCTCTGTGAGACCATAGTTCTGTATGATAGTCATGACAGATTAGCTGCTTTATAAAATTCTATATAAAGTATGAATAACATACAATAAAGCAGTGTAGAACGCATTGAAAAATCAAATTCACATTTTTGTATGTCATTTTGATTAAATCTTGTTGTTTTCATTGTAGGTAGGCTATGACTATTCTATGACATTGTTTTAGTGTCCTGAAGAGATTTTGTCATGTATGTGCGACAATCAGAGTTCAAAGGTCATCTGGCATCTTGTTCCATTCCCACGCTGCTGCAGAGAGTTTCAAAGAAGTTATCGGCTCGAGAATATGCTGCATGGGTGTATGAGGATCAGAAAATTGTCATTCCTTGAATTCCATCAGGGAAACTGAACAAGGTAGCTTTTTTTAAGCTTTTAATAAACTTATGTACATTAAAGTAAGAAAGTAAGTGCGAGGCATTCTGAGCACCTCGTAAATAACACTATCAAAGCCTTACCATGTATAACAATAGACTTTGAAATCTTTCACTAAAAACAAGCTTTTAGTTCTTCCAAATATAACAATTCGGCTATCTACATATTTTCCATATTTATATGCTGGGTAGAGTACAAGCAAAAGTTTTAGTAATACAAATACAGATGTGTATGCAATAAACCATAGTACAGAAAGAATAGGACAAGTAAAGTGAACCAAGTCATAGTGTGTCATGTATTTATATGTATAATACTAATACTTGTATTAAACGTATGTACTGTAATGAATATTTATTATTGTATAAGTAATTTTATTTCTAGCTGTAACTCTCCCTCTTTTCCCTTTAGCCTCCATCATCATAGACATTTAAGAAATAATATAATAGATTTGTATGTAAATTATCAGATTTGGCTTACCTTGTTATTGACAGTATAATATGAAAGTCTGTTTATTATGTGAAAAGATAACCTGATAATATGAATAAAGACAATAACTATAAAGATAGTCATTTATTTTTTTAATATTTTTTGTTTGTCCAAAGATTTCCATGATGAACTGGTTGCCATTCTCTTATGTGATGGGCTTGCTCACTCCATCTCTTCTATTTTTTCAAGAATTTTATGATTTTTAATGTAGACTATGGCTGAGTCCAAGTCTTCAAAAATCTTGGGACCATCCGATAGAAAGATCTTCAGTTTGGCAGGAAACAAAAGATGTGTTTTCAGCTGTTTTTTTTTAATTCTTTAATTAGTCATTATCAAAGCATGTTACTGCCTCGTTAACTTTAATTGGTGCCTTTGTCCACGCAGTTTTAAGAACCATTTCCTTATCAAATGAAGACAGGAATCTAACTATCACAGATCTGGGGATTTTCTTATTTGTGTTTGCAGAGGATAATGACCTATGGGCTCTTTTGAAACCAAATGATAATGCTTTTGGTAAATCTAGAGTTTTTGGAAGCCAAGATGTTAAGAAGCTTACTATATTGTTTCCCTCAATGTTTTCTGGTAGCCCAAAAATCCTCATGTTGTTATGATGTGATCTATTCTCTAAATCATCTAGTTTGGTTTGTAGTAAGGTGTTTTGTTTAAGCAGGAATTCTATGTTGTTCTCATTCTCTTAATTCTGCCGTCCATGTCATCAAGTGCTTCCTCAATTCCAGAAATCTGAATTTTTTGTTGTTTCAAGTCTTCATGCAGTAAGTCCATCTGCTTAGTACTTTTTTCTTTAAAATTGTCAATTTTGGAGTCTGTTTTATCAATTTTGATTGTTAATTCTTGTAGGTTGGTTAATAAGGTTTGAAACTCCTTTCTTAGGATGGAGTCCTGACTGCTAGTTTTTGAAAAGCTAATTTTGGAGATTTCAGATGAGCAGAATAATTCCAAGATAATATTTGACAGGAAAATCTACCCTCTTCAAGATTTTTTTTAGATATTATTGTAGCAAACGTAGTCCTTTATCAAGATAAATAGAAATGAATTCTGGGTTTTAAAGAAGAAGATAAAAATTCCTGAAATTAGTAGTTGTCTTAGTGGAGCTGATAAAATCTGCTGCTACTCAGTGTACATCTTGGCTACGTCCCCCACAACTAGGTATCTTGAGGCAGTGGCTTCATCCTCTTTTGAGCCACAGAAGGTTGCAATTGGTCTGTTACATATTTTGAAAAGGGTAGGTTTTTCATGTGAAATACTGATATACAGAATGGGTAACTTTAGGGCAGATCTGTGGACCTGTTTACAGAAGCTCTGTCAGTGAATCAGTTAAAAACTATTTCCTGCCACCCAGAAATAAACATTATTCCTAAAAGTATGCTGAAAACATTTACAGACCAGATTCACTGGCAATGAGAAAACTCTCAGTCCCATGTCCTTTTTGCATGAAAGGATGTGATGCAACTATAGTCAGGAAATGACAATTTAAGTACTTTATGGTTATAAGCTAAGGAGATCTTTACACTTAGTT
Organism: Protopterus annectens; assembly: GCF_019279795.1. Taxonomy (NCBI): domain Eukaryota; kingdom Metazoa; phylum Chordata; order Ceratodontiformes; family Protopteridae; genus Protopterus; species Protopterus annectens. Next base: position 1,430,841,729 of record NC_056739.1, on the reverse strand, counting down.
TTTAATGTGGGTGAGTGCAGTCAAGATTGCTGCAAATAGTTTCTTATAGATTATATACTGCATTTCAGAAAGGTTGTTGTGAGGTTATTAATGATGCACCTACCTCAAGCACAACAACAGCAGCACGACAGTTGCAGCAGGAGAAAATACCCTGGGCAAAAGTTTTCTATATGGCAAAATAGGCTTCAGGCCAGATGGGAGGGAGCTCCCTCTGTTGTAAGGAAAGTGGGTGATGTCATCTACGTGTGCAGAGTTGCCAGGAAAAAAAATCCCAAACGTTATAGTATTAACATGAGGTAGCTGTACCGTGACAAAGATCTGTTGATACTTTGTATTTGCAGATGATTTGAAGTAGAAATAAAGAAAGAACTTGTAAGAGACTTTGTCAGCGATGCTTGGCCTAACACTTCAAATATGATCAGCAACAATTCCCTATACAGGTTCAAGAACTCTGAGCACTATTAAAACAGTTTCTTTGCAGATTCACTGCTAAGCCAGAGTGAACCGCACTATTTGCATTACTCTGAAAATATAAGGACTCAAAGATGGCAGAGTTAACTATTGAAAATATACCCACTGAAAATTAAAAAAGTTTTATTATTATTCCACTAAAAGATACAAGACCTTACAAGGCAGGGAATTTTAGTGATTTAACTAGGAAGATACATTTTCTGCCAGTCCTTCAAGCTATGTTTCTAGGGGCCTCACAAGAAAACTTACTAGAAGTGTATGGGGACAGATTTTATACATTTAAGTATGTAATTGTGCCTTTCTTTGTTTATTGTTGTTTACTCACTGCTTCTTGTATTACATTACCACACAACAAATCTGTCAAATAATTCTGCACTTTGTTTCAAAAGGAAAGACAGATTAGATTACATTCAAAATGTTTCTGTCCACAGAGACATTAAACTGCATCAGAGCCACTGCTGTCCTTTTTCATTCTTTTTGTCTGAGATTATTATTTGGTGTTATAGAGTCTATCTAACAACTGAAGAGTGTACTTCACAATTAGTTGGACTTAAATAATTCTTACTAGCAGTCCAAACTCAACTTTCCACATTTACGTGGAAATAATGCAGATTTATATTCCATGACCCCTGCCCAATAAACATACGCATAACAGCCATGGATGCAAGGCTCTCACTCCTCTTATCCATCATAAGATATCCAAGCTAATAAAAGCTTTTATCATTGCACCCTAGGAAGTATATGCTAAACACTGTTTTGTGGATTTTGCAGTTACATAGCAGACATTATTGTCCTTTGCCACACATCAATAACTTATTAATGACTGGTGCATGTATATAATTATGGTATGCTCCATTCCTCTTGCAATTTCATCTGAAAGCATATTCCATTACAATGCTATGTATATGTGTTATTATTCATAGGTAAGTACTAGGCTAACTGCCCTTGTGGGCCATTTTAAGCCTAGCCAATTACCCCATGTGAGAATCAAACCCTGCACCTTGTGTCTATAAGGTAAACACCTTAACCATTATGCCAACCTCCCACCCTTAAATTATTATTAAATAAATTATTACACTTACTGAATGTAAAGTAATATAAGTAGTAGTGAAAGTATGAATTTGTATCCATTGATTTGTGCAGTAAATAAAGATGGCATTACAGATCAGTAGATCAGTTTGAGAGTTTGAGGAATGTGTTATTTCCTTTTTTAAAAAAAAAAACACGTATTGTTGCTTGTGTTCAGAATATTTAAATGCTGTTCCATTTACCATTGTAATTCTTTGGTAACAGCATGCATTTGCTTTCAAATAATAATTCCTTTGTTAATCGGACAAACAGATGCTGCTGTTGGGAATCTCCTGAGGTACTACAATGGCTAACAGGAGAATCCAAAATAATGGAACATCAAATGATGTTTGAAAACATGTAGAAATTCATAGCTTAATTTGTGAAGTCAGGCTGTTTATAGCACAATGCAGAACATGAACAGAACAACAGAGCTGAATACATGTCCATATTTCTGCTGAGTATCAGGGGCTTGAAAAAATAATCTGAGAGTCACTGTTGCATAAAAACAACTTTATAGCATTAGTGACATTATCCATTAGGAGTGAATAACATAAAAAACACAGCTCTATTACAGTTTTAAAGGCAGGATTGATAACAGAAATAGTTGCATAATACAATGACATCTATGTAAACTTACAAAGGGAGATATTATCATGACAGTGCTCCAATTATTACAGGCACAAGGGCACACCAGGAATATTATTTGTGATGAAGCCATGCTGCCATTCAAAGAATATTAGATGTACCATCTGCAAAAATCTATTAATGTGATGCTATAGTGTTTGGTAATTCATGTAACCCACGTCCACATGAACATTTACATTTCAGATGAGTGAGCTGGCAGGAATCATAGAAACAGAAAATGACTTCCCACTGCCAGACTCTGACAACAGCCTAGCTGAAATGCCAGATATGGCATATTGAGTATAATCAAGCAGACAGAGGGGTATTAGAGATACAGACAGTTTCCAATTTGCTGGTGGTCAAATGATATACGAGTCCCCCCTTTCAAATTTCACAACACAATAGAAGAAAAAGGAAAACTCTGGAAAACTGCTAAATAAAATCGAAATGCTTCCTTTTCTTCGGTGTGCTGTAGCCTTGGAGATGTTTATATAATTTTGAGCAGACGGAGGGCACACTTCTTCTCTAACATAGGTGGTGCCTCTACCCACACTCCTATAAAACATACATTATTTTCAAGTATATGACACTTTGAAATTCTGACATCATAACTGTGTGTATTGGGAATTAAATCCATATACCTTTATAGTAGACCAAACAGAGGAAAGCTACTGTGAAAGGTGAAATGGAAGCATGGAATCTAATCATATAATGAAATGTAATATATTTATGGAAGGCTAAAAAATCAACAGCTGGGGGACACAGTCTGAAAAGAAGAGCCACATGATTGCCAAAAGTCTATGAAACTTAATTTCATAGGTTCATAGGTTCATAGGTAGTTTCTAGGCTATCAGCCCTAGGGCATATACAAGCATAGCCAAAAAGGTACCCTGGCTTTTGCCACCCAAGAAAATTATTTTCCTGTGCCCCTGTCGAGCAGAGACACAGAGGTGATCCCCGGGGTGAATGTCCTATTTCCCATCCAATCATCAAGATTTTTCTTGAAGAGTGCTAATGAGCTTTGTTTGATATAGATAGGTAGTTTGTTCCAGAGTATGGGAAGTCTCTGGGACAGGAATCTATCCCTCCAGCATGTTCTCTTTATTGTGGTGACAAGGTGTAGGTCCCTAGATCATGTAGCTTGGAGGGATTGGGATTTCTTTAAGTGGAGCATGTCCAACAGCTTTGGGTTTGACATAGCTTTGTATGTTAGGCATGGAGTAAAGCTGGAGTTTTTTGAGACAGTCTGCGTACGGCATCTGTTTGAGGCCGGTAATTCTATTTGTGAGGTATTTCTACGGCCTTTCCAGTTGTTGTAGATGTCTTGTGAGGTACATACCAAAAGGGGCATTGCACTGTATAATGGGTCTAATGAGTGACAAGTGGAGGGGAGCAATAACATCTTTTTTCCTGGATGAAAAACCTTTTGTGATGAGGTGTGCCATGTAGGATGATTTCCTGATTACTGTGGTGATGTGATTATCAAAGGAGAGACTACTGTCCACCTGTGTCCCAAGGTCTCTTATCACACTTTCAGTGTTAAGTAGACTACCGCCTATGTGGTGGCGCATGGGTCCAGAGTTTTTACCAAAGGGTATGACAATGCAATTTTTGGCATTGAGCTTGAGGCCATGGCTTTGACACCAGGCATCTGTCTTAGTGAGGCCCTTTAGTAGGATGTCCATATCATTAGGAATTTCAATTATGACTCCTAGTTTGCAGATATCTGTAAACTTTGTTAGCCAAAAACCTTCTGTGTTAGCCTGTACTTCAGAAAAGTAGATACAAACAGGAGAGGACTCAGGACCGAACCTTGTGGTACTCCACTTGTCACTGGTCTGAAGTTGGATTTGGAGTCTGCTACTTTTGCAGTGTGGGTTCTGTCAGTGAGCCAGCTGGCAACCCATCTTATGACATAGGGATTTATACCTTGTTTAGTGAGTTTATCTATAATTCCAAAGTGGGGGATGGTGTCAAAAGCCTTGGCGAGATCTAGATAGGCTGTGTGAACCACCTTACCCTCGTTTACAGCTTTGGTGACTACTTCAAAGAAGTCTATCAGGTTTAGGAGACACAATCTGCCTTTTACAAACCTGAACTGGGTGGGGTCCAGAGTTTGGAGATTACCAATGACTTTGTTTATAAGTTCCATGATGACATGTTCCATGGCCTTGCAGACCAGGCTTGTTAGGCTAATGGGGCAGTAGTTCCCAGGGTCCATGGTGGCTCCTCCTTTGTGGAGTGGGATAACCATCGCTGTGTGCCATTCAGTGGGCACAAAGCCTGAGGTGAGGCTAAGATTGAACATGATGCTTAGGTGGGGTGCCAGTTCATTCTGTAGTTCATGTAGAACGCAGCCTGGGATGCTGTCAAGTCCCATGGATGCTGTGTTCTTGGCTTTGGAGAGTGTGTTTTTTACCTGTGCAAGCATGATTACAGGAACTTTGTATTCTTTCGGTATAGAGATGGGCCCTTTAGGGGGTGAGAGGGGGGTAAAGTTAGCACTGAACCTATCTGCCAGGATGTTGGTAATATCAGTTGGTTCTGTATATTTAGTGCCATTGTGCTGTAACTCAGAGCAGATCTGAGTGTTGCCATTGAGATTCTTGACATAGCTATAGAATGCTTTGTGGTTGTCTTTAGAATCAGTGGTGATTTTGTTTTCGTAACTAGCTTTGGAGGACTTTATGAGGGATAGGTTCATAGGTTCATAGGTAGGTACTAGGCTATCTGCCCGAGGGCATTCATAAGCCTAGCCAGAGTGTGTCAACTTTCGCTGCCCCACTGATTAATTAACTGAGCCTCTGTGAAGAAGAGCAAATGAAGTGATCCCAGGAGTGTATTTTCTGTTATCCATTCACTCGTCAAGGTTTCTCTTGAAGAGTGTTAGTGAGATGCTCTGCCTAATGTAGTAAGGAATTTTGTTCCAAAGCATGGGGAGTCTCTGTGACAGGGATCTATCCCTCCAGCATGTTCTATTTATTGTTGTGGTGATGTTTAGCTCACTAGAGCGAGTGGCTCGCAGTGACTTGGATTTCTTTAGGTGGAGCATGTCCATCAATTCTGTGTTGGACATGGCTTTGTAAGTCAGGCAGAGATCACCTCTGAATAAGCGATATGCGACTGAGTACAGCTGAAGTTTCAATCAGGCTGCACAGGACATATGTTTGAGGCCAGTAATCCTCTTGGTGAGGTACTTTTGTGGTCTTTCCAGCTGTTGGAATTGTCTTGTGAGGTACATCCCAAATGGGGCATTGTACTCTATGATGGGTCTGATGAGTGATGAGTACAGGGGAACTATAACCTCTTTATTTCTAGATGTGAACCCTTTAGTAATTAGATGGGCTACATAGAAGGATTTCCTAACTACTTTGGCAATATGATTGTCAAAGGAAAGATTACTATCTACTTGGGTTCCCCAGATCTCTAATTACCTCTTTTGTATTAAGGGGGCTGCCACCTATGTGGTAATTCATGGGTGTTTTGTTTTTCCCAAATGGGAAGACTATGCATTTTTCAGCATTTAGCTTGAGACCATGACTTTGACACCAGGTGTCTGTCTCAGTAAGGCCCTTTTGGAGAATGTCAGTGTCAGCTGAAGAATCAATTATGGCTCCCAATTTGCAGTCAATGGCGAACATGGTTAGCCATAGTCCTCCTGTGTTTGCCCTGTACTTCTGAGAATTATATGCTGAACAGTAGGGGTCCCAGAACCAAGCCTTATGGGTCACCACTTGTGCCTGGTTTAGAGTCGGACCTGGAGCCTGATATTTTTACCGTGTGAGTTCTTTCTGTAAGCCAGTTGGCAACCTATCTAGTGACGTAGGGGTTTATGTTCAGGTTGGTGAGTTTTTCTATAATACCCGAGTGGGGAATGGTGTCAAAAGCCTTGGCGAGGTCAAGGTAGGCTGTGTGAATTACCTTCCCCTCATCTATGGCCTTGGTGGCTGTCTCAAGGAAGTCAACCAGGTTTAGTAGGCATGATCTGCCCTTAAGAAAGCCGAATTGGGATCTCAGCTTCTTACTGAGGCTGACCAGGGAGTTCCTCCAATCATGGGATTTTACTCCTTTTTGCAACAGTTTCTTTTTTCTGTTGTAGAGTTTGTTTATGGCAGGAGACCACCAGATTAGCTTCCTTTTTTTGGAGGATAGCATCTTGGTTCTGTTAGGGATAGCACGATCCATGCACTCGTGTAAGTGCTTATAAAGTGCATCTGTGTAGGATTCAGCAGTCAGACCTCTATTGTCTGTCTGCATGGGTGTTGTGAAGTTTTCCACTTCTGTCTTAAAATGCATGAAGTTGGCTTTGGAGAAATTTTTTACGGTGGTTTACCTAAATGGGGGCGGGGCAGAATGTGGATGTCTGAAAACAGCCCTTTATTAGTAAGACAGACCGGTTTCGGCAACCAATGCCTTCTTCAGTGTATGAAGTGTACTGCATAATATGCATTATAGCTATGTATATTTTTAGTATTAAGCCATGATTGCATTTACTATTGGGCATTACAGCAGTGTATATATATTTTTTGTGTTCTTTCTCTTTAACCACACATTGGTTGCATTTTCCACTTGTCTCCCAGGTGGGGTGTGTCTATAAATGGATTGTATTTTGTGTGAAATGTTCATACACTGAAGAAGGCATTGTTTGCTGAAACCGGTCTGTCTTACTAATAAAGGGCTGTTTTCAGCCAGTCATATGCAATAGATCTAGTATTTTTACTTTTATTTTGTGATTTCTGGATCATATACTGCTGGCCTTGTGTTGTACATTTGAATGGTTTTGGCCATGCATCAACCTACCTGCATAACATCATGTTGGGTTGTGCTTTCTTACCTATGCTGTAGGACAAAGGATCTGGAATCTATCATTTTTCAGTACAGGGGAATCCTCCCCTGACTTTTTTATTTTATTTTTTCGCTACTATTTGACCATTGCACCTGTGAGACTAGGTTTTTTGGATGTATGCAACCAAAGATTGATGGTACTACAATTGTGATTTCCTTCAAAATGGGCTTTTTGCGTATCATGGTGGCGTTTGTATATACCTATGGGACCTACGCATCATCATTTTAAACGAGGAGCTGTTGTTTCAAGGACTATATATCCAAGTTTTGGTTTAGCTTGAATATATGAATCGAAGTGTTGGTTACGTGTTTTATTGAAACAGGAGTTTATGTTGGTAGGTCCTGCAACTGGATTTGTTTGTTTGAACTTTTCGAGAGCTTTAGTCGCATTTTTTCAATTTTTACAACATACGGAGGGTTTATTTGCGGATTTCTATGTGGTCTGATGTTTATAACTAATTTGGAGGTGCTTCAGGTGGTCGTATAACTTTGGATTAGCATAGAATGGGACAGATTTTATACATTTAAGTATGTAATTGTGCCTTTCTTTGTTTATTGTTGTTTACTCACTGCTTCTTGTATTACATTACCACACAACAAATCTGTCAAATAATTCTGCACTTTGTTTCAAAAGGAAAGACAGATTAGATTACATTCAAAATGTTTCTGTCCACAGAGACATTAAACTGCATCAGAGCCACTGCTGTCCTTTTTCATTCTTTTTGTCTGAGATTATTATCTGGTGTTTTAGAGTCTATCTAACCAACTGAGGAGTGTACTTCACAATTAGTTGGACTTAAATAATTCTTACTAGCAGTCCAAACTCAACTTTCCACATTTACGTGGAAGTAATGCAGATTTATATTCCATGACCCCTGCCCAATAAACATACGTATAACAGCCATGGATGCAAGGCTCTCACTCCTCTTATCCATCATACGATATCCAAGCTAATAAAAGCTTTTATCATTGCACCCTAGGAAGTATATGCTAAACACTGTTTTGTGGATTTTGCAGTTACATAGCAGACATTATTGTCCTTTGCCACACATCAGTAACTTATTAATGACTGGTGCATGTATATAATTATGGTATGCTCCATTTCTCTTGCAATTTCATCTGAAAGCATATTCCATTACAATGCTGTGTATATGTGTTATTATTCATAGGTAAGTACTAGGCTAACTGCCCTTGTGGGCCATTTTAAGCCTAGCCAATTACCCCATGTGAGAATCAAACCCTGCACCTTGTGTCTATAAGGTAAACACCTTAACCATTATGCCAACCTCCCACCCTTAAATTATTATTAAATACATTATTACACTTACTGAATGTAAAGTAATATAAGTAGTAGTGAAAGTATGAATTTGTATCCATTGATTTGTGCAGTAAATAAAGATGGCATTACAGATCAGTAGATCAGTTTGAGAGTTTGAGGAATGCGTCATTTCCTTTTTAAAAAAAAAAAAACACGTATTGTTGCTTGTGTTCAGAATATTTAAATGCTGTTCCATTTACTATTGTAATTCTTTGGTAACAGCATGCATTTGCTTTCAAATAATAATTCCTTTGTTAATCGGACAAACAGATGCTGCTGTTGGGAATCTTCTGAGGTACTACAATGGCTAACAGGAGAATCCAAAATAATGGAACATCAAATGATGTTTGAAAACATGTAGAAATTCATAGCTTAATTTGTGAAGTCAGGCTGTTTATAGCACAATGCAGAACATGAACAGAACAACAGAGCTGAATACATGTCCATATTTCTGCTGAGTATCAGGGGCTTGAAAAAATAATCTGAGAGTCACTGTTGCATAAAAACAACTTTATAGCATTAGTGACATTATCCGTTAGGAGTGAATGACATAAAAAACACAGCTCTATTACAGTTTTAAAGGCAGGATTGATAACAGAAATAGTTGTATAATACAATGAGATCTATGTAAACTTACAAAGGGAGATATTATCATGACAGTGCTCCAATTATTACAGGCACAAGGGCACACCAGGAATATTATTTGTGATGAAGCCATGCTGCCATTCCTTCATAGCACTGTGTTGTGCTGTAAAGAATATTAGATGTACCATCTGCAAAAATCTATTAATGTGATGCTATAGTGTTTGGTAATTCATGTAACCCACGTCCACATGAACATTTACATTTCAGATGAGTGAGCTGGCAGGAATCATAGAAACAGAAAATGATTTCCCACTGCCAGACTCTGACAACAGCCTAGCTGAAATGCCAGATATGGCATATTGAGTGTAATCAAGCAGACAGAGGGGTATTAGAGATACAGACAGTTTCCAATTTGCTGGTGGTCAAATGATATATGAGTCCCCCCTTTCAAATTTCACATCACAATAGAAGAAAAAGGAAAACTCTGGAAAACTGCTAAATAAAATCGAAGTGCTTCCTTTTCTTCAGTGTGCTGTAGCCTTGGAGATGTTTATATAATTTTGAGCAGACTGAGGGCACAGCTTCTTCTCTAACATAGGTGGTGCCTCTACCCACACTCCTATAAAACATACATTATTTTCAAGTATATGACACTTTGAAATTCTGACATCATAACTGTGTGTATTGGGAATTAAATCCATATACCTTTATAGTAGACCAAACAGAGGAAAGCTACTGTGAAAGGTGAAATGGAAGCATGGAATCTAATCATATAATGAAATGTAATATATTTATGGAAGGCTAAAAAATCAACAGCTGGGGGACACAGTCTGAAAAGAAGAGCCACATGATTGCCAAAAGTCAATGAAACTTAATTTCATAGGTTCATAGGTTCATAGGTAGTTACTAGGCTATCAGCCCTAGGGCATATATAAGCCTAGCCAAAAAGGTACCCTGGCTTTTGCCTCCCAAGAAAATAATTTTCCTGTGCCCCTGTTGAGCAGAGCCACAGAGGTGATCCCCGGGGTGAATGTCCTATTTTCCATCCAATCATCAAGATTTTTCTTGGAGTGCTAATGAGCTTTGTTTGATATAGATAGGTGGTTTGTTCCAGAGTATGGGAAGTCTCTGGGACAGGACTCTATCCCTCCAGCATGTTCTCTTTATTGTGGTGACAAGGTGTAGGTCCCTAGAGCATGTACCTTGGAGGGATTGGGATTTCTTTAAGTGGAGCATGTCCAACAGCTCTGGGTTTGACATAGCTTTGTATGTTAGGCACGGAGTAAAGCTGGAGTTTTTTGAGACAGTCTGCATACGGCAACTGTTTGAGGCCGGTAATTCTATTTGTGAGGTATTTCTGTGGCCTTTCCAGTTGTTGTAGATGTCTTGTGAGGTACATACCAAAAGGGGAATTGCACTCTATAATGGGTCTAATGAGTGACAAGTGGAGGGGAGCAGAGACCTCTTTTTTCCTGGATGAAAAACCTTTTGTGATGAGGTGTGCCACGTAGAATGATTTCCTGATTACTGTGGTGATGTGATTATCAAAGGAGAGACTACTGTCCACCTGTGTCCCAAGGTCTCTTATCACACTTTCGGTGTTAAGTAGACTACCGCCTATCTGGTAGCTCATTGGTCCAGAGTTTTTACCAAAGAGTATGACAATGCACTTTTTGGCATTGAGCTTGAGGCCATGGCTTTGACACTAGGCATTGGTCTTAGTGAGACCCTTTAGTAGGATGTCCATATTGTTAGGAGTTTCAATTATGACTCCTAGTTTGCAGTTATCTGTAAACTTTGTTAGCCAAAAACCTTCTGTGTTAGCCTGTACTTCAGAAAAGTAGATACTAAACAGGAGAGACTCAGGACTGAACCCTGTGGTACTCTACTTGTCATTGGTCTGAAGTCGGATTTGGAGTCTGCTCCTTTCACAGTGTAGGTTCTGTCAGTGAGCCAGTTGGCAACCCATCTTGTGACATAGGGATTTATACCTAGTTTAGTGAGTTTATCTATAATTCCAAAGTGGGGGATGGTGTCAAAAGCCTTGGCAAGATCTAGATAGGCTGTGTGAACCATCTTACCCTCATCTACAGCTTTGGTGACTACTTCAAAGAAGTCTATCAGGTTTAGGAGAAACTATCTGCCTTTTACAAACCCGAACTGGGTGGGGTCCAGAGTTTGGAGATAACCGATGTCTTTGTTTATAAGTTCCATGATGACACGTTCCATGGCCTTGCAGACCAGACTTGTTAGGCTAATGGGGCAGTAGTTCCCGGGGTCCATGGTGGCTCCTCCTTTGTGGAGTTGGATAACCATTGCTGTGTGCCATCCAGTGGGCACAAAGCCTGAGGTGAGGCTATGATTGAACATGATGCTTAGGTGGGATGCCAGTTCATTCTGTAATTTATGTAGAACCCAGCCTGGGATGCTATCAAGTCCCATGGATGCTGTGTTCTTGGCTTTGGAGAGTGTGTTCTTTACCTGTGCAAGCATGATTACAGGAACTTTGCATTCTTCCGGTATAGAGATGGGCCCTTTATGGGGTGAGGGGGGGAGGGGTAAAGTTAGCACTGAACCTCTCTGCCAGGATGTTGGTAATATCAGTTGGTTTTGTATATTTAGTGCCATTGTGCTGTAACTCAGAGCAGATCTGAGTGTTGCCATTGATATTCTTGACATAGCTATAGAATGCTTTGTGGTTGTCTTTAGAATCAGTGGTTATTTTGTTTTTGTAACTAGCTTTGGAGGACTTTATGAGGGATAGGTTCATAGGTTCATAGGTAGGTACTAGGCTATCTGCCCAAGGGCATTTATAAGCCTAGCCAGAGTGTGTCATCTTTCGCTACCCCATTGATTAATTAACTGAGCCTCTGTCAGAAGAGCCAATGAAGTGATCCCAGGAGTGCATTTTCTGTTACCCATCCACTCGTCAAGGTTTCTCTTTAAGAGTGTTAGTGAGGGGCTCTGCCTAATGTAGTAAGGAATTTTGTTCCAAAGCATGGGGAGTCTCTGTGACAGAAATCTATCCCTCCAGCATGTTCTATTTATTGTTGTGGCAAGGTTTAGCTCACTAGAGCGAGTGGCTAACAGTGACTTGGATTTCTTTAGGTGGAGCATGTCCATCAATTCTGAGTTGGACATGGCTTTGTAAGTCAGGCAGAGATCACCTCTGAGTAAGCGATATGCGACTGAGTACAGCTGAAGTTTCAGTCAGGCTGCATCGGACGTATGTTTGAGGCCAGTAATCCTCTTGGTGAGGTACTTTTATGGTCTTTCCAGCTGTTGGAATTGTCTTGTGAGGTACATCCCAAATGGGGCATTGTACTCTATGATGGGTCTGATGAGTAGAGGGGCACTATAACCTCTTTATTTCTAGATGTGAACCCTTTAGTAATTAGATGGGCTACATAGAAGGATTTTTTAACTACTTTGGCAATATGATTGTCGAAGGAAAGATTACTATCTACCTGGGTTCCCCTGATCTCTTATTACCTCTTCTGTATTAAGGGGGCTGCCACCTATGTGGTAATTCATGGGTGTTTTGTTTTTCCCAAATGGGATGACTATGCATTTTTTGGCATTTAGCTTGAGACCATGACTTTGACACCAGGTGTCCGTCTCAGTAAGGCCCTTTTGGAGAATGTTCGTGTCAGCTGGAGAATCAATTATGGCTCCCAGTTTGCAGTCATTGGCGAACTTGGTTAGCCATAGTCCTCCTGTGTTTGCCTGTACTTCTGAGAAGTATATGCTGAACAGTAGGTGTCCCAGGACCGAGCCTTGTGGGTCACCACTTGTGACTGGTTTAGAGTCGGACCTGGAGCCCTGCCAGTTGGCAACCTATCTAGTGACGTAGGGGTTTATGTTTAGGCTGCAGAGTTTTTCTATAATTCCCGAGTGAGGAATGGTGTCAAAAGCCTTGGTGAGGTCAAGGTAGGCTGTGTGAACTACCTTCCCCTCATCTATGGCCTTGGTGGCTGTCTCAAAGAAGTCAACCAGGTTTAGTAGGCATGATCTGCCCTTCAGAAACCGAACTGGGATCTCAGCTTCTTACTGAGGCTGACCAGGGAATTCCTCCAATCATGGGATTTTACTCCTTTTTGCAACAGTTTCTTTTTTCTGTTGTAGAGTTTGTTTATGGCAGGGACCACCAGATTGGCTTCCTTTTTTTGGAGGATAGCATCTTGGTTCTGTTAGGGATCGCACGATCCATGCACTCGTGTAAGTGCTTATAAAGTGCGTTTGTGTAGGATTCAGCAGTCAGACCTCTATTGTCTGTCTGCATGGGTGTCGTGAAGTTTGCCACTTCTGTCTTAAGAAGCATGAAGTTGGCTTTGGAGAAATTTTTTACAGTGGTTTCCCTAATTGGGGGGAGGGGGCAGAATGTGGATGTCTAGGCCGATTAGCTTGTGGTCAGATCTGACCAACGAGGAATTAACCTCTGGTGTGGCACACTGGTCGCCCATGTTGGTAATGACCAGGTCTAGGATACTGCTGCCCCTGGTGGGGGTGTGGATAAGTTGATCCAAGGCGTTGGAATTTATGAATTCCAGAAAACATTGAGGAAAAGAGTTGGTACATGAGTAGTTTTGACAGTTAATGGTGGGGTAGTTGAAATTGCCCATTATTACGGTGTTGGGTTGTACCCTAATATTTTCGAGTGTATGAAGAAATGAGGAGTGGGAATCCTGGGGCATGGTGGGGGAGCTGTAGCAAGTTACAATTTGGATTGTGGTATTGCCCAGAGTTAGCTGCACTTGGATAATCTCGGATGCATTATGCATCATATTATAAACTGGCATTATCCACTTGTGATTTAACACACTGTAAACTGTGTCTCATTGCCATCCAGATTGTTGTTGTGTCTTTCGGTTTATCCCAGTTAGGGGTCGCCACAGTGGAGCTCCGGTCCGCTAATGTTTGTTAGTGGATTTTTACGTGCCAAGTTACCCGCCCTGATGCACAACCTTCAACGAAGGCACGCCCATTCACGCATGCCTCCACACAGAGTACTACATACTAATCCAGAAGTCTGAACTGAAAGGAACAGAGGTTGCTGGGTTGGAAAATAAAACCTACAAATATATTGAGCAAATGTAAGGATGAAGTAAACTATTGGATATCACAATGGCAACATATTAAGCTGTTTCTGTAAATTATCTAATTAAATTATGCACAACTCTAAGCTGTTCTGAACATTTCACAGTGAGTCATTTTAAAATCTCGTTTGGTGGATTTAGAGTCTACTCTATCATGACCTGTATTCAGCAAAATGCGATTATAATTCTGTTTAAAAATGTATGCACTGGTTTTATTGATATAATTCTGGTATATGCTTTTATTGTCTCATTTCTGCAGAATGTTAATCAGCGTTAAATAATAATAAAAATCCAAACTATTAATATTTTCAGCAAAGTTCAGTCAAACACACAATTATATATTATTCATTCACTTTTCTATCAATTTTCCTAGTGTGGATTAATTGCATTGCATTGTGTGATGACTTGAAGTATGCTGACTCTTTGAGTATCACCACTCTGAAAATGGGTCCCTATTACTTGATCAAATGTTTAGGTTAGCGAATACCTAAACATCAATCTGGTTATAGCAAAAGCAAAAAACCACGAATGGCCGATTTAACACAGGGAAAGAATTCCCTTGGCTGTTATGTGGATTTTGCCCCTTCCCCACTGTAGAGCGATCTTGAGTTGGAATATTTACTCAGGGGCTTGTAGGGGGCACAGTCCCCCCACTTTATTTTGGTTTAAACTATTATTTATTTATTTTTTTTGCGGCCGAGGGAATTAATTCCCTGCATTAAATCGTCCGTTCGCTGTTTTAATTTTTCGATATTGCGGTGGTGCAGCGGTAGTGTTGTTGCCTCACAGCAAGAGGTTCTCCCTTTTGATTCTTGGCTGGAGTGCGGGGAGTGCCTTCTGTGTGGAGTCTGCATGTCCTCCCCGCGGTTGGGTGGGCATTCGAAAGACATGCGTAAATAGACGTGCCTTCGTTGAAGGTTGAACGTCGAGCTGGCACCTCGGTGTTCATGAAAATCTACTGCCAATCATTAGCGGACCGGAGTTCCGCTGTGGTGACCCCTAACTGGGAAAAGCTGAAAAGACAAACAACAACAACCAGGTTGACATTTAGGTATTCGCTAACCTAAACTTTCGATCAGGTAATATAGATGTTCTGAAAACACACTTCGTAGTTCTATCTGGTAATTTATTCCATGCATTTCTCAACATATTTTCTTAAGAGATCTACAAGTACGGCACCATCATTTCAGAAATTATCTCTTTTACTCAAGTTCTTAGAAACATCATTGTTTAGGCTAAGTACATGATATCATTTTTCTAGCTATTGGTATATCATTTTTTCTAGCTATTGGTATGTTTTTTTTTTGCTTTTTTTTAATAAATCTTGTTTTTATTTGAATATTCTTTAACTTATCACCTTTGCTACATCTCTATCAAAATATCAGTTTATCCCATAGCTGTCAACCTATGGCTGGCAAAGAATCTGCATTTTCTTATAGGGATTGCTAAAGGCATGCCATCAAGGTGTTTGTTTAAGTGTCTAAACTGTGATGATCCACATTTGGGTGCAAACTGGAATGACACCGGTGGGGATGAGAGAAGAGGGTATCTTATGGTGCTTGCCAAGAATCATGACCTGAATCCATGCCAGAAATATCACTCATTCTTTCTCTAGAATATATTCCCCAGCCATAATTAGAAACCCCTCTGTAATACCAGAGATTTGATCAGTCCAGTAAAAAATAAAAGTAGGCTTTCCATAATCTTTCTTGTTGTCTCCCTTTAAACACATCATACATCCCATACTTCAAATATGTACACTAGTGGTATGAGTTCATAGCCTTCATCAGTACCAGCAGATTGCCAAAACAACTTTATATGCTTTGGTTAGCACCCATTTTATTGAAGGATGTTTCAGGATTTCATTACTTGCATCCCTTTGAAAAGCCATAGGTTGACTGCTTTTTTTTTGTCTTATTTTACATTCAATAATTCACTAGTGAGTATTTAAAACTGTCTATGTAGGTTCTTTACTTACATATGCTTCCTTTATATTGATGTCCTTCAGTAAATCTCCATTTAGAGTAGTTCACTCAAATATGGACACAAATGACATTTTGTTTACAAAACTGTGAAAAGGTTTGTCTTTTATTAAATAATCTTTCAATTCCTTTGTCTGTCTATTCATTAAGACACATCCACAATTAAAGCTAAATGACTAATGACAGGTAGTGACAGATAGTTTTCCTTTTATTAAGGCCCATAGAAGGGCACATAGCAGGTATGTGAAAAAAAAGCTGTTCATACACAAAACGTTATAATGTAAAACCTAATCAATTGTTCACTTAGATATGCTTCTAGTACATAGGTCTCAAAGCCTAAGCATAAGAACCAAAGACAAAGCCCCATAATCAGGGACAGATTTTAAATATTGCTCTTATATAAAGTTACCAGATTGAACAAAAATAAAACAGCATATGCATGCTTTCAGATGAAATTGCAAGAGGAATGGAGCAAACCATAATTATGTAACTGCACCTGTCATTAATACACTGTCAATGACCTTTTCTCTAATAGAAGCCAGTTATTATGAGATGTGCGCAAGGCAGGAATATCAGAGAGGCCATTTATTTCTTTCATAGCATTCCCCTAAACCTACAGGACAACAGACAGCACTGTTGATATCTGGCCCTTCTTATGCATCATACCCATTTCATAACTTTTTCACAGTTCATCACAATTCTTCTGGGCCACCTTACAATCTGCCAAGGGGCCATTGCCGAGCTGATAAGTCCCCTGGCAAAAAATCTCTTGGGGCTGTCTGGCCTGAGGAAGGTCCAGCTGAAGAGTCCTGTGACCCCCCCCCCCCCCACTTACCTTGGCCTCCCTTACCTTTCCTGCCTTCCGCTTACATGATTGCGACAGACTAGCCTGACTTGTCTATCGTACCCAGACGAGAAGGCGAAAACCTGAAAAAACCCATTGGGAAAAAACAGGAAATTCCTTCTCGACCCCTAATGCGATCACCTTGTCGGTCACCGGGTTCCTTGAGTACCTTATCTGACCCTAAACTGACTGGTAACAACTCCCTGCTTTTACGAGGGGGTGGATTGGGTGGGACATGCTGTCCAGGTAGGGATCAAGAAGACTGATTTGGTTTGTCGTTTCCGCAGTAGTACAGTGGTAGAGTTGTTACCTCACAGCAAGAGGTCCTCCCGTTCGATTCTCGGCTTGGCCTGGAAGTGCCTTCTGTGTGGAGTCTGCATGTCCTCCCCATGGTTGGGTAGCATTCGAAAGATATGTGTGCATAAATGGGTGTGCCTTCGTTGAAGATTGGGTGTCGAGCTGGCACCTCGGTGTTTCGTAATAATCTACTGCCAATCATTAGCGGACCGGAGTTCCGCCGTGGCGACCCCTTACCGGGAAAAAGCCGAAAGACAAACAACAACAACCAGTCATTAATAAGTTACGGATGTGTGCCATAGAACAATAATGTTTGCTGTATAACTGAAAAATCCACAAAATAGCATATAACATATGTTTCCTAGGGTATGATAATAAAGCATTTAGTAGTCTGGATATAGTGTGATGAATAAGAGAGATGAGAGCCCTTATATAGCATGCTAGAGGATTTTAGGCTTTCAATGCATTTCTGCATTCCTCTCTCTCCATATCTCTATCATCTCCCCATCATATCCTTTCATGTAGCTATTACCACTTGGCTCTTCTAATATCACCATACCTCCTTATATAATGATATGTTTTCATGCCTGCAGAGTAAGGCATCACAGTCATTATGGCTACATCTTATCCAAAGAACTCTGATAAGTATAATTCCATTTTACTATCCATGTTTTGACTTTGTAAACTGCTTTTTGATCCAAATTTTACAGTATATTTTTGAATCTGTAAATATGTATATGTTTTATAGACTATCATTGTATCCTTTTTGTATTTTTTATTTATCTCTTATACAATGATATTTGCCTGGGCTGTTCTGCAAATGGTCCATTCAGATTAGCACACTGCCCAGGTTAGGAAATATAAATAAATAAATGTTTTTTTGAAGTCCGGGCTCAAATATCTGTCATTATACAATGTCTGCAGTCCTCAATGATTTGATTATGAGGAACTGACGAACATTATGCAAAACTGTGGGCATTCTGCAAAATTAGGATAGGCTAAGATCTATGGTTGTAAAGTGGGTAGTAACTGTATGAAAATCATGTCTAAAATTCAAAGAAACATACAAAGGATCATAATGACTGCTGACTTTTAAAAAGTTACTGCTACCATTTTTTGTATGATCACAGGCATTCCTCTAGTAATGTATCACCGTTAAAAAAATCTACATGGTGTATGCATGAGCAACAATGTCACTGATGCGTCTTAGAAGCCTGCGTTTCTTGACATGAGATGGGACAGATAGTAAGTTATGCAATACAATGCCATTATTTAAAAAATTGTAGACATTTCTTATTAAAATAATGTCATGTGGTCCATCACTGCATTACCCACACACAAGCATTATGTAGTACACAAAAATATAACAGTTGCACTGCCTAAAAGTGTAAAAAATAACTTTAAGAAGACATAATGCAAGTAAACAGATTGCTTGGTAGCAGCCAAGAATACAAACTTCAGAACAAGTGACATAAAAATCTGGTATTTCATGGCTAAATTGGATAAAAGCAGGATAGTGAATTTTCTGTAGAGAAATACAAAATGCTTTGGCAGACATTTATAATCGGCACTGTGAGCATGGATAAAGTAATATATTCAAGTGTTTGCTGTGCTGAGTGGCACATAGCTTAAAAGACACACACTGCTTATTATCTCTGACTCCTTGCAATTGCTCATAGTTAGTGATGTGCTGTTTGCTATTTATCTGTGAATTCCATCCATGGTGTATCCAAATGGGGGCAATAAGTACTACTAACAATGCAATGTATTTACTGCCCTTAACAGATCACAGCACCATACAGTAAGGAAAGAATCTAAGCATGTTTACTGCACCAACAACATATAATTATCAGGTTGGCCAATGTGTTGTTATAAGCTTCGTTTTTTTATTAGTTGTTAACTGTCAGTTGCATTAATCCAACACACACACACACACACACACACACACACACACACACACACACACACACACACACACACACACACACACACACACACACACGCACACACACGCACCTGCAGCGCGCACCGCAGCACACCGCATACCACACGCACACACGCACACACACACACACACACACACACACACACACACACACACACACACACACAAAAAACCTTGTATGCACACAAAAGCAAACCATTACAATCAAAAATGAAATTGCACCCTTAGTTGTAGAGTCTTACAAATGTAAGGTAAGGTAAGGATAGCACAATGACTAAAGCAGTGTTGATATTTGAGTTAACATTCCTATAAAGCAATCATTTTCAACCAGGGATCCATGGAAACATCAGGTTTCTCTAGCATTCTATAGTGGTTTCTCCAGACATTTCTCTTAATTTTAAAAATGAGAAAGGCTTCGGTCAGTAAAAGGAAAATTACAACTTTGTCAGTCTACATTACTTGATTGGATTCAACAGTTGTGCAAAAGCCATCATTTGAAAGTTTCACAATACATGCAGAAGGTAAAGAGTGATTTTTTTTCACTCTGATTCACTCTGCTTGCAAATTCAAAGCAGCGTGAGCACTGTTTTAAATTAATTTAATAAAAAAGCGTCATGTTATAAATAACATAAAAACACTTGTGGTATATTTCTGAGTCCTTTTGTCTACATATCACATTATTTATAAATCTGGAATTATTATAAAACTGTTAAAAATTACAGTCACATCAGGCAGACTGTGTGACTTGCTTTATTAGAAAATACAGTTTGCTTCTACAAGGTTTCACTATCAAAAGAAAGCTAAAAACAATGCCTATAAAGTCTTTAGTTTTGTTCCTAAGCAACAAAGTTAAAATAAGGTGAAAGAATTAATTGTTAGGATGTGTAGACAAGCTTGAGGTTAAGTGCTTAAAATGACATATAAAACAATACAAAATATTTTGTAATGCTTGCCTTACACAGTCACAGCAGACCTAGTTATTTAAACAATGGAATACTCTATTATTAAATTTAGACGCCTCAGTTATTTTTTCTAAAGTGCAGACGGTAGGAGCCCTAGACAGCTGGAACTACAGAACAGAAGTTTGGTCAGCCATTTTAAGGATTTCCATGTGGTACTACAGATTAATGGCAGCTTCAGAAATGGAATGTGGGATATAGAGCACCCTTTTTGGAGTAAGAACAGAGGCGAATTTAAAAGTCAAGAAATATCGCAGGCTGGGCATCAAGGTAAGTAAATTGCTGAACTTGTTTTATGTTGGAGTCTCACTACGCTGTGGAGAATCCAAGTAGATGGGACTTTGCTAGACTGAATGGAAAGATTCTCAATCACACTGCACACAATGTGTCTACTGTCGGTATTAATTTTGCATTATTACTTGGCTTTTCTCACAACAGAAGGTCTGTTGCAAACCTTATTTGATCCATTGACAACATTAGATCAATCTCACTCTGTCTTTTATTCATTTTCCATTATGTAGTTCAGAGTAAATATATGACCTATAGGGGATAATCTGTTTGTTATTTTATCTGTAACACCAATATTAGGCTTGACATGGCAATGTTACTGTCTTGGTACAGCATGGCCATGGTCTATGAATAGACTGTTCACTGGCACCCTAAACCTAGATTCAGCCAAAAAAGTTGCATGCCAGAGCATCACCCAGCTTCATCAGACAACTATCATTGTAACCTATTTATTTAAATAAGCCTTTGTCAAACATAACAACATAAGTAATACACATGTATAGAATTCATTATGGCATTATTTATTTATGTATTTATTGAAGTAATAATGTATATATACATATAATCAACTTATTGTAGGTTAATTAATTAATTATTAAAATTTTTAAAAATTGGTATGAAATGAATAAATATGGACTGTAGATCTGCATGTCCTCCCATGGTTATGCATTCAATGTATGTGAAAAGTGGGCATGTTCCCTTTAAAGTTGAACATCAAAGCAAGAAACACGGCTTTTAAACATGCCGATCATTATGGACGGAGTTCCCTATCGTCCCTATCCATAAAAGCTGAAGACGTAAGGTTCAAAAATGTTATGACACAAGTTATTTGTTTGTGAAAGGCCCTCTTGGTGGATCTTGGTGTCCCCTGGACAGGTCTCTTGGAGGCTTTAGAGGATCCGTAATTTCGGGTCTGTTTGTGAGACAATCTGCCATCCAATGATTACATGGGATTCAGGTTTATCTGGTGTCACAGGCCTTTGCAAAGGGGTTATATATATATCTACTATATATATACTATATCATATCCTAAATATGACCATAGCTTTTAATAAATTACATGATGAAAAGGTTTACATCAATATCTTTTGGTGATTAAGCATTTATATATGTTATGCCATAAATATATGGTTTGTTCTACCTGATAAGTTGTCAAGTGATATTACCGACAGAATTGTTTGTTCAAGAAGATGTTACACATGTGGGCCCAATTAGTTCAGTTCTTTGAGAACATCGACAATGCAGAAGACCGGGCAGATACATTGCCACGCAAATGCCCATGGGGAAAGGCTGGTAGTAGCTTTGTGTGGAGTCTGCATGCCCCCAGGTAAGTGTGGGATTGAGGTCTGTGGGGATAGTGGGCTATAGTTAAGGTTGAAACGATAGGGGTGGGTTAAGTGATTAGGTTACTGCCAATAGGGGTGGAGTTCGTTTTAGGGTTAGGGAATAGCAAGGCTTAAGGATTAACAAAAGTTATGACACCAGCTATTTGATTGTGAAAGGTTTGGTGGATCTTGGTGTCCCTTAGGAGTTAGGGCACCAAGATTAAAGTCATTGCAATCTGGTTGAAATAAATTTAATTTTAGCTTTGCTTCAAAAGATTTAAGATTAAGTGTGCTTAGACTGTCGTGGGGTAACAATTGGGATAGGTCTTTTTTGGAGGATCCACGTCTACTTCGGGTCTGTTTGTGAGTCAATTTGCTCTGTGTTTATGGACTTGAATATGTGGTGTCGGTGGTGTGGTTGTCGGTGTTGTGTGGTTTCGATTATGTCAGGTAGAACCATATATATATATATATATATATATACATGGGTATACCTGATAACACCGACACGCCAAAACACCGACAACAAATAAAAAAAAAAAATGTGTCAAAAAAATATATAAGGCACTACCCAATCTGTCCAGTGAAAAGACTTCATAGGTACATTTACTGGTGCAAATGCCTTTGAAGGTATGTTATTATTTTTATTATTTATATCAAAAATGTTGTTGGTTGTCTGGTGTGACATGGGAATTGGTACCCAACACAAACACACCATAAGATATTAATAAATTATGATATTTCATCAATATATGGTTCACCTGACTGTTACACTGGGAAGTAAGACCACTATCGATGGAGCAGAAGATCTCGGTAGACGAGGACCAGTCCCCCATGGTTGGGTTGCAGACATCGACATGCAGAAGACCGACTACCTCGGTGAAATCTACTGCCAATGGGAACTGGAGTTCGCTGTGCGATTAGGGTGCAGAGCAGGATCTGGACCATTGACGGTCTTGGGAGGAAGTGAGTTACTGGGCCTGGGTTTGTGAGTTAGGGTTACATAGGGATTAACATTTATCTGGTGTCAAATGCCTTTGCAAGGTGTATATGTGTATGTATATATATATATATATAATATATATATATATATATAATATAATTATATATCATATATATATATATATATATATATATATATATATGTGTGTTTGTGTGTGTGTTTGTACATGAGGAAATTGGTATATATACACACACTCACACATCACACCACACACACACACACACACTTACACCACAATTATATATTTATATATTATATATATTATATATATATATACACACACACACACACACACACACACACACACATGGGTCTACCTGATACCACCGATACGCTAAAACAACAACAACAAAATAACCGACATGAAAAAAACGACAAAAAAAGAAAGTTCAAAAACACAAAACTTCACATGCCCGACAAACCAAAATCCCGACAATCAACAAAACAAATACATTTCTCGAAAAACACACACACAATACAAGCACACCAAAAACCTTACAAACCTACACTAAACCTTACATATACAATTATCTATGCACTAACCTTAACCCAAACCCTAACCCTAAGGTCCGTCACTATCGCACACTTACCTTACCCGCATCTTAACCCTAACTCACTTAATCTGCCCCTAACCCAAAAGTCCATCACCATCGCACACTAACCTTACCCGCACCCTATCCCTAACTCGCTTAACCTGCCCTTAAACCTAAAGTCCGTCACTATCACACACTTACCTTACCCATACCCTGACTCTAACGTCCGTCCCTATCACATACTTACCTTAACATGTCTGTTTTCTCATTGTCGGGATTCTCAACTGTCGGTCTTCTCCGTTGTCAAGTCTTCTGGTGTCGGTGTTCTCGTATATATAGATATAATGTGTACCAATTTTTCCTCATTTGTTGCTTCAATAATCTTTTCAAAGAAGTCACCCAAGTTAGCAGGCAGGATCTGCACTTCACAAAACCAGACTAGCTGATATCAATTGTTTGTAGGTTACCTATGTCCTTATTTATTACTTCCATAATGATTCCATAGTCTTGCAGATTAGTCTTATCAGACTTTATGGGTCTCTAAATACCTGGGTCCACTGACAGCCCACTTTTGTGCACAGGGTTGATAGTTTCAGACCTCCGTACACTGGCAGAAAACCTGTTTTGAGACTATTGAATAGTCCCTGTAGGGGGTTTGACAGGTTCAGTTTCAGCCTGGCCAGTTATCTAACACCAAAGAAGCAGTCTTTTTAGCACTGCAAGGGCTTTCAGCACTTGTTCTTGGGAAATTCAGGGAGGAGGTAGGTGCTGTAGAGGGGGGGTGGGTAAAGCCAGAACTAAATGTACCTGTTATTAGACTGCCTATGTCTTCAGGGTTTAAGAATGTAATATCATTTATTCTTAGCTCTGTGCAGTGTTGGCATTGTTTCTATGCTCTATAACAGAATTAAAGAAGGCATTGTGGTTGTGTTTTGCCTTGGTGGGTATTTTTATCTCATATCTAGCTTTACTTGATTTGATTAGGGACCAAAGTTCCTTGTTAAGTTTAGTGAGTGTGTTTTTGACATCTTGGGAGTTGCATTTATTATTGTGTGCAATTTTCTTTTTTGTTTGTTTGTTTGTTTTGTTTTATTATATAGACTGTTTATATTTTGGCTCCGGCATATGCCATATTTTTAAATTTGTTATTCTGTGTACTTTCTTCTGTGGAAGGGCAGATACATCTAAGCAACTACTAACATGAGCAGAATGAGCAGATAATTTGTCGGTTAAGGATTCTGCATACACAGTGGAATCAAAAGATTGGAGGAGGTGTTGTATTTAGCCAGGTCGTCACTCAGGTTTAGTAGATTAGCCATTGCATAATGTCTAAATACTGAGGTATTTGAAAATGCTTCTGGCTTCATTCTTATGGCCAATATGACTAACTTATGGAGGGATCTGACTATAGAGGAAGTTCTAAATAGTTGATAACAGAGATGTCCCATATTGGTGAGGAACTTGTCCAGGATTTTGTCCTCCCAACTGGGGTGCAGACCATTTGATACAAAGAGTTTGTATTTATGAAGTCCAGAAATCTCTGGCCATGAATGTTAGGATGGATAAATCTCACAGTTGACTGATCGTTAGTTGAAGTCCTCTTGAATAATACTTGGCCTAATGCATAGGGACTCCATACTAGGCAGCTAAGCAGGCAGGCAGGAGGGATGGCCAAGGATGTACATATAAGGGGTTCCTAAAGTCAGCTATGATGTAATAGGGGGTTTTATTAATGGTAATTTGGATGTGGAAGAGTTCCAGGTCATTATCTTTTCTCACAAGCCTGGCAGTGAAGTACTGCTTTAAAGGTATTGAGACACCACCACTTTTTATTATGTTTGTCTAATGGGGTGGACCTGCATGCATTATTGGTGTTGAATCTCTGGCCTGATGGAGTAAGTGGACCTGCATCACATCTCTGTGATGATGCATATATCAATGCAGTCCAGGGCAAGCAGTGCCAGTAGGGATAGGAATTTTTGATGAGGCTCCAACCATTGAGCAGCAATACTTTTATGTTATTTAGATTTTTTTTGTTAAGTTGCAAGATTCTGATGACTGGCTTATATATGTGTGTATATATATATATATATATATATATATATATATATATATATATATATATATATACAAAACTTTGAATCATAATATCACCAAATCCTGTAACAACAAAAGTCATCAATACAATTTGTAAATGTTACAGAAGGGTCATGACTGAGATGTAAGTATTTGTATTCAGAGTCATGGGGATAATATTATCCTGGTTGTCGAAATGAATATAGCTTTTAGGTTTGCTGATTTCTGAGTTGTGGAAAACAACATTGCATTAGTTTTTGTGGACTGAGTATCAGTTTTTAGTAGTAAACCACTGGCAGAGGTTGGCTAACCTTTTTTGTAGTTTTAAATGTGGATCTACATGAGATGTAATAGCTTCAGTCAGTAGTAAATTGTCTGCATGTAAGATAACTTCAAGGAATATGAGGTCACAAGTAAGTGATCAATAAAAGTGAAAATAGTAAAGGGCGTAAGACTGAACCCTCACAGACTCCAGTACTGAGGGTTTCAGTATCTAAAAATCAATATAAATCTAAAAACCGATATAAATATACATTTTTGGCATGGGCTTGAAAGGTTCCAATTTTTCAAGTACCCAATTGTCATTTTTTTTAATATATCTCTAAAGGAAGGTATGGAATGCAAGGTTCAAAGAACAAATGTGACTGCTTTTTTAGAAAAATAGGAGTACAGCAAATTCAGAAACCTTTAGGGGTGCCAGCCAGAATTTACTGTTAATGCAATGCAAATTGTGGCCTGCTACAGATCACCCTCCTTGACCCAGGACCACCACTCCGCCTTTCTGGAGACACTGGAAAACATGAAGGTCCTACCGAACACCCTGTTCTTGGGAGATTTCAATTACCCTACCATTAACTGGGAAAACTACTTGAGTACAAACTCCCAGCCTCAGTGCTTCTTGGAATTTATCAACTCAAATGTCCTGGATCAGCTGGTAAACTCCCCTACCAGAGGCCACAACATATTGGACCTGGTCATCACCAACATGGGCGACAGGTGCTCCGTACCAGAGGTCAACTCGTCACTGGTTAGATCAGACCATAAACTAATTACCCTGGATGTCCACATCCCACCACCACCCCAACCAAGGAAACCACAGTGAAAAACTTTTCTAAAGCAAACTTCACCTTACTTAAGGCAAAGGTGGTAAGTTTCACAGCCCCCACGCTAAAGGATAACACTGCCCAAGATGCAGAATCCTTTACAATTGCACTCTATGAGCACCTACAAGGATGCATGATTCGTGCCATCCAAAGCAAAACCAAGACTCACTCCCCTAAGAGAAGGAAACCAGCCTGGTGGACCCCTGCCATAAACAGGTTATACAACAAAAGGAGGAAACTAGTTCAGAAAAAATGCAAATCCCAAGAAGGAAAGACATCCCTGATCAGTATCAGTAAGAAACTAAGGTCCTTCGTAAAATCATCCAAGGCTAACATTGAAAGAAAGATAGCCAAGGATTCAAAAGATAACCACAAAGCCTTCTTTAGCTATGTCAAGAATCTAAGTGGCAACTTGCAGATATGCTCTGAGATAGTGCAAAATAGCACAAAATGTACTGAACCTACTGATATTGCCAACATACTGGCAGATAGATTCAGTGCAAACTTCACCTCCCTATTACCTTCAAAAGGGCCCACAACAATACCGGAAAAGTGTACTGTCCCGGAAATCACAGAAGCACAGGTGAAAACAGCCTTTTCAAAAGCCAAAAACACAGCATCAGTGGGGCCAGATGGTGTCCCAGACTGCGTCTTGCATGAACTACAGAATGAACTAAACCCCCCCCACCTAAACACGCTGTTCAACCTCAGCCTCTCCACAGGCTACGTGCTCATAGGATGGTGCACAGCAATGGTTATTCCACTCCACAAAGGATGGGCCACAACTGACCCTGGTAACTATTGCCCCATAAGCCTGACTAGCCTGGTCTGCAAGGCTATGGAGCGCATCATCATGGAACTCATTAACAAAGACATTGGGAACCTCCAAACACTAGACCCAACACAGTTTGGCTTTGTTAAGGGCAGATCATGCTTACTAAACCTGGTTGACTTCTTCGAGACAGTTACCAAGGCCATAGACGAGGGAAACGTGGTTCATACAGCCTACCTTGATCTCACCAAGGCGTTCGACCATTCCTCACTCAGGTATTCTAGAAAAACTCACCCGCCTGAACATAAACCCCTACGTCACAAGATAGGTTGCCAAATGGCTTAGAGACAGAACTCACACGGTAAGAATAGCAGGCTTCAGGTCTGACTCTAAACCAGTCACAAGTGGTGTCCTGCAAGGCTCAGTTCTCGGACCCCTACTGTTTGGCATATATTCCTCAGAAGTACAGGCAAACACAGAAGGACTATGGCTAACCATGTTCGCCAATGACTGCAAACTGGGAGCCATAATGGACTCTCTGGCCGACATGGACATCCTCCAAATAGGCCTTACTGAGACAGACACATGGTGTCAAAGTCATGGTCTCAAGCTAAATGCCAAACAATGCATAGTTATCCCGTTTGGGAAAAACAAAACACCCATGAATTACCACATAGGGGAGCCCCTTAATACAGAAGAGGTAATAAGAGATCTGGGGACCCAGGTAGATAGTAATCTCTCCTTTGACAATCATATTCACAACATTCATGGGTTCATTATTAAATAGTAACCTCAGATTTAACTTTCGGGTAAAGCACTTTAAATCCATGAGAACCTTTGCTATACTTCCATATGAACTCGGAACAAAGGTATAACCCAACGCTAGAAGTTCAACAAGGTCAGAATCAAGTTCTAAGGATGAAAAGTTGTAAATTGTGAAATCTTTTTTGTTGTTAGTGTATAATATAGGCAACGGTGTAGGGGTACTAGGTGTAGGACAAGCAACTAAATCAATAGTTAATTCCTCCGATTCGAATTCATTCCCCTTTTCTGCCGTTGCTGCCCTAAAAAACCATTCCCTTTAGAAACAGTATCCAGACCTTGATTGGATTGGCCAACATTCCCATTAGTTTTTTTATTATTGTTAAACCCATTAAGGGAACCCTTAATCCTATTACTCCGTCTCACACCCTGAGTCGGTTGAGTACCACGTTGTTCAACATTTCCTACAGAATCAGGGGCAGATTCTTCTTCCGCTAGGATAGGGGGTTCATTAGTACATGTGGGAGAACTAGTAGACCTATAGTGTTGCAAGCTAGGATAAGCCTTATCTGTCTGGTAGGCCATCCTATCCCTCACTAATTTCTTATTTTTATTTGTTTTTAGCTTAACTAGTAAGGTGTCTATACTAGCAAAAATACGATCATAGTCGTATTTAAATTGTGAGAAAACTAAATCAGATTTGATTTCTTCATCAAGCATGTTGACTTCAGTAATAAGCAACAAGATATTAGTATCATAGTTTTTCACAATCAAATTTAACAACTGCAAACCTTGCTCTTGAAAAAGACATTTAAGTTCAAGTAAATAGGTATTATCATTCAACAGTCCTGAAGGCTTAAAACAATTCCGTAAGCCTTTCGGAATTAAGTTCTCTTGAATACATTGTCTAAAGTAAGAAGCTTCCAACTGTAGCTTCTTTAATCTAAGCAACTTCGAATCAAATACCTTTAAGCATTCGTTGATGGAATTAGAATCAGTAGAAGCACTCGGTAAGTTGTTTACGCTAGAACAATCAGTTGCAGAAGTAAGAAAGGTAAACGGATTCTCTTTATTTATCCAAGCTGCTAATGGCTGGTGTTCCTCTTCTATGAGTGCCTCTTGCACTCTCGTCGGGTTAGAACCAAGGAGTTGACGTCCATGATGGTTAGCTCCCGTAGTTACTGCAGCGTAGCTAGTACCAGCTACAGTTCCTTATTCATCATAAGTTATCATGTGATTCGAAATCGGTAGTCTATCTTGCCCAGTGTAACTGCTGTCCATCTTTTTATATTGGAAAGACTAACCGTAAACTAAAGGAGAGAGTGTATCAACACACTTATGCGATAAGAAAACCACTTTTGGAAAACGCCTTAGCTAAGCATGTTAACATCAATCCTGGCCATAACTTTAGTTTTATGGGCATTGATCAGGTTGCTCCATCAATTCGGGGTGGTCCATTTTCAATTTTGCTTGAAAATGTAGAATTAGCATGGCAGTTAAATTTAGATGCATTCAGACCACCTGGTCTGAATGAAAATTGTAATATATCTTGTATTTTAAAACTAAAGAGTTACTTGAGGTGACTGCCATGCTAGGACCATAAGTATTGAATATATATTCTATATATTTTTTAAGATGTATATAATTTTACGTTTAAGATTTTATTTGTTTGTTGCACACAAGTTTTTAAACACTGCTGACTTGTGGCTTTATTTATTTATTACTTATATATTGCTTACATTACTTATATATTATGTATAAGTTATATATTTATTTCTATGTAATTTTTGATTCTAAGTGGATTAATTAATTGAAGTGTTAGGAAATTGATTTGTGTCATTTCCTGCTTGTTTTGTATATTAATCAATGCTTTTTAACTGTTAATTGTTATCCTTCTGATGAAGCTGTGACATGGGTTACGGCGAAAACGCTCTACTCTTGGAATATTAAATTTTGCGTTAAAGGAGATTTGGTTTTGTGCTTTCTGCCTTTTAAGCCTGCTTTCCGGACTCAAGGTTGCCTGTAGTTTATATTTGTCTAATGTGGTGGACCTGCATGCATTATTGGTGTTGAATCTCTGGTCTGATGGAGTAAGTGGACCTGCATCACATCTCTGTGATGATGCATATATCAATGCAGTCCAGGGCAAGCAGTGCCAGTAGGGATAGGAATTTTTGATGAGGCTCCAACCATTGAGCAGCAATACTTTTATGTTATTTAGATTTTTTTTTGTTAAGTTGGAAGATTCTGATGACTGGCTTTCCCTAACAAAAATACCAGATGGGGTTACGATGTTTTTATTCAATATACAAAAGCCTTAGGGAGATGGGTGCTGGTTATCCCTGTTGCGACAGTTATGAATATCTACCATCTCCTCCCACGCATATATATATATATATATATATATATATACACAAAACTTTGAATCATAAAATCACCAAGTCCTGTAACAACAAAAGTCATCAATACAATTTGTAAATGTTACAGAAGGGTCATGACTGAGATGTAAGTATTTGTATTCAGAGTCATGGGGATAATATTATCCTGGTTGTCCAAATGAATATAGCTTTTAGGTTGGATGATTTCTGAGTTGTGG
Organism: Protopterus annectens; assembly: GCF_019279795.1. Classification (NCBI taxonomy): domain Eukaryota; kingdom Metazoa; phylum Chordata; order Ceratodontiformes; family Protopteridae; genus Protopterus; species Protopterus annectens. The sequence continues at coordinate 1,430,811,234 of NC_056739.1, read as the reverse complement.
AAAACAACATTGCATTTGTTTTTGTGGATTGAGTATCAGTTTTTAGTAGTAAACCACTGGCAGAGGTTGGCTAACCTTTTTTTTGTAGTTTTAAATGTGGATCTACATGAGATGTAATAGCTTCAATCAGTAGTAAATTGTCTGCATGTAAGATAACTTCAAGAAATATGAGGTCACAAGTAAGTGATCAATAAAAGTGAAAATAGTAAAGGGCGTAAGACTGAACCCTCACAGACTCCAGTACTGAGGGTTTCAGTATCTAAAAATCAATATAAATCTAAAAATCAATATAAATATACATTTTTGGCATGGACTTGAAAGGTTCCAATTTTTCAAGTACCCAGTTGTCATTTTTTTTAATATATCTCTAAAGGAAGGTATGGAATGCAAGATTCAAAGAACAAATGTGACTGCTTTTTTAGAAAAATAGGAGTACAGCAAATTCAGAAACCTTTAGGGGTGCCAGCCATAATTTACTGTTAATGCAATGCAAATTGTGGCCTGCTACGGATCACCCTCCATGACCCAGGACCACCACTCCGCCTTTCTGGAGACACTGGAAAACATGAAGGTCCTACCGAACACCCTGATCTTGGGAGATTTCAATTACCCTACCATTAACTGGGAAAACTACTTGAGTACAAACTCCCAGCCTCAGCGCTTCTTGGAATTTATCAACTCAAATGTCCTGGATCAGCTGGTAAACTCCCCTACCAGAGGCCACAACATATTGGACCTGGTCATCACCAACATGGGCGACAGGTGCTCCGTACCAGAGGTCAACTCGTCACTGGTTAGATCAGACCATAAACTAATCACCCTGGATGTCCACACCCCACCACCGCCCCAATCAAGGAAACCACAGTGAAAAACTTTTCTAAAACAAACTTCACCTTACTTAAGGCAAAGGTGGTAAGTTTCACAGCCCCCACGCTAAAGGATAACACTGCCCAAGATGCAGAATCCTTTACAATTGCACTCTATGAGCACCTACAAGGATGCATGATTCGTGCCATCCCTAGCAAACCCAAGACTCACTCCCCTAAGAGAAGGAAACCAGCCTGGTGGACCCCTGCCATAAACAGGTTATACAACAAAAGGAGGAAACTAGTTCAGAAAAAATGCAAATCCCAAGAAGGAAAGACATCCCTGATCAGTATCAGTAAGAAACTAAGGTCCTTCGTAAAATCATCCAAGGCTAACATTGAAAGAAAGATAGCCAAGGATTCAAAAGATAACCACACAGCCTTCTTTAACTATGTCAAGAATCTAAGTGGCAACTTGCAGATATGCTCTGAGATAGTGCAAAATAGCACAAAATGTACTGAACCTACTGATATTGCCAACATACAGGCAGATAGATTCAGTGCAAACTTCACCTCCCTCTCACCTTCAAAAGGGCCCACAACAATACCGGAAAGGTGTACTGCCCCGGAAATCACAGAAGCACAGGTGAAAACAGCCTTTTCAAAAGCCAAAAACACAGCATCAGTGGGGCCAGATGGTGTCCCAGACTGCGTCTTGCATGAACTACAGAATGAACTAAACCCCCCCCCCCACCTAAACACGCTGTTCAACCTCAGCCTCTCCACAGGCTACATGCCCATAGGATGGCACACAGCAATGGTTATTCCGCTCCACAAAGGAGGGGCCACAACTGACCCTGGTAACTATTGCCCCATAAGCCTGACTAGCCTGGTCTGCAAGGCTATGGAGCACATCATCATGGAACTCATTAACAAAGACATTGGGAACCTCCAAACACTTGACCCAACCCAGTTTGGCTTTGTTAAGTGCAGATCATGCTTACTAAACATGGTTGACTTCTTCGAGACAGTTACCAAGGCCATAGACGAGGGAAACGTGGTTCACACAGCCTACCTTGATCTCGCCAAGGCGTTCGACCATTCCTCACTCGAGTATTCTAGAAAAACTCACCAGCCTGAACATAAACCCCTATGTCACAAGATAGGTTGCCAAATGGCTTAGAGACAGAACTCACATGGTAAGAATAGCAGGCTTCAGGTCTGACTCTAAACCAGTCACAAGTGGTGTCCCGCAAGGCTCAGTTCTCGGACCCCTACTGTTCAGCATATATTCCTCAGAAGTACAGGCAAACACAGGAGGACTATGGCTAACCATGTTCGCCAATGACTGAAAACTGGGAGCCATAATGGACTCTCCGGCTGACATGGACATCCTCCAAATAGGCCTTACTGAGACAGACACATGGTGTCAAAGTCATGGTCTCAAGCTAAATGCCAAACAATGCATAGTTATCCCATTTGGGAAAAACAAAACACCCATGAATTACCACATAGGCGGCAGCCCCCTTAATACAGAAGAGGTAATAAGAGATCTGGGGACCCAGGTAGATAGTAATCTCTCCTTTGACAATCATATTGCCAAAGTAGTTAGGAAATCCTTCTATGTGGCCCATCTAATTACTAAGGGGTTCGCATCTAGAAATAAAGGTTATAGTGCCCCTCTACTCGTCACTCATCAGACCCATCATAGAGTACAATGCTCCATTTGGGATGTACCTCACAAGACACTTCCAACAGCTGAAAAGACCACAAAAGCACCTCACCAAGAGGATTACTGGCCTCAAATATATGTCCTATGCAGCCCGATTGAAAAAACTCCGGCTGTACTCAGTGGCATATTGCTTACTCACAGGTGATCTCTGCCTGACTTACAAAGCCATGTCCAACTCAGAATTGATGGACATGCTCCACCTAAAGAAATCCAATAAAATAAAGTGAAAATTCAAGTTACTGTGAGCTGTGCGTTCTAGTGAGCTAAACTTTGCTACAACAATAAATAGAACATGCTGGAGGTTTAGATTCCTGTCACAGAGACTCCCATCTTTTGGAACAAAATTCCTAACTACATTAGGCAGAGCCCCTCACTAACCCTCTTCAAGAGAAGCCTTAACGAGTAGATGGGTAACAGAAAGCACACCCCTGGGATCACTTCATTGGCTCTGCTTGACAGAGGCACAGTTAATTAATCAATGGGGCGGCGAAAGCTGACACACTCTGGCTAGGTTTATAACATATGAACCTATAAATGTGACATATTATTTATTTAAAAAAGTCTTACATGCCAGCTACCTAGGATAGCTGGATATCACGGGTGATATGGACTCACAGCAGGAACTTAATGGTAGGTTAATGGATTAAAATTATTTGACTAGCTGGTCCTTGAAATAGACCTAGTAAATGCCATAAAGTAGCACTGATAAATGTGTTTAATTAACAACTTTGTATGTTGCATAACAATTAAAACTGGTAATCCAGGTATCATGAATCGCTTATCAGCACAATAAAAACAAAGCCATTTTCAGATTTCAGGGTGCAGAAACACAGCATTAAAAATGATAGACCACATTTACCACCAAAAAAAAAAGCTCCACAAAAAGCAAAAGAGTCAGTTACTTGCTCCAGAGAAGTACCAGCTGTACACAAAGAAATGTCTGCATATATATGGTGGTGCAGACAAGCAGAGATATTTAGATTAGTCATAAGGAAATGAGGGTGAAATGTCCTTTGGGCAGATAAGGATGTGGTGCTGAGTTGGCAGGTGATGGGCATGGCACAGAGACATAATAGTTGTTATATAATGCTGTCCTAGCTACTCTACTTTGTAAACAGGTCTGGCAGGTTAGGACATGCTCAAATTATACTTAAGTTACTCAGTGATGTGCTTTTGAAACTCATAAGCAGACAAGTTTACGAATCATTCAAGTACACAAAGCTAACACTGCACAAATTAATGATTTTGTTACAATAGATACTGTTAGAAATGACTATGCATTGGGGATGTGTGATATGTTAACTGAATAAGTTGACACTAACCAGGATGGTTAGGTGTGGCACAGAGAGGAAAAAAAGCTATTCAGTGTTATATAGAAAGTCAGCTATACTAGTCTTTAACTTTAAAAAAGCATCTATTACACAAATGTATTTATTTCATATCCTCTCTATTTTAAGGAAAAGCGAGCTAAGAAAGGCAACATTTTATTACATATAGTATACATAAGGGAACAGGTGTATATTTAGGAGGGGGGGTCTACGCATACATTTATCTGTGATGTGGTTACTGCTAGGGATAGATATGTACAGCATATACTAAGTGTCATCAATGTAATTGGTGAAATGCAGGTAGGACTGGGGCATTGTCAGCTACTCCCAGTGAAATGCTGCCATTGACTGCTAGGGGAGGTCTGACTCAATAATGGGTCACTACAAGACAGGAAATACAGTTGTGTAAGTCAGCTTACCATAACAGTATATGTTCTAATAGATCACTACTGCAGTGGAAGAGGTGGCATCTTCTGCTAGCAGGAATAGTGTGTCATCCAGTGCCTGTGCTGCTAATCAAATATGGGTCATTTGGAGTCATAGTCAGGGCTTTATCCTTCCATGCCATAGGGCTGAGCCTCTCGTTTTCTAACCCTTTTAATTTTAGATTTCTGAGAAAGTGAAGTAAATATCTCATTCTGCCTAACAATGTATTACTTCCTTTTCAAAATGAGAGGGCAAGTAAATATTTCAACATACCCAAAGCAAAACTATAAACATTTCTAAACATCAGTAAGCAGTCACCTTCCCCTAAAAGTACAGTGAGGCTTTTAAGGATAAACTTACCATGACCTATGTGCAAGACAGAACAGAAAAGAACCTTGGACACAGTCCTACAGGTGTTGCCTTACACATGCATATTTTCCAGTCACCTAGACAGACACAATAGTTGGTGGGTTATCTAATAGCTGCTGGCATTTGCTGATGATTTCTTTTTATAATGGGGTGAAGCAGAAGGCAGTGGAAAAGCTGGCTTTACATTAATGGATGCACAGAAGTTTATCGACATGGTAGAATGAGATTTTTGGGGGTCTGTGACAAAGGAGCTGAATATATTGATAGAAACAGTTGTACATGTTCTAGTGATGAAAAATGGATGCAGAGATTGCAAACATCTTATTCTGCAACTACACACATGATTTAGAAATCCTTAAGGTCAGTGTAACAGTGTGTCTCAAGTACTAATACCATTGTCAGTGATGCACTGAAGCAAAGATTCTGCACAAAGCTGAACAAGGTGTGAATTATGAACCTTTGTCTCCTGGGTGTAGAAACAGGGGATAAGCCTGGTCACTAAAAGCAACACAGTGTAAATGGAATGGAGGAATGGCAGACTGATGCAGAAATGGTGGGTTTGGGCAAAGTACACAGTAATTGTGTTGTGGAAAATTAAGAATCAGAGATGCAAAGCTTGTTGAAAATTCATTAAAAATAAAGAAAGACACTGGTGTTTTCAAATGCAGATATTTTAAAAGTGTTGCATATATTTTATAGTAAACCATTTGCAAGAAGGGATCTGTCAAATAAGTATTTCTGAGAGCTGAAAGGACCTATATTTGAAGGCGAGACAAGTGAGCTGCTTAATAGACTGACTGGATATACAGGAGTTTTACAGGGGATCGGACATCTAAAAAGTGAAAAAGGTGGGAGGTTCCGGTGGTTTCTCTATTCACTACTGCAAATTGGTAATGAGAGATAGAGTTAGTTCATTGGCAGACATTTTTAATAATAGTTTGGTGGGGTTAAACTACCCATGTCCATGACTGAAGCAGCAGTTATTGTACTATTTGCAAGAGAGATTTTAGGGCATAGGAAATTTCAGGCCATTTTCTCTCTGCAATTCTGATGCAAAGATTTCTGTATGGGGTACTAAATGTATGGATAAGATAAACTGATATCATCTGTGGGACAAGAGCTGGTGGGTTATGTGAAGGACAGATTATCTAATGACTGATGACATCTGCTAATGAATTATTTTTATAATGGGGTGAAACAGAAAGCAGTAGAAAAGTTGGGATTGCATAAATGGATACACAGAAGTCTATCAACATGGTAGAATGGGATTTTGTGGGTTTGTGACCGAGGAGTTAAATGTATTGATAGAGACAGTAGCATGAGCTATAGAGATAAAAATGAATGCAGGGATTTATTTTATTTATTTATTTTATTTTGGTCACCGGTCCATTTCAGTGGAGGCCCAGGAGAAAAGCTCCACAGTAAGTAAAATTTTACACAATATGTTAAAATACAGTATACAGAGAATTTTCAAACAATATATTAAAATACAGTATACAGCAGAAGACATAACAAGACCTATATATACAGGAAAAAATAGTTATACATGGTTAATAACAGAATAAGTATACAAATTCAATCAGCATTAGGAGAAGACCTAGACTGTAATATATATTACAGTAGATATATTAGGAAGTGAGGTATATAAGTGGAATAATTTAAGGACTTAATAAATGGGCATAGCCACTTATTCTTTAAGTGTGTTCTAAGTGAGTTTTTAAAGTGAGAAGAGGTAGGGGCAGAAATAAGAACAGGAGAGAGATTATTCCAAGTTCTATCTATGGCGTGGAAGAACAATGCCTTTCCTGGAGTATTCTTAGCCCTAGAGATACAGAGGAGGGGTTTGCTGGAAGATTGGAGAGGATGATTTGTATTATAGTGGGTGAGAAGTTGGCCTAGTGCAGGGTTTTTTTCTAGATGTGTTACCACATTGTAGGCAATGACTAATTGGTGATAAGTTAGTAGCTGGGGAAGTTCCAGACACTGCAGTTCTCTTACAGCCTGGCAATGGTGGGTTCGAAAGGTGGAGTTGTTTGCAAACTTGGCAATTTTATTATAACATGATTCGAGTCTGGCAAGCTCAAGTTTTCTAAGCTGGGTAAAAATTGGAGCAGCATACATTAGGGTACACAAGAGGTAAGTTTGGTCTAGGGTAATCTGTGCTTGTTTCAAGAGGGATTTCCTGTGCCTATATAGTGTTCCCATTTTTTTATGGATTTTTTTGATAGTTTGTGAAATGTGGATGTCTAAGTGTAGATTTTTATCAATTTCAATGGCTAGATGTTTGGTATGATCAGAGGGAGAGATAATAGTGCCATTATTGGAGGAAATAGTGAAGGATAGAGGGGTGGAAATTGTTTTGTTGGGGGGTGAAATGTAGTAATTTGGTTTTATTAGGGTACAGGATAAGTTGGATCTGAGTGATCCAACTTTCCACACAGCTAAAGGATTCCTGAGTGAGTTGTTGTAAGGTGGGATGTGATGGAGATGAACAGATAAGAGTTGAATCATCAGCGTATTGTATAAATGAAGCATGTTGTATGGTGGTATGGAGATTATTGGTATATATGGAGAAAAGAAGTAGGCCTATTATAGAGCCTTGTGGTACACCTATGGTTGTTGGGAGTAAGGGGGATAGTACACTTTGCCATTGGACAGATTGTTGCCTATTTGACAAATAGCTTTTAAACCAGGCTATAGCAGAAGGGGCAAAGGATAGGGATGTCAGGGTGTCTAGCAGTAAGGAATGTGAAACCATGTCAAATGCTTTGGAGAGGTCTATAAATATTGCAGATACAAAGTTATTATTATTTCTATGTTGGTTGATCAGATTGGTGAAAGAGGGCAGAGTGATGGTTGTGCTATGGTGTTGTTAGAAGCCATGCTGTGTGGGGGAGAGGAGATGGTATGAGTTTAGGAATTGTGTTATCTGAGAATGTATACATTTCTCTAGTATTTTAGATAAGGAAGGTAGAATGGCAATGGGGTGATAATTTGAGTATTTGTAAGAGTTTCCACCTTTATGTAGTGGAATAATGTAGGGTACCTTCCATAGCTGTGGGACATGTGCTTCTTGTATGGAGCGATTGATAAGAATAGAAAAAGGGTAGGATAAGGATTCAGCAGTTATTTTTAGGAAGTTGGCTGGTAGATTGTTAGCAGCAAGGGTAGTAGGTTTCAGTTTTAGGAGGTGTTTTTTAATTGTTGAGGTGAGAACCGGTGAGAGCATAAAGATTGGGATGTTGTCAGGGCATTTGGTTGGGTTATATGTAGGGCTGTTTTTGGAGAGTTGGGAGGATAGTATTAAGATGGATTCTGTGCAGTGGTGACTGAATTGGGAGGCAATGTCCTTGTTGTCATTCATGGAGTTTGGAGTGGGAGTGGTAGTTTTGCCTGGTTTTAGGCATGCCAAAACTTTTGGGGATCTTTTGAATGTTTGTTTTGGATACTGAGGAAGTAATTTTGTCTACTGAGTTTAGCTTGTCTCTTGGCCTGATTTCTAAGTTGTAGGTAACTTTGTTTGGCTAGGCTAGTATTGTAGTCCTTCCAAATTCTCCAAGCGTTATCCCTTGACTTTAGAAGGGCTCTAGTTTTCCTAGTTAGCCATGGTGCATAGTTTGACTTGGCTCTTATTTTCTTAATTGGTGCGAGTCTATCAAGGATATTGATGAGAATATTGTTGAAGTAGTCAATGGCTTCATCTAGATTTAGGGTTGTGTTAGTGGTTTCCAGTTACTATGTTTTAGAATACTGTTTAGTTCTTGTATATTTAGTTTACAATCATCTCTGACTTGTCTAAAAACAATGGGTTTGACTATGTTGGTACATTTCCACAGAAGGAAGGTGGGGAGATGGTCATTAAGACCATCAGAAAGGCATCCGGTCTGATAGTTTTGTTTGGGGCAGTTAATTTGTGGCCAATCTAGAATAGACTGTTTGTGGATTGTTTTGTCGATTCTAGTGCGTTCTTGGATAAGTTGGGTAAAACTGTAAAGATTAATATGGTTAGTGGGGTTGTTAGAGGTACAGGCTGACCAATCAGTGTTCAGGTCACCTATTAAGATGGTTTCTTGGGGGAGATTATCTGTGGCCCATTGTAACATTTCATCAATGATGGGAGAGTTATTACCTGGGGGAATATAACAGCAGAGAACAATGATAGTTTTTGTGTCATTTATGCTTAGGTTTGAACCTAAGGTTTTGACATTTTGAAATTTAGGTATGGGGTTTGTAGAGGTTTGATGTTGATTGTATTTTTGTAGAGGATAGCAACTCCACCTCCCTTTTTGCCGACTCTATCTAGTCTTAAGATATTATATCCTGGTGGGAGAATTTATTCATTTTGGGTACTAGGTTTTAGCCACGTCTCGGTAATGGTTAAGGGAGCAGTGAGCTATAAATGCATGTAGGTCAGAAAGTTTGTTAGAGATACTTCTGAAGTTGACATTCAGAATCAATAGGTCAGAGATTTGCCTAGCAGAGAGTAGAGAGTTTTGTGGTCCAGGGTATGGGTGTATGTCTCCAGACATAAGTAGATTTTAGTGATAAATAGTATGTGTTTAATTGTGTCTATGTTAGATCTAAATGATGTTTTTCTAGTGTAAGATGGTGTTGTGTGAGACTTATGAATGTGTAAGATTAAGCTGTCTTTAAATAATGTAGAAGAGATAGGAAAAAAAATGTGTGAGTGTATATTTGTGTGAGAAAGTGTTATGTGGAATGATGTGTTTTCTAGTGATGTGTTTGTATATAATGATGTGATGTTTGTTAGGTATGTGAGGGTTAGGAAGAGAAATCCTAGGATTAATGGTATTTTATGAGAGAGTAATGGTTGAGTCTTAGTGGTTTTGGGGTTCAAGTATGGGTGTGAGTGTGAATGCATGGCAAGTAGATACTATGTACCTTTTTAAGGTAGAAATTTGATTGGGGGTGTGTATGAGAAGCCATTGATTGGAGGAGGGAGTAGTCAGGTGATCTGGGGTTAGAATAAATGTAGAGGTAGTAGGGGTGGGTGGGAAATGGGGGCAGTGTAGGGGAGTAGAGTCAGCCAAGCATAGCGAGGCAAACGGAGTGGGGCTACACCAGTTCTTGAGACTGCAGAACCTATCTATAGGGTTGGCCAGGACAGAACAGTAAAAGGAAGATAGATCTGTAGTTAAGCAGGAGTAGGAGGGAGTTCTGCAGGTTCAAGGTGGGGGAGGGTGTAGACACAAAGTAATACAAGGTTGTGCATCAGGAAAAACTGGACTCGGCCAGCTGCTAAAAAGAAAACGGGAAAACCAAACTAAGTCAGTTCCAGGTTGGTGTAGTGAAGTATCTTCCTAATAACTACAAATCTTATGCTTCTAATCTAGTACAGTGTGGTGAAAAGGACCACCACTTTTACAGGGAAAACAACTGAAGTATAGGCTGCAGGTACATAGGTAAACTTTTTCCAAGAAAAAGTAGTTTTAAGTAATTGACCTAGGAGTACAATAGGAAGAGAAAATGTGTGGGGGGGACCAGTAATGTGCACATGTACAGTGAAAGGGGAAAGAGTCTTCAGTTTAGAGGACAGATTAAATAAATACAACTCTAACATACACTAGTGTAGCTGAAAGCACTTTAGTGTTCCAATGATGCAGGGTCTCACAGTGCAGGGCAATGAGACAGCCTTGGGTTGATTGGAAGTTATCACTCGCACAAACCAGCAAGCACGTATGGCTGATACAAGCAGCCAAAAGGCAACACCAGAGTTTTCAAAAGAAAGGCCAGCAAAACAAGAACATCTGAAACAATAGAATGAAGGTCATTGTGATGTAGGATGTCTGAACATCTCAGTGACATACGTAATAAAAGAATTACCAATGCATTATACAGACTTCGTCAATTTCATACATCTGCCAGATTTATGTTTACGGTGATTGATAAAATCATGGGTAATAGATTATTTAAAACAGGATGACACTCTATCTTGACCTATAAAGAAATGAGATGGATTATTAAAGTGGGGGGACTTTTTGCACCAGGTCTCAATGATAAATTGTAACTTAAGTAGATATAACTAAAGGATTAATTTTGTTTTAAGTGAAGTCATAGGAAATAATCATGTTCTGGTGGTATTTAAGGTAACTGTTTATTAGTATGGTTATCACTGAAGAAGGCTATATGCCGAAACCAGTCTGAACTATGTGTATTTTGATGCTTTAATAAAGATTCTATTGTTTCAGACGTCCTTGTGGTGCTGGCCTTTCTTTTGGAAAATCTTGCTTGGAGGTTGGGCAAGACACAGGATGAAACCTTTGCTGAGGGGACTGGAAGTAAAAAGGAAAAGGAGGTAAATATTAGGTCTGAAGTTTTAAAACACTCTGATTACCAAGAACCTAAGATAGAGGATGCAGGGGAGAAGCAGCATACCTTGTAAGAAACAGTACAATTCTATAAGAAACACAAAATGCAAGGATAGCAGAGAAAGAAAACAAGAAAAAACAAAAAAGGTAACTGCAGGTGATACCAAGCTATTATAACATACACTACACTATTATGTACTGTTATAAGGTTATGAAGAGAAAATAGTAACTACTAAGATGCTACACACAATTTAGCATTCTCCACTAAAAGTCTGGAATAACAGTGGTATGCTACAGAAACAAGTAACTACTAAGATGCTACATGCAATTTAGAAGTTTCCAACTAACAGTCAAAAATAACAGTAATGTTATACAGATACACAGAGTCAGTTGTACCTCTTGGAGGTTACTATAAGTTCTACTTTAATTGCCAAACAGGTTACTGATCTACAAGTACACATAGCAGGTGACAATATTCACATTAGTGAATAAAGCAGCATTTTACCTGTTATTTAAAGTCACAATATGCTATAAATACAATTCTATACTGGCATAACAAAAACACTTGTATGCAAGGCAAATAGAGTAAAGGAAAAAAAACAAAAATGCTCTTGAATTGCAAGTCCAGAAAATATGATTAACATTGCAAGCATCTTATTCTAGCTCCAATGATAAAAATAATAGTGAATTAGGAAATGACTCAAAAGGTAAGAGGAGTAAGAGGAGAAGGAAAAAACAGGTACCAGTGTCCCATTCCCCCTGTATATGTGTATGTCAGTACTAGAGAAACTAGCTCAAAGGATATGCACTGTGCTATTTGAGAAGGAATTACTTAGGAGTAATATAAACACTTTGCAGGTGAGTGAATGTTCAGGCTAGAAGAGTAGATGGCTTCCTGTCAGAGATACGAAATGCATTTCAAAGCTTTGGAGTGAAATTAGGTTTGATAATTCATCAGAGGAAAGCACTGGTAATTACTACAGGTAAGTGGGGGTGGGCAGGATTAGTAGTCTCAAACAGAAATTGTGGACAAAAGTGTTTTTTACAAAGAGTTTACCCAAAAGTCTGGAAGACAGTGAGTGGGTAAGGCAAAGAATTAAAGGAGAAGGTCAGGATACTTCTGGGTGCATTTACCTAAGCAATGATTCTACCCTTAATGGTGTTTTACTTAAGGCACAAGCACATATGTCCTGAAGACCTCGTCATGTCAAGGTGCTAAAGGTTTGTGATGGTTTTATCTGGAAGGTCAAAGAAAGCACACAACAATGCAAACTAAGAATGATGAATGATCAGTCTGGATGTGGATGCCAGACTCCAGTAAGTATGCAACTGCAATACATTTAATGCATCGGGTTAGGGAGATTCAGTGTAGCAATCTGCAGTACGTATTAAGGTAGGAGGAAAAAAGAATGAGATAAAAAAAGTGAGTGGCAGCAGTAGAAAAAGGGACACAGAAATACTTGCAAAACAATTTGGAAATAAGGAGCAATGTAGGCATTAGGAAGAGTATGATTTGAGAACTGTAGGATAGCACAGTCTTTCAAGTCATGTGGAAAAGGTCAAAGGACTATGGCTAAGAGTATTAAGACTATTAAATATATTTTGAAGGAGAGACACGAATTGCAAAGTCAGAAGTTTGTGCTCTAAACAGAAAATAAGGATTAATTTAAGTAGGTTTTTTGCTATACCTAGCAATCTGTAAGAGGACCAAGAGAATGAAAAACAAAAAAAGCAGTTGGGGAGCATGAGGGATATAAAGATTGCTAGGGGAGAGATATAATGCATGGGTAGAAGAAGAGGAATATAAGGAAAGTCAAAGAAAAACTTTACAAGGAAGGGGGTGGCAAAAGTACTCAATGCAGTGATACAGAAAAAATATGGATGAGTTAAGATGAGGGATAGCAAGATGGCAAGGTATCAGAGGTGGTATGGAAAGTGACCAGAAGATTAATGCTGGCAGGATAGGAGTAATGACAGTTTTGCATAGACTATAGAAAGCATCACTTAGTACTGAGGAGTAAGGATGGTATGAATATCTAACATGCTAGAGATTAGAAGAAGACAATGTACAGATGTGGTAGGAGTGTAAACAGGTTAGGAACATTTGGATGTATATGGGAAAGCTGTGGAAAAATATCTCTGATGAGGCACCAGAAGAAAGCTTTCTATTTTATGCATCTGGAGTAGAAAAATATACACCGTGCTGAGATTTAGATGAAAGTATTGAATTGTTTGAACTGAGCTGAACTGAGGAGGACTACCAGCCACAACTCTGAGCTGAGATACCACATAACTAGAGGCTTCTGAGCTTCCCAAAAAAACACTAGTTGCCTGATTTTTCACTTGATTATATTATTTACTGCAGTTTCTATTGTGGTTTGCTTATTTAATACAATATTTTAATTATGTAAGCTAAACTGCACTATTGTACTACAATTGTCTACCTTAGTGTGCCTGTTAAATCATATTGTATTGCTGTTTTCACTGTTTTTAAAGCTATTATTGCTGTTTTTACTGATTGCAAAGTAATTGCTGCTACTTTTCACTGTCTTTAAAGGATCTGTTCTGTTTGTTCTGTTTCCCTACCAGTCACAGCGTTAAAGCTGTTTTTTCTGCTGTTTAAATCACTTTTTAGTGTCTCACAGCTGTTTTTCTGCCGTTTGAAACATTTTTAGTGTTTCCCACTTAAACTAGTGCAGCTAGTAGCTGTAGCATAGTCCAGATACAGATTTACTGCAACTGGGTCTGTTTGTAGTGTCTGTTGTATTCTGAGTGCATTTTCCTAGCCATCTTTGACTGGAAGGGGGCCTTCTGCATTCTTGTGAGAGAAGTGTGCTGATTGGAACCTGTCTGGTGAAGAGTGATTGGTCTAGGGCTTAGAGTAAACACCCTCACTGGTTCCTTTAAGTTTTTTTATTTATTTTTATTTATTTATTTTTTTAAGTTTTTAGCTTCTGGTATTTAAGCCCTGAATTTGAGCAGGGTTCTACTTGTTTGAACTGAGATGAATTGAGGTAGGCTACCAGCCACGACTCTGAGCTGAGATACCAGATGACTAGAGGCTTCTGAGCTTCCCAAAAAACATAAATTGCCTGTTGTTTTGCTAGTCGCTGTAGCATAGTCCAGATACAGGTTTACTGCATCTGGGTCTGTTTGTAGTGTCTCTTTTATTCTGAGCACATTTTCCAAGCCATCTTTGATTGGAAGGGGCCTTCTGCACCCTTGTTAGAAAAGTGCACTGATTGGAACATGTCTGGTAGAGGGTGATTGGTTTAGGGCCTGGAGTCATACCGACCACGAAAAAGAAAAGAAAAACAGCAAGAGACAACAATGCACAAATAAGGAAAGAAAACAACAACAACCATGTAGGACTAAAAATCCTGACAACAAACAAAACCTTCTGCCAAAGAAAAAGGATGAAGGACAATCACAGTGAAACCAGACAAAGTCTTACATAATTGAAAAGAAGTAGAAGAAGCCCTAACAAGAAAACTCCTAACAAAGAAAAATAACTCCAAACAGTACTACAGGACTAAAAGACCTACTTAACACAGATACTTGCTAATATTCAAACATTCAACCCAAAATAAAAAAAAATGGACAAAGGCAAGAAAAAAGGCTACAGCAAATGCATAAAGTCCTATAGCACAGTAAAAAGCAAAAAACAGCAAAAAGGAAATGTTTGCAGGAATAAAAACTGCTGTGGACGTCCATAGAAAAGGAGTTCAGTCGCTATAAAATACACTCCAGGCAAACAAAAACAGGAGACAAAACACCTAAAACAAGAACAGCACTGATATAAAAAATACCAGTCCAAAAAACTCTCACAAAAAGAAATATCTCCCGTAATGCAAGAACAATAATAAAAGAGTGGCAAACAAAACAAGCAAGCTGGGCAAGGTCAATCCCCCAAGTCTTGTGCCACAACCATAACCTCAACTGAGAAAGTAAACAGGGCATAGATAAAACCTTTCCAGAAAGAACTTCACTACAATGAGCAGCCCAAAAAAGTCTCAGAGCAGACATCAAGGGGAATCTGCCCGAGACACTCCTGCCATCCAGGCACAACCATAATCCCCATACAAAAATTTATCAAGCATTTTGGGAAACCGATGGGACACTGAATAATTACATTGAACATCCTCCCAAAAGCCAGCCAACATATTACAGCAAAGAAAAAAAAAATGTTCTGCAGTTTCCCCCACACCCAGCATATAGAAATGACTGGGCCCCCACTGAATGAAAAATATAGGAACATCTCACTGGCAACTTATCAAGGGAAGAATGCCGCAAAACAAATTCACTCCAATGGGGCAAAGAGGCATAATGCTGCCTACACTAACTCAACCCCTGCAACCTTTGAGGGGAATAATCCTGATACCCATTAATAGCATAGAAATGGGTCAAAAGAGAGGAATACCACTCTTGTCTAGAAGAAGGAAGGGCAATCAAGGTAACATGCCACCCAAGCAAAAAAGACTGGGCTTCCCGCACCTCCCCAGAAGGGAGTCCCCATGCACGCTTCCCAGCCAAACAACTCTGCCAAAACCAGTCAGACAATGCTGGGAACAAGTAACCAAGCAAAGAAAGATCAACATACTGCAAATGCCTCAAAACAGGAAAAAATAAAGTATACAGAAAAAGAACAGGGTGGAGCAGTCCAACACCACCTGAAGCAGGAAGAAAATATAAAATAACCCTCTGCACAGGTGTAGAGGAGTTTCCGCAAAAGAAATGAAAAACTTCAGACGAAAGACAGGTGGACCAAGAACTGGGAAACAAATAAACAGAAAAAACATACCCCAATGTACCTAACAAAGCACTCTTCAACAAATAAACTTTCTTGAGAAAAGATAATGGAAAAGATTGACAAAAAAAACTCTGCTTTCTGCTGGAAAGCCTGTTCAAGAAGAATCTTACAAGACTCCAAGACATAAGGAGTACCAAAAGGCACATCCAAAATGGAAAGGCCAGCAGAAGAAAAAGAAACCTCCTGAACACTAGGGTCTATACCAAAACCTCCCGATTTAGCAAGGTTAGGGGAGAAACTCACCAAGAAAAAAAAAAAAAGAAAAATACTGCAAATAAGTCAGCAAAACAGCAGGAGACTCAGCAAGCACTGCCACATCATCAGCATGGGAAAAAAAAGAAGGCACCAAAACACCTGAGCAGGAAAAAGAAAAAAAGAGACAAAAACAGTGGGCCTGCACCTTAAAAAACACGGCATCCACCACTGAAGTGAAGAGATAGCTGGTTAAAGGGCAGCCCTGATTCATACCATTTTTCATAGCAACCTCTAAACCCAACCAGCCGTTCATTACAGGAACAATAACTGAAGAAGAATAAATAGAAGAAATGCACTTAAGGAAAAGAGGGCCACACCCAAAGGCTTTCAAAATATCTAACAAGGCCCCATGTATGATACTATCAAATGTCTTGGTAAGGTCACAACAAAGCAACACAGCAGAAGGAGAAGAGTGGAAATAAGAAGCAAGAGATTTCAACAAAAGCAACAAATCCTGCCAGAGATACCATACCGAGGTCCAAATAAAATGCATCTTACAACAGAGGCACAAATACAAAACTTTACAAAACAACTTGTAATCAGTGTTACACAAGGAAATAAGGAGCCAGTTGGACAAAACCCTAAGGTCACCCTTCTTCCACAGAAACAATAGGGCAATATGCAAAAAGTCAGGATGGGAAAAACCATTGGAAAGCAACTCATTAAACTACTGAACTAGGGCTGACAACTGAATATCAGAAAGAGAACGGTAAAAATTGTATGAAAGCTATCCCACTCTTGGGCAGAATCAACCTTAAAGGAGGGAATAGCCCAGGAAATCTCAAACAAAGTAATAGCGACATCATGAGCAGCCCTAAAAGTTGTCAGCATCACCAGGATGGGCCATGACTCAGCAGGAAAAACCTTACCACCATTCAATGAACACAAATAAGACTTAACTTCCTGCAAAATACCATCGTTAGCAGCAACATCACCAGAAGAAGTGAACAAACTATCAGTAAAAAGTCTCTGTCCTAAGAATATGCTTGCCACCATAAGGAAGGAATTCCACACCCCCACCCTTAAAAGAGTGTGCCAAATTCTAAAGAACAACCTTAACCCAAACAGTATTGTGCAAATGCAGCTAATAAAGATGCTGAAGGGCACTGACAGGGTCCTGATAGACAGGAGATTAGAAATCAGCATACAAAGCATCAGAAGACAGTTTAAACTGAAAATAATAAGACTGGGCAAACCAGTTATAAGAAGCAACAAACTTCTCCTTAAAATCCAACCACCATGAGGACAGAGAAGGAAAGAAAGGCAACAACTATGAACACAGTAAAATGAACATCCCAAAATTAAAAAAAAAAACTTGCCAAGCAGGAGTAAATGTTCAAGGAGCAATATATCTTGGCAGACCTTTACCTTTAGACAAGGCAGAGGAAACACCAAAAGAAAAAGACAAAGCACGGTTGTCAGTAAAGGTCACAAAAGACAAAAAAGAAGAAACTACAGCAAGGATGGAGGAATAAAAACATAATAAATACCAATATGTGCAGTGCCATGAAAACAGATGAAAGCATCAGGACTGCACACAGTAATGGAAGCTAGATGCAAAATATCCTTGCAACAATGGACACTAGAGTCCTGCCTGGAGCTGCAATCCTTAGGTACAACTCCACAATTAAAGTCCCAGAAAAAAGAATAGGACAGTCAATAAGAAAGTAAGGCCTGAAACATTAAAAGGTGCTCAGCCACAGAAATAAAGGCATAGACAATAATGAAATGTATAAAAGAAGACCTACACAATAATTCCACCACCCGTGCTCTACAAGGCAAAATATGAACAACATTCCTAACCACAGCTACAGACTTATGATACATAACTACAATGTCAGACAGGTGATCAGTCCACAAAGACCAAACCACAAAACCTCCCAATGCAAACTAGAGGTAGGAAAATTTTTAATCACATCCAAAAAACAAACATCAGAAGAAAGGGAAGAAATACAAGAATGTACAGTCAAACACCTAGATACCATTAATATTACAAAAAAAATACAGGACAGCATTCAGCAACAAAAGAATCATCATCCAAAAATCTCTTAGTGCATTTAATCCATAAAGACCACTGCTTAGTACCTGAGAGTTCTGACTGGGATTCAGGCAAGTCAGAACTAACATCTGCCTCACAACTAACACCTTCTATAGAGTCCAACACCTTAGTACCACCATCAGTAGAGGAAGCATTAGACATCTCATGCAACCTCTGATTGGAGTCTAACATATCAGCCCCTGTAGGGACAATATAAATAACAGGAGAAAGGGGTACCCCAGCAGAAAGATAAGTAACTACAGGACCTGGTGGACTAAAAGGTGATGAATCCACCCTAGAATCCCCAGAAGTGGTTACAGGGGTGAGATCAACAGCCTGCTACAGAGAGAAATCACCAGGTATAACACTAGAAGCTGACTCACAGCCAGTAACAGGCAAAAGAGAAGAAAACTCAGCTGGAGCAAAATCTGCAGGGGGTACAGCAGGACAAACAGAGCCCTCATGTGAACAGGAACACAAATGACCTCACTGAGGACAAGCCCTAGAAAAACCTCATATGACCCACAATCAGTACAACACCTAGAAAGAAATGCAGACATCAAATATGAGAAGTCACCACAAAAAAGCATGATTTAGGCTGTTCTACATATCTGAATATATTCCTCTGACCGGCCAACAAACAAACACTAGTTAAAAGTGAAACACCGGCATCTAGCACATGTAAAGCCACCCAGGGCTCCCAGGTCCCATCCCAAACACCACCAGCATCAGATTCGAAACACTTTCTCACAGAAAAAAACATTAGCACAACAGGAGAGCAAAAACTCTTTTAACATCAGCCTCAGTAACATAAATAGAATGAATCTTGAGCAGCATATTACCCTCATCTAGAATGACACTACAATAGACATAAAAATGATCGTTTTTAATAATTGGCTTAGTTTCTGGTGTCATTCAAAGGGAATCCAGCTTCTGTCACCATGGGATGACATGGTCAACAAACCTCGCTGCTTTGCCAAAGATGGTTTGCACATAGCACTACTAGGCTTTAGACTGCTTTCAAAGGCTCTTGCCTCCCCACAAAATTGCTGATGTGAAATTTGCCAGTCATAACAAAATAAGGGTTATGCTGCTAAATGCTAGGAGCTTAAACCAAAAACTGCACACCCTGAAACACTCATATCACTGGAGGATGTAAATGTCTGTGCAATCACAGAAATGTGGTTCAAGGCCTCATACAGTATCCTGGCCTTTCAAGGCTACAGTGCCTTCCATACCTTCAGACTGCAAATCAAATGTGTGAGAACCAAAGGAGGAGGTGTTTCTATCTATATTAGAGATACATTCACCTCCTGACTAGTTAGACAGGACAACTCCATGGAGTTACTCCAAGTTCAAAATACTGTGGCAAAGACCCCCATTCAATCCATAGCTAGTTATAGATCCCACTGCATGGATCATCGTGCTCATGAGGCCTACTTGACCAAAATGGAGTCAATCCAAATACTGCCAAACACTCTGGCCATGGGGGATTTCAATTATCCCACCATCCACTGTTTACTTATGACATCTATGTATTTGGCAACTGTATTATGGACTGGATCATATATTTAGTTACATGCACATGTTCCACTTTTTAAGTGGGACAAACTTCATGTCATTTCAGAATGCATATTACAGAACATGTGAGTGGTGCATATCTAATGCTCTGTATAAACATACTATTAGACATCCCACTGCAGATTTTATGTTTATTATAAGTGATAAAATTAAGGGAAACAGGACTAATAAGGCAGGATGGCACAATATTTTGAATAAAAAGGAGAAAAACATTGATAATTAGACTGTTTGGGTTATTCCCATATTGTCTAAATGAGCACTTGTAATTATCCAATGACAGTATGTCTGCTAAAGTAATTATTGAGCTGTGTGGCTTTATTTTTCATACATTTATGAAGGCTAATATGCCAAAACCAGTCTGTATTGTTCTCATCTTTTGAAGAGATTTATTTTTCTGCTTAATAAGTAACTTTAAATTATTTCAACCTCACATGCTGAGGGCTGGCCACTTTTGTTATTTTGGATTAGCAACAGACCCAAGGAATTATAGAACAATAAATCTGACCAGCCTCATCCGTAAGGCCATTGAATGCATCATCATCATGGACCTCATAAATAAAGACATAGGTGGCCTCCAAGCTCTGTAATAGACCAAACACAGCTTCATCAAGGGCAGATCCTACCTGTTAAACCTGGTGGATTTTTTCAAAAATGTGATCAGGGCCATTGATGAGGTATAATCTTTGCAGAATGCATACCCTGACTTGTCCAAAGCCTTTGACACAATCCCTCACTCAGGCATTACAGATCTTCTTCTTCTTTCAGGTGCTCTTGTTAGGGGTTGCCACAGCAGATCAACTGTTTCTATTTCTTCCTGTCCTCTGCATCTTGCTCTGTCACACCAACCACCTGCATGTCATCCCTCCCCACATCCATAAGCCTTATCTTAGGCCTCCCTCTTTTCCTGTTACCTGGCAGCTTCATCCTTTGCATCTTTTTCCCAATATACTCTGCATCCCTCCTCAGCACATGTCTAAACCAATGTAACCTTGCCTCTCTGGCTTTGTCTCCAAACCTTCCAACCAGGGCTGACCCTCTAATATACTTATTCCTAATCCTGTCCATCCTCGTCACACCCAGTGCAAATCTTAACATCTTCAACTCTGCCACGTCAAGCTCTGACTCCTGCCTTTTTGTCAGTGCCACTGTCTCCAACCCATATAACATAGCTGGACTCACTACCCTCTTTGTAGACCTTCCCTTTCACTCTTACTGGTACTCATCTGTTACAAATCACTCCTGACACTCCTCTCCATCCACTCTATCCTGCCTGTGCTCTCTTCTTCACCTCTCTTCCACACTCACCATTACTCTGAACTGTTGATCCCAAGTACTTAAACTCATCCACCTTTGCCACCTCTACACCCTGCATCCTCACCATTCCTCTATCCTCCCTCTCATTCACACACACACACATATTCTGTCTTAGTCCTGCTGACCTTCATTCTTCTTCTCTCTAGAGCATATATCCACCTCTCCAGGGTCTCTTCCACCTGTTCCCTACTCTCATTACAGATCACAATGTTATCTGCAAACATCATAGTCCACGGGGACTCCTGTCTGATCTCATCTGTCAACCTGTCCATCACAATTGCAAATAAGAAAAGGCTCAGAGCTGATCCTTGATGTAATTCCACCTCCACTTTAAATGCATCCATCACTCCCACCGCAGACCTCACTGCCGTCACACTACCCTCGTACATATCCTGTACAACTCTTACATACTTCTCTGACACTCCCGACTTCCTCATACAATACCAAAACTCCTCTCTAGGCACCCTGTCATATGCTTTCTCTAAATCCACAAAGACACAATGCAACTCCTTCTGACCTTCTCTGTACTTCTCCATCAACACTCTCAGAGAAAACATTGCATTACAGATAAACATTGCAAACTGAATGTAAACCCTTTGGTTGTAAGATGGGTTGCCAACTGGCTCACAAACCAGTCACACACTATTCAAATTGCTGTCAGCTGTCAATATTGTCCAGCAGACCTGTCACCAGTGCAGTGCCACAAGGGTCAGTGCTAGACCCCCTACTGTTTGGTATATACTTCTCAGATGTTCAGGCAAAAACTAAGGGGCTGCGGCTGACCAAGTTTGTGCATGAGTTCAAACTGAATGGAATTACTGAATCCCCAAATGATGTCAGTATACTTCAGGAGGGTCTTATGCAGACAAATGACTGGTGTCTTAGTCACAGTCTCAAACTGAATACAAAGAAATGCATCATCATTCCCTTCAGTAAAAACCCTTCACTCTATCAAATTAACAACAATACCCTATGTACCTAAGAAGTGGTAAGGGGTCAGGAATCACAAGTAGACTGTGATCTTAACTTTGACCACCATGTGTCTACCATACTGAAGAAAGCTTTCTACATAGCTCACTTGATTAGCAAAAGCTTTTCCCCTAGAGCAAAAGACATTATAACTGCTCTATACTCGTCACTTATCAGGCCCATAATTGAGTATAATTCCCCTTTTGGTGTGTACCGTACAAAGCACCTGCAGCAATTAAAGAGACCTCAGATGTTTCTAACAAAGAAGATCAAGGAACTCCAGCATGTGCCTTACACAGACCGACTAAAGTTCCTGTCACTATACTCAGTATTATAAAGACTTCTTAGTGGACACATGACTGGCTTATGGAGCAATCTCTGACCCAAACCTAATGAATTTGCTACACATCCATAAATCAAATGGGACTACAGCTACCTACTCCAGGGATGGAACTATGGCCTGCAACTTGAATAGTATGTGGTGGAGGGATAGATTTGTCTCTCAGAGACTGCCACATCTTTAGAATACGCTGCCAATTCATGTGAAGCAGAGCACCTTTATGATACTGATCAAAAGGAACCTGGATGAGTGGATGAAGCACCATAAATTATTACCTATGATAGCACCCAAAACCCTCCTGGACATAAGCAGTCATTGCTAAATACAATCCTGGGTATTGACTAGAGTATCTATTGTATTACATTGGAATGAAACTGCTAGGCTTGAAATGACCTCCGGGTCAATAGCCTAGTAACCTCCTATGATCATATGACCCTATTACAGTCTGTGGCATTAAGGGTTAAAGGAGACCTGGAACAACTTAAAAACAAACCCAAGCTAAAATAAATAGTCAAAACAATCAAAAACCAAGAAACATAAATCTAAAAAATGCTGACCAAACATCTTTCACTGAAAATGAGCACTTTCATGTCACTTTTATTAGACTTCTTCAGAGCGCAACACATAGTGCTGTACAAACCTTTAAATAGCCATACAGACCATATGATCTATGCCATGTGACCAAGAAATCTTGTGACTAAATGTGCATATCAAATAAAATATACAAAAACACATAAAAACAAGAAGTGTTTTTATAGTTGGGCAGGCCTCATTTTTAATATACAAGTAATAGATATGTCATCATTTAAACCCAGAGAGACACTGGAATTTAATCTCATTTACCATGACAACTCCCTGTATGCAATCATATGTTCTCCATTTCCACTGTGTACTAGATAGGGAACTTGTTCCAATATGAAAAATCTGAGCTTTCTGAAACTGACACATTGCTGAGCATGTTTCCTAAGGTCATTAGTTGAATCTTTACTTATCAATCTATAATTATGCTGTTCATACATCTTTAATTTAAGAAGATGTTCTGTCTTCCCCACATAAAAAAAAAACTATCACAGGAGATATACAAGACAATAAAAAAGTGCACTTTTGTTCCACAATTACAATGCCCCACACAACCAATGGTCCTTTTATATCATGGTACAGATATATTACTTATGTCTCTAATAAATCTACATTGGCTGCAACATCCAGAGTTAGTCATTTTTCTAACACTACCAGAGTAAGAAGCAGGCTTACTATAATTACTTTTAAGCTTGTATTTACAATTACTGTTCCTTTTATACACAAATAAAGGCTCATCTTACACAATTTGTTGGGGGGGGGGGGCATTCAAAATGTTTATGTACCATATATGAATATTATGTTTGTCTAAAGCCTGCCATTCTTGTCAAAAGGTAAAATCATAGCAGTTTTAAAAATGTCACTCTCATGTTCTATCTGGAGTGGCTTCAAAATAGATGGAAAGCTGCTACCCTTCCTACTGGAATTTTCAATTGCCAAATTGTGGAAAAGTACTTTGAGATCTGACAAAGATGTGGAAAGATGAGAAGTAGATATACTTCTGTGAAGAAAGGGTATAGTTGAGATATATAAATTCATCAGTGATCTGAAAGCAGAGAAATGGGAAATGGAAATAGATACTTGGACAACTAGGGGAAATGAGAGGGGAGGGAAGACAAGGAATGGAAAGAATGCATATAATTTTGCTTAGAAAGTCAAAATAGGTTAACTTATGTTCTAACATTTGATACCTAGCTATACTGGGAAACAGTATGTGTCTTAGGCTATAAAGGCAAATATTGGTGTTGCAGTGAATAAAATAATAAAAGTGGGCAATATCTTTCAGGTTTATCTAAGTCTGGCCACTTTTTTTAAGTTTATAGTGTTTGATTGGATATTTATCTTGCACATCAGTACATAAGGTGAAATGCATTTTACGTTAAGCTTTTATGATGGTGACCTTTAATAAAATGGAAAAAAATCAATAAAGCAACTTTATTTATATTAAAACTGTAGTTCAAAGTGTACAGATACAACTCAAGCTGTTCTCAGTAAATGGTGAAATCTGTGAAATGATGTGCTTTTAAAATGTTATGTATATCATGAGCTGCTTTCTTTTAGCAATGAAAATAAAAAGTATATATATATATATATATATATATATATATATATATATATATATATATATATATATGTAGATTCACTTCATAATCTCGAAATACTGAAAACTCAAATTTCAGTATCTCGAGACCATGAAGCCGAAAATCCATAAAGTCGAAACCCTAGAAGCGCGAAACTTAAAATTGCGATTTCTATACTAAACATACCCTATGCACAGACACAAACATACACCTCCCTACACATACACAAACACCTATGGTCCCCACACTTAAATATACTAATTCCGAGGTCGCACTACACAGACAAACACACAAAAACACCACTGAACAAGCTACATTCCCCTTGCGCACACACATCACACTAACAAAACACATGGACACACACACACTAAAGCCCATAGCCAAAACCCATAAAACACAAACACTTGCCTATATCTCCAGCCATCCACTCACACACCGCAGCACCAGAACCACTAATTCAAAATCTCTGAACTTCGGGATTTTGAATTTCACGCTTCTGGAGTTTTGGTATTCTGCACTTTCGCCTTTCTTGTCTCGGGCTACTGAGATTTGGGATTTCAGTAGTTCGAGATTCTGAAGGGAACCCATACATACATACATACATATGTATATATATATATATATATATATATATATATATATATATATATATATATATATATATATATAAATATACACACGCATAAGGCTAATCCTGTATGTGATACCTCCAATTTTAGGAATTTCCCCAATGGTGACTATCACAAAAGTAATGACGTGCTTATCAACATTGTCTAGAAATTAACCATAAATGCTTCCATTATGCCAACTTCGGATTATTCCAATAAAAATTAAAGTTATTTCAAAAAATGAGATTGCTTGTACCTCAGTTATACATGGAGAAGTACTCTTGGTGGAATTTGCTCAATAGGATTTTTCTGATTTCTTACAAGAGGCAACAATATCCTAGACCTAGTCATTACCAACATGAGTGACCGGTGTTCCACACCTGAAGTCAACTCCTCGTTGGTCAAATCTGACCATAAGCTAATCACCATAGAGATCCACATCCCACGCCCCCACCCCCCATTAAGGAAACCACTGTAAAAATTTTCTACAAAGCCAACTTCATGCTTCTTAAGACAGAAGTGCCAAACTTCATGACACCCATGCAGATGGACAATACAGTTATGACTGCTGAACCCTACACAAATGCACTCTATTAGCACTTACATGAGTGCATGGATCGTGCTATCCCCCGACAGAAATAACATGCTATCCTCCAAAAAAAGGAAGCTAATCTGATGATCCCCTGCTATAAATAAACTTTACAAGAGAAGGAAGAAACTGTTGCAAAAGAGAGTAAAAACCCATGAGTGGAGAAGCTCCCTGGTCAGCCTCAGTAAGACGTTGAGATCCCTCATAAAATCCTCCAAAGCTAGCTACGAAAACAAGATTGCCATTGATTCCAAGGACAACCACAAAGCATTCTATAGCTATGTCAAGAATCTCAATGGTAACACCCAGATCTGCTCTGACAATGGTACAGAACCAATGGATATCGCCAACATCCTGGCTGATAAGTTCAGTGCTAACTTTACCCCCTTCTCACCCCCTAAAGGGCCCATATCTATACTGGAAGAATACGGAGCCCCTGCAATTACAACTGCACAGGTAAAAACTGCACTCTCCAAAGCCAAAAACACAGCATCCATGGGACCAGACAACATCTCAGGCTGTGTTCTACATGAACTTCAGAACAAACCCCCCACCTAAGCACCATGTCAGTCATAGCCTCATGTCAGGCTTTGTAGCCACTGAATGGCACACAGCAACAGTTATACCACTCCACAAAGGGGGAGCCACCATGGACCCTGGGAACTATCGCCCTACTAGCCTGACGAGCCCGGTCTGCAAGGCCATGAAATGTATCATCATGGAACTCATAAACAAGGACACTGGTAAATTCCAAACTCTGGACCCCACCCAGTTTGGGTTTGTGAAAGACAGATTTTGCCTCCTGAACCTGATTGACTTCTTTGAAACAATCGCCAAAGCCGCAGACGAGGGTAAGGCAGTTCACACAGCCTATCTGGACCTCGCCAAGGCTTTCAGCACCATCCCCCAGTCTAGAATTATAGATAAACACACTAAACGGAGTATAAATCCATATGTCACAAGATGGGTTGCCAGCTGGCTCAATGACAGAACCCAAGCTATAAAAGTTGCAGACTCCAAATCTGACTTCAAACCAGTGACAAGTGGAGTACCACAGGGATCAGTCTTGGGTCCTCTTCTGTTTGGTATCTACTTCTCTGAAGTACAGGCTAACATAGAGGGCCTCTGGCTGATGAATTTCACAGATGACTGCCAATTAGGTGCCATAGCTGAGTCCCCAAATGATGTGGACATCCTATAGAAGGGCCTTAGTGAGACAGATGCCTGGTGTCACAGCCATGGGCTCAAGCTCAACGCCAAAAAGTGCATTGTCACTCCCTTTGGAAAAAACTCTGTACTCATGAAATACCACATAGGCGGCAGTCCACTTAATGCTGAAGGTGTGATAAGAGACCTTGGGACACAGGTGGACAGTAGTCTCTTCTTTGATAATCACATTGCCACAGGAGTCAGGAAATCCTTCTACATGGCACACCTCATCACGAAAGGGTTCTCATCCAGGAAAAAAGAGGTCATTGTTCCCCTCTACTGGGTCTCATTAGACCCATTATTGAGTACAACACCCGTTTTGGAATGTACCTCAAAAGACATCTGCAACAGCTGGAAAGGCCACAGAAGTACCTCACAAAGATGATTATGGGACTCAAGCAGATGCCCTACACTGACTGTCTTAAACTCCAGCTTTACTCCGTAGCATATCACCTACTCTGAGGTGATCTCTGCCTAACATACAAAGCTATGTCAAACCCAGATCTGTTGGACATGCTACACCTAAAGAAATCCCAATCCCTCTGAGATACATTCTCTATGGACCTAAACCTTGTCACCACAATAAACAGAACATGCTGGAGGGATAGATTTCTGTCCCAGTGACTTCCCATACTCTGGAACAAGCTACCTATTTATGTCAACCAGAGTAACTCATTAGCACTCTTCAAGAAAAATACTGATGAGTAGATGGGAAATAGGAAAATCACCCCGGGGATCCCTTCTGTGGCTCTGCTCGACAGGGGCATAGGAAAATAACTTTCTTGGGCGGCGAAAGCCAGTCAACCTTATTGGCTAGGCTTATATAGGCCCTTGGGCCAATAGCCTAGTACCTACCTATGAACCTATAAGAGGGTGGTGCTGTTTGAAGTCTCCAAGCTCTTAAAGAAAGAGTGATTTTTTTTTTTTTAAGGGTGATAACATCTTTGATTTGCTTGGGACTAGAGATGTGTTCTGAGCCTTTACATTTTCTACCTGTGAGGTCTGAATGCGTTTTGCATGAAAATTATATTCTGAAACATGTAGTCTCCATGCTTTTGCTGGTTCTTTCCCAAACACCTGGTTCAGCTGGAGGTGGCTCAAAGGTTTCTCAGTAAGGAAACAGATGGACTTGGTAACCTGAGTTTCTCATTAAAAGGATAGTTAGGCATACAACATGACATCAAAAGGTGTATTTCTCTCTTCTTTTTATCATAGTGCTTCCTGAGGAGTGAGATATATCTTCCTTATCTGCCAAAGAAAGACATTTGAATTTTTTTATTGAATATGTTTGTCAACTTTTCCAAAAGAATTAGCAGTCATAAGTATATAATTCAGGTTCATTGACAGCTATCCCTTTTCAACTGAACAAGCTAATTAGTTGAGTATTCTAAATTATAAGACAATGTTAGTCTAATAAAAAAATCAAAAGAAGAAGCTGAAAGGGATTAAGAAAAATAACCTCTAAATCTACATCGAATCCACATTAAGATTTATGATGATCATTTAAAATTCTGTAAGTTAACATATTGATGATAACATTTGAAGCAGAAAAAAATATTCAATATAATGCATACATTTTAGGAACTCAGCAAATGTATGAACTACAAAAAAATAATTTAGACTGTGTATGATTCTATCTCTCTCTTTCTGAAAAATAATGTGGCTACTTATACATTAGCAAAATGGGTCTATATAAGTTTGTCACAATGCAATTACAGTGAAGATTGTTGACCCTCATTAAGCGAAAATCGTTTCTGTGATTTGCTGAATTTACCAAAGGCAAGTAAATACTTGCCCTATAGCACAACGGACTGACAGCTAAGCAAATCAAACCCACCCAAGTGGGGGTTTTGCCCCCAACACCCCCCGATGGGAGGCTGTGCCCCCACACCCACCCTAACTATATTTACCAAGTCTGAGATAACACTACAGTGGAGAAAAGGGCAAAGTTGTGCTGTAGGGCAAGTATTTACTTGCCCTTGGTAAATTCAGCGAATCGCTGAAATGATTTTCACTGAATGAGGGTCGACAATATTGTGTTCGCTGCAACTGCATTGCGACGAACTGATACAAACCCAGCAAAACAATAGATTAAAATACTGCTGCTATGAATGCAAACATTTTATCTGTAGATAAGTACAGGGAACTACGCAGCATTGCTCAGTTCACAGTGCGGTTCCCCCTTAAACACACCTGTATATTTTAAACAATAACTCTTATTTAGGCATTTAGGCAGGCACATGCCATTAGAATATAAGCTAGCACTAAAGGTAGAATAACATGTGAGTGGGCGGTATAATTAACCTGGGCACACATTTCATTCACATATGATGCTATAGTGGAAGTAGACAGCAAGCTTAAACATTAAATGTTTTGGATCTTTACATATGCGTTTGCTGAAGTGCTACTGATTTTCTTTCAAAAAGCATATATATAGGTACATTTATATCAATGAGTGTAAGATGTTGATCGGCTCTTTGTTTTTTTACAAAATTATAATAGGTTCAGGAAAGAGTACATCTGTGATTTCAAAATGGTTAATGACAGGCATAAGGTAAATTATGAATGATGGATCAGAGGAGAATGTATCTCAGTCTTCAAATGGGAGCAACTGAATTCCTAATGCTTAACAGAGAAATTAATTTCAGAAGCTGTGAACAGCGATATGAGCTATCTGCTTTTGTTGGAAGACATAAGCTAGGTAGGTAAGAACACATAACAGTCTAGAACTAGAATGTTTTTCCTTTCCCTTAGCAAACTGCAGGAGTAGGGATCCTGAAGCTTTGGACAACATTAGCTGTATAGATTCATGCATATTCTAAGGCCACTATGTCTATTGAACTTCCATGCCTTGCCAGTACTCTCCCTTAGAAATATAATGAAGAGACTGTATACCTCACCGTCACGTTGTGTTTAAGAAAGTAGCTTGCTGGCTCACTCGAATAAGGTGAAAAACGGAGATCTTCTTTTTTAAAAAATGTAGGATTTAATATACTTATAACACCAACCACAAGATTAACGTACAACAATTACTATGTTAAGTGCTTTCATCTGCTTATCGCAGACTTCTTCAGAACAGCTGATCAGTACGCTAAACAGTCTATTTAAAAATGTTTTGGCGCCATTCTGATCATCATTTTTAAAGTGCCATTACATCATTTTACTTAACATCCAATTTTTTTAAAAAATAAATAATAATTCTATGACAACTATAGCCTAAAAATCACATAATTGTAATTACAGTCCATAAAAATACTTCCAACTATACATATCATATTCTATATATTAATTCATGTATCATATATTGTCACTTATGTACTACCTAATTGTATTAAATACTTACATAATAAAACCTTAAAAAATATATATAATAATATAATAATATAATATTCCTATAATGCTAATAAAATAAATGGTTTTATTGAAATAGATTAATTAATGCCCGGTTCCCTAGTTGAATCTGTCAATACTTGCCACATACTTTCTTTTTTACTTAATAATACTTTAAAATTACCTCCTCTATTAGATGTGACAATTTTATCAATAATAGCAAACTTAAAACTATGTTGTTCGCCATTCTTTTCTATGTGTCTACATAGTGCATTCTTTTGATCATGCACCCTAATCCTATACGTATGCTCATACATTCTTCTCTTAAATTGTCTCTCAGTTTTGCCTATATAATAGGCTGAGCATGATGTGCAACTGGCTATATAAATAATATTTTTACTATTACAATTCCCCTTTCTAAACCTTATATAGGTCTTATTTAAATCTTGTAGTCTAATTCCATCATTCTCATTAATCAGATAACACTGATTACATGCCCCACATTTAGTAGTAGCTTTGTTATCCTTGATTTGCAAATCTTTCTTAGTATACCCTATTTGTAACAACCTCTTTATATTCATGCCCATCTTATACACAAAACATGTTTTTTCTCCTAATATGTCCTTTATCTCCTCTGCAACTATTAAATTCTTCCAATATCTATATATAATTTCCATTACATTTTTCACATACGGAGAATATGTTAAAGTGCAAACTCTGTTTATGGGTACCTTTTCCAATTTTACTTCTTTCTGTTTAATAATATCTTGTCCTATTCCTTACACAGGTATATACTTATTACCATTCCTTAATGACATATTTTGACACATCCTTTAGTAACCCCTCGGGGTAGCCTCTATTCCTGAACATAGAAGTTATAAACTCAATTTCTTTTTCCATCATACTATAATCTGAGGACATTCTGGCTGCTCTTATGCATTGTCCCTTAAATATATTTTTTAACACGTCGTGGATGATGGCTAGTAAATTCCATATATCCATTCGAAAAGGTTTTCTTTCTATATATCTCTGACTCAAACCCCTTATCTGTGTGCCTAATGAATGTATCCAAATATGGAATCCCATCATGACTGACATTATGTGTAAATTTTAAAAAGCTACTAGAATTATTCAAATAATTTATAAATTCATCAATCTTTGTACAGGACCTTTCCAAAGGACAAACATATCATCCAGAAATCTTGTATAATAAGAAATGTATTTGAAATACTTACTCCCAAATAAGTATGTATTCTCCCACTCTAGCATAACCATGTTAGCAAAAATAGGGGCACATGATGCCCCCATAGCTACACCTCTCTTTTGTTTAAAATATTCACCTTCAAAATATATGAAGTTATTATTTAATATAATTCCCATCATATCTATAATAAGGTTTATACGGTCCCATGTCATACCAGAATATTTTCTTAGACTATTACAAAAATCCTCCAGTCCCTGATCCTTAGGAATGCATGAATAAAGGTCCACGACATCAATAGTAATGTATGTTAACTTATCTTCCCATTTATCCGAAGTCAGCTGGGCTAGGAATATCCAAGAATCCTTAATAAAGTGAGAAATGTTCATATAAATGGGTTTAACCCATCTAACTATTACTACACCAATATTGAATGTCTTGGACTTACTTCCAGATATGATGGTGACGAAAAGGGGGTTTCCTTATGTTCTTGTGCACCTT
Organism: Protopterus annectens; assembly: GCF_019279795.1. Lineage (NCBI taxonomy): Eukaryota > Metazoa > Chordata > Ceratodontiformes > Protopteridae > Protopterus > Protopterus annectens. Next base: position 1,430,779,340 of record NC_056739.1, on the reverse strand, counting down.
GGGTATGCCAACTATGGTAGCTAGAGTGGGACATTCTACTTTCATAAACTCAAAAATATCTTCCGCTATTCTTTGATCTAATAAATATTCATCTAAGGCTAGATCTATTTTTCCATAACTTATGTTAATTTCATTAATGGAAGTGATTTCATAGTTTCCCGATTCCATTAATATATGTTGTATCTCATTAATATAATCATTTGTGTTGTATAATACAATCCCCCTTCCCTTATCAGCCTTCATTACTCTAATACTTTTATTATTCATTAGTTCCATCAGACATTCTCTTTCCTTAATAGTCAAATTATCCTCAACCTGTTGTTTCTTTATGTTCTGATTGAACTTATAAATGTCAGTACATACTAACTCTTCAAAATTTTCTATTCTTTTATTGGGGGGGGGAATGAATTTGCTCTTTTTCTTCAACTTAATTCCTTCCATAGTACTAAAATCATCTTTTTTACTTTTATTATTAAACATTAGAGCTAAATTCAATCTTCTACAATAAAGTTTAACATCAATAATTATATCTGTCAACTTAAACTTCTCAGTTGGTATATATTTTCATTCCCTTTATAAACAATGACCCCAATTCATCTTTAATACCATAATTAGTGTAATTATACACCGTCAAATCATTAAAATGATAGATTATGTCCTCAGTTTCATACTCTATATTTATCTCATTTCCATTTATATTTTGGGAATCCTTAATGATATTACTTGTGTTCACAACTTGTGTATCACTCATAGTTAATGCCAATTTTGATTCCACTGACGATAATTTTGTTTCACAGGCGGGGTAAAATATCGACCCCCCTGAAAATTCATATGACTGTCCTTATGAATACCACTATGATCATCCATTCTATTACTATTATAATTATTTTTATAATTTTTGTGTTCATTGCTCCATAAATAAGCTCTATTTTCTTTATATTGTTCTATATCACGATATAATTTTTTACATTTCCTTTCATACAACTTCTCTGCAGTACTATCCGCATATTTAAACTGTTTATCATATAACACATGCCATTGTGAGAACAGTAAATCAGACGCTATTCCGTTATTCAATTTTTCCACTTCCATAACAACATTACTTAATTTTTCATCATTCTTTTTAATCAGCAAATTCATATAGCTGATGCCATATTAATTAAAAGCTGTATTGAATTCAGCCTTAGTCTCATTATCCAAATTTATACCCATGGGTACCTTAAAAAACCTGAGTCCCATCGGTACTATTCCCATGGATATACATTTTGATAGATATGCATTGTCTATCTTAATATTTTTTACTACCAGCAATAATTTGCGCAAATCAAATATCATTTCTTTCAAAGTTCCATTTTTATGTTTATTATCATATTTACCATAATAAATTGTCCATGCCCTTTTATCAGTCATTTTAAATTCAGTGTTACTAGTTAAAAAATTGTCCAATCTTTTTTGTCCATTGTCATTTCTATATATATTCATTAATAGGTCTCAGACTAGATGAATTATGTACAGTACCTAGTAGTTAGGTACTTTACTTTAGTAGTATGAATGTTAGATTTTGTTGTTGCTGCATAAGTTTTTCCAGGTAACGGTCTTTTAGGTCGAGCGCCAGTCCGCTCACTGTCCTCTCCATTGTGAAACAAGGAAAAATCAAAAGTAAACTCATGTTCAGAAGTAACACTAGCATTATCCTTCCCATTACTGATGTTAAATAATGTGTTACTTAATACTTGACTACCCACCACTGGGTCTCCTTGTCCATTAGGTATAGAACCTTGGGTAGCAGTCTTGTCATCTGCATTCATAGTTACTTTCCATTCAATAGCTTCGTTCCCAATATTGTTGCATATTCCAAGGCCACTATGCCTATTGAACTTCCATGCCTTGCCAGTACTCTCCCTTAGGTAATATTTTCTTTCACCAGGACAGTCATACAATACAATCTTTAAATTAATCTGTGGATACCCATACAATTATTTAGTTTACGTTTAAAGGATATAGTGATTTGCTTTGTTGGACATGCATGTCACATTTACTCCCAAGGTTTAGAGGGTTTTGCTTATTATCCTTTAAATCTAACATCAATGACTTTTCAGGGGATCAACCCCCCCTGCACTCCCCATGTGGGGAGCTCTGCCCATCACAGCCTCTAATCATTATATATTCTCACTCCAAGATTGCAAAATCCCAGAGGAAATGGAATATTCTCCTAACTAGGGACTGTCAATTTCTCAACCTGTCAAATGTCCAGATTTCCACAGAGGATTGAAGTTGTTAAATAATAACAGACATTTGAATTTCAGACTTCATATCCTTCAGAAAATACAAGCTAACACAAAACCTTTTATTCTAACACCTTTCTAGCTTATAAAACATGTCCCTATTTTTGGGAATTTGTCCCCCATTACTTTAGGTTTTGTCCGGAGATCTTGTGGTAAGTGTTTGAGAGCTATGCATTTGACCAACTGTCTACAACCCATACACACACACACACACACACACACACACACACACACACACACACACACACACACACACACACGCACACACGCACTCACACACACACACACACACACACACACACACACACACACACACACACACACACACACACACACACACACACATTGTTCAGTATAACTAACTCACATGTTCTGGTGAGAGTCATAATGGAAGCAAGCTGCTCAGTGCAGACTTGACTTCATTACTTTTAGCAACAGTCTGCAACTCATCCGGTGATTTTCTCAAATACTTCCAGGCACAATCAAATAACACACACACACACACACACACACACACACACACACACACACACACACACACACACACACACACACACACACACACACGCGCACACACACACACACACACACACATATATATATATATATATATGCATGTGTGTGTATATCCACACGCGCGCGCACACACACACACACACACACATATATATATATATATATATATATGGTTCTACCTGACATAGTCGAAACCACACAACACCGACAACCACATCACCGACACCACATATTCGACAGTCCATAAACACGAAACCACACATAACCGACAACGAAATAACCGACGGTACACAAACACGAAACCCCATACACTGCACACCACAATAACAATTAAAACAAAACACATCCCCATTCCACAAACCACACACACAACACAAGCACACCAAAATCCTTACAAGCCCACACTAAACCTTACCTAACCCTAAGGTCCGTCACTATCGCACACTTACCTACCCGCTCCTAACCCTAACTCACTTAACCCGCCTATCGCTCCCTAACCCTAACTCACTTAACCCACCCCTATCGCTCCCTAACCCTAACTCACTTAACCCACCCCTATCGCCCTAACCCTAACTCACTTAACCCACCCCTATCGCTCCCTAACCCTAACTCACTTAACCCACCCCTATCCCCACAGACCGTCAATCTCCACACTTACCTGCCTCGCACCCTAACGTCCGTCACTACCGCATACTCACACAGCCTTTCCCCATGTCGGCATCCTCGGCGTTGGTGTTGTCATCCGTCGTGTCGGTCTTCTGCATTGTCGATGTTCTGCCACTCGCGATTCGCGTCGGTCTTCTTCGTTTTCGATCTTCTGGAGCTCCGGATTCCGATGTCGGTCTTCTGCGCTGTCGACGAAGTCAGGTAGAACCATATATATATATATATATATGCGTGCGTGTGTATATCCACACACACACACACACACACACACACACACACACACACACACACACACACACACACACACACACACACACACACACACACACACACACACACACACACACACACACACACACACACACACACAAACACACTATATATATATATATATATATATACATATATATTTATATATTTGCAGTTGGTTTACCATGATAGTTCATTGGGCCAAGAAGAACCATTTTCAATGGAGTCCTGGGGAGAAAAGCTCAAAAAACAAACAAAATTATAAACAAAATTAAAATAAAAGCTTTTGTTACAGAAAGTACAAAAGTACTAGTAAAAACACTGAATTTAATCATACAATTTCTGAAACAAAAATGACACTCAAAGTTTTGGTTACATTAAGTACAGAATAAAAAAAATGCATTTAAAGAAACAATTTCTGAGATATACAGTCAGCATTGTAAATCTAGAGTAGTTATATACACATGGATTGGTTCCTGCTAAGCCATATATGAAATAGGAAAAGTCAAAGGTGAAGAGAGGAGAAAAGGTTATGTGGGGTGGGAGCAGGAGCATATATATATTCCAACACATGTGAGAGATGCATCCATATAGCCAAACTGGAGGCTAAGCTCTCTCAACTCAGTAATGGCGTAACCAGTCAGGAGGAGAAGGAAACCACACTCAGTACAATTCCAGTCTCACATAGACCTACCACGACAGCAGACCAAACACATAAACACACAAAAACATACTCGGAGGCTCTAAACAAAAATCTACCTAAGCAGCAGAGACCTCCAAAGCAGACACCCAAGCAACCGCTACCCCAAAACAAAACACGTGCAACACATATCTCACAAAGCCAGTGTGCCGAACAGTCACAGCCCTTAAGGCTAAACAACACACCTGATACACTTGTAATAGGTGACTCTATCATCAGGCACACTGACGTCCTGCTCACCAGGCTGAACAAGGAGAAGGTCATGGTGAGCTGCCTGTCGGGCGCTAGCATCCGCCACATAACACAAGCACTCAGGTCACTCCAAGGCAAGTACAAATATGACTATGTCATTGTCCATGCTGGTGTGAATGACCTGAGACGTACCTCCCTGGACTACATGAAAAGAGACATAGAGGAGCTCTCTGAGCATGTGGCCCAGGCCGGTATGACCCTGACCTTGAGTAGCATCTTACCCTCACCAAGAATGATGCCACAATATGAAGACAAGATGATCAATTTCAACAACTGGCTTAATTATTGGTGTCATTCAAAGGGGATCCAATGCCTGTCAGCCTGGGATGACATGCTCGACAAGCCACGATGCTTCGCTAGGGATGGCCTGCACCTGTCACCCCTGGGCTTTCGGATATTGGCAAAGGCTCTTGCTACCCCCATAGTGCCTTTTTAGGCAAGGCTCAAAAGACAAACCCACCTCCATAGGTATCACAAGGGATAAGAAACTAAGAGTAATGCTACTCAACGCCAGAAGTCTAAACCTCAAGATGCACGCACTCGAAACTCTCCTTAGCTTGGAGAAAATCGATATCTGTGCAGTAACAGAAACCTGGTTCAAGGCTCTCGAGAGCACCCCAGCACTACCAGGTTATACCTCATACCATGCTTTTCGGCCCCAAAACTTGGTCCGACCCACAAAAGGAGGGGAGTATCAATATTCGTCAAAGATACCCACACCTCCAGGTTGGTGGCACAGCACGAAGCATCAGAGACTATCCATGTGCAACTAACAGTGGGTAAAACTGCCTTCCAGTTTATAGCCTGCTACAGACCACCCTCCCTAACCCAGGAACCCCACTCGGCCTTCATGAGAACATTGGAAAATATGAAGGTCTCTCCAAACACCATTATATTGGGCGACTTCAACTACCCAAACATAGACTGGGAGCATTACTCTAGCTCCAACACCCTAGCCCAAAGGTTCCTAGAATTTATAAACTCAAATGCTATGGAACAACTTGTTACCACTCCCACAAGAGGGGAAAACATACTGGACCTGATCATCACCAACATAGGGACTCTATGCTCCAGACCAGAAGTGTATCCCTCACTGGTAAGATCAGACCATAAACTAATCTCACTGGATGTTCACATCCCGACACCACCCCTGCCCAGAAAACCACAGTGAAAAACTTCTCTAAAGCAAATTTCACACTCCTCAAAACTGAGGTGAAATCCTTCAAAGCCCCGGCCTGTGGAAAATCTGGCCCAGACCAGAATCCTTTATAAACGCATTCTATGAACACCTTCAGGAATGCATGGATCATGCGATCCCAAATAAAACCAAGACCCAATCCTCCAAAGGCAGACGTCCTGTCTGGTGGACCCCAGCCATAAACAAGCTATACAATAGAAGGAGGAAGCTACTAAATGATAGAGCAAAATTCCAAAAAGGGAAGGCATCTCTGATCAGTATTAGCAAAAAACTACGGGCACTCATAAAATCATCTAAGGCCAACTTCGAGAGAAAAATTGCACAGGACACTAAGGATAATTCCAAGGCTTTCTTTAGTTATGTTAGGAACCTGGGTGGTAATTCCCAGATATGCTCAGAATTAGTCCAAAATGACAAAAAATACACCGAACCCACAGACATTGCCAACATCCTAGCTGACAGGTTCAGCGCAAACTTCTCCCCCCCCTCCCCACCAAAAGGGCAAATATCTATTCCAGCAGAGTGCTGCCCCCCTGACATCTCGGATGCTCAGGTAAGAGCCGCCCTCACCAAAGCAAAAAACACAGCATCAATGGGACCAGACGGTGTCCCGGGCTGCGTCCTACATGAACTCCAAGAAGAGCTAAACCCAAACCTAAAACTACTGTTCAATCTCAGCCTTACTACAGGATATGTACCCAAAGAGTGGCGTACAGCAATTGTGGTCTCTCTCCACAAAGGTGGTGCCTCAACGGATCCTGGAAACTATCGCCCCATAAGCCTGACTAGCTTGGTCTGCAAAGCTATGGAAAGGATAATCATGGACCTCATAAATAAAGATATTGGGGACCTACAGACACTGGATCCTACCCAGTTCGGCTTTGTTAAGGGCAGATCCTGCCTCTTAAACCTGGTTGATTTCTTTGAAACAGTCACCAAGGCCATTGACGAGGGAAGGTGGTCCACACAGCCTACCTGGACCTCAAAAGCCTTCGATACAATACCCCACTTGGGCATTACAGATAAGCTCACCAGCTTAAATATAAACCCCTATGTCACTAGATGGGTTGCAAACTGGCTCAAGGACAGAACCCACATGGTTAGAATTGCTGGAGCCATGTCAGACTCCAAACCAGTTACAAGTGGCGTCCCACAAGGCTCAGTCCTGGGACCTCTCTTGTTCAGTATATATTTCTCGGAGGTACAGGTCAACATGGAAGGACTGTGGCTGACCAAGTTCGCAGATGACTGCAAACTGGGCGCCATAATTGACTCTCCAGCCGACACAAGCATTCTCCAAAAGGGCCTCATAGAAACAGACAACTGGTGCCAGAGCCATGGCCTCAAGCTAAACGCCAAAAAGTGTATAGTCATCCCCTTTGGCAAAAACAAAGTGCCCACAAATTACCACATAGGTGGTAATCCATTAAGTACAGAAGAAGTAATTAGGGACCTGGGGACCCAAGTTGATAGCAATCTCTCATTTGACAACCACGTGGCCAAAGTGGTTAGAAAAACATTTTATATAGCCCACCTAATCATGAAGGGATTCACATCTAGATCAGGGGAGGTCATCGTGCCTCTTTACTCATCCCTCATCAGGCCCATAATTGAGTACAATGCCCTTTTTGGGATGTACCTTACCAGACACCTGCAGCAACTGGAAAGACCCAAAAAGTACCTCACCAAGAGGATCAAAGGGCTCAAACAGATGCCATATGCTGCCCGGTTAAAGAAACTCCAGCTCTACTCAGTGGCATACTGCCTGTTCAGAGGCGATCTGTGCCTGACGTATTAAGCCATGTCCAACCCGTAATTAATGGACATGCTGCACCTCAGAAAATCCAAATCCTATCGAGCTACACGCTCGAGAGACTTGAACCTCAGCACTGAAATAAATAGGACATGCTGGAGGGACAGATTCATAACCCAGAGGCTCCCTTCACTCTGGAATGAAATCCCAGTCCAGGTTAGGCAGAGTCCCTCATTGACTCTCTTCAAGAGGAATCTTGATGAGTGGATGGGAGATCGTAGGTTTACTCCGGGTATGACTTCTGTGTCACTGTTAGACAGAGGCACAGTATACTAACCTCAAAAAAAGGGCATAGCAAAATTAAACTAAATGGGTGGCAAAAGCCAAACACATTCTGGCTAGGCTTATAAATGCCCTAGGGCAGATAGCCTAGTATGAATCTATGAACCTATGAACCTATGAACCTATATATATATATATATATATATATATATATATATATATATATATATATATATATCTTTTTTTTTTTTTTCTCTTATAAAGTTGTAGTCTCTCTAATATTTTCAGATCTGCCTTGAAGTCCTCCTGATTGGCCATGCTTAGTACACTACTTGTGGAAGACTCTTGGGACATCCTTCTAATGTGCCCTTATCACCTCGCCTGACTCATTTGAACATAAAGTAGTAGTGGCAGCTTTCTGAGATCCTCTCTTCTCTTCACTCTGTGAAGCTGAATGAGCCATGATACAATGTATGGAGACCTTATTTCTGCCACTTGCATCCATGATCTCTTCCTTTCAGTCACCAGCAATAAGTCATGTCCATAGTTGAGGATGGGGACATAGACTGAGGGTAGAGAGTTTAGTCTTATGACTCATTTCCCACTACCCCCAGTGCACACGCAAGCTGGAATAATGGCTGCAGTACTACTGACACTGCACTCCTGCAGAGATCAGTGACTATAATCCCACTGCCTTCACTCATGATCCATTCCTGTTTCAGTGACCTTATTGTGGTTTAGGAGTTTATGTGTCATCGTGATTATGAAATATATCTTGTCTGGAATTTTTGATTATGCAGAGGCAATCTGGATATGCTGTCTTGAGAAGAGGGTGGTCATGCTGAAAGCAATGGAGACCACTTCGCCTTCATAACTGTTCTGTTAAAGACCACAAGAACATCGACCAGAAGAAAAATAGTAGGCCCCAAACTTGGAGCCAGGTCTGGGGTATCTTGCAAGACTTTAGTAGCAGGTGGCAAGGGGACTGGGATAATCCCCAAAAAAATCATATTTTTTTTAACTAATATCAGGTTATAGCAATAAAGACAAAACAGACCTTCCAGTCTTTATGAGTCTAAACAAGAAACATCACTGCCTACAAGTTCTCATTATCCCAGAGAATGCTGATGTCTGTGTAGTCACTGACATGTGGTTTAAAGCCAAGGAGAGCACACCAGTAGTGCAAGGGTTACAATGCCTTCCACACATTTAGACTAGCTGTGGAGGAGTCTCAGTTTAGATCAAAAAGAAATATACCTCAATGCGAGTCGAACAGGACAATATTGAGTTTCTCCACGTTCAAATCATCATAGCCAAAATCCCATACTACTTCCTTTCAAGCCACATGTCCCCCCCTCATGACCCAGGAAACCTATAACATCTACTTAAACATATTGGACATACTCACTATCCAATCCAATAGCATATTAATGTGTAGCTTTAATTACTGTACTATTTACTGGGAATCATATACAACACCAAACAAACAGGCGCAGAGGCTCCTGGATTTTGTAAACACAAACTCCCTGGACCAGATTGCCAATACGTGGACAAAGGGCACAAACATACTGGATCTGGTTCTCACTAATATGGGAGAGTGCTGCACACTCTCTAGTGTAATATCTTTTCTGGTAAGGTCAGACCACAAAATGGTCTGTTTGAAGTAAAAATAAAACTCAGAAAGCCAGCTAACCCTGGAATGTTCAGAAACTACTATAATGCTAACCTCCTACTATTAATTGAAAACCCCACTCAGGTATTGTTGATAACCTCAAGATGTTAGGTATAAACACTTATTTTACCTCATGGATAGCCATCTGGCTTGCAAACAGGACCCAGGAAGTTAGAATTGTGGAGCCCACCTCTGCAAAGAGGCCAGTCACAAGCTGTGTCCCTCAGAGATCAGTTCTGGGACAGCTCCTTTTTGACATTTACTTCTCTCAAGTCAAGGCCAAAGTCAAGGGCTGCTGGCTGACTAAATTTGCAGATGATTACAAATTAGGAGCAGTCATAGTATCCTCAGCAAACCAAATGTTCGATAAGAAAGATGGACACAGACAAATAACTTGCGTCAGAGGCAAACCAAATGCCAAGAAATGCATAACAGTATCCTTCATGAAGTCATGAACCCCTGGTAACTATTATATAGACAACATACCCCTAAGAGTCAACTCAGATGTCAGGGACTTGGGGACACAGAGATAACAATCTATCCTTTGACTATCATGTATCTGTAGTAGTGAGGAACTCATTCTGTGTTGTGCAACTTATGAACAAAGAAGATAAGGCATCTAGGTCCAAGAAGGTCCTTGTTCCATTATATTCAGCATTCATCAGACCTGTCATTGAGTACAATGCCCCCTTTGCTATGTAGCTAACCAGGCATATCCACCAACCGGTACGTCCACAGAGGCTCCTCAGTAAAAGAATACAGGGTGTTAGTAACATGTTCTATGCAGATCACCTCAAGGTCATATCCCTGTATTCTGTCTCCTACAGGCTGTTTAGGGGAGATCCATGCCTACCATACAAGGCATTATCAGATACCATTATGATGGAACTACTGCATATCTGCAAAACAAACATCACCAGAATTACCCATTTTAAAGTCTTAAACCTTGTCTGTGATATAAACATGACCTGATGTTGAGATAGATATGTATCCCAGAAAGTACCACTTCTCTGGAACAGGCTCCTCATCCATGTGAAGCAAAGTTCCTCCATAACACAATTCAAGTCTAACTTGGAGAATTGGATAGGGAACAGGAAATTCTTCCCTAGTATGTCATCTCTCTCTCTCTCTCTCTCTCTCTAACAACCACAGACAGCTTGTAAATGGTTTATTTTGCAGGCCCCTGCTTGTAAGAGTTTCATCTCTCAAGCTACTGCTTACACTTATCAAGGGCACAAGAACTTACTGGAGATTTGATATGCATGGCTTGGTTTAAAAAGGCCTTTGTATCCCTTAGCCTGGTACGCACCTGTGAACCTATTAACCTATTCTGGACCTTCATCATTCTCTTAACCCTGAACCTTCATCAGTTTGGTTTTCTCAAAGGAATGCCCTGCTTCTTTAACCTAATAACTTTCTTTGAAAATGTAACTAAAGCACTGGACAACAGTTATGCAAGCATGCAACTCATCTGTACCTGGTCAAGGCCTTTGACACTATTCCCTATTCAGGCATTATTGACATTCTTGTAACTATGATATAAAGTCTTATGTTGTATAGTGGATATCTATCTGGTTGCCTGAGGAAACCCATGTGGTTTGAGTCACAAGTGCCACTAATGAAAGCAAAAATTTACCACTGATGTAGCACAGGGGTCTTTGTTGGCACCCCTCTTACTTGGCAACTACTGCACAAACCTTCAGCCAACACTCCTTGACCATGGTCACAAAAGATTGCAGTTGACTGTAAATTGGATGTTGTTATTTAATCTTCCACTGACTCACAGTTGCTCCAAAAATGGGGTAGACCATGTTAACAGTTGGTGCCAGGACAATGGTTTCAAATTAAAAGTGAAAAATAAATGTGGAATAGTTCATTTTTGGTAAGCAAAAACATTCTGACATACCATATTAATAAAACAGCTCTTAAATCAGATACTGTCATAAGACAAACAGGCACCCTTGTTAATTCCTTACTAATTGACCATCATGTTTCATAATAGCTCAGAAAACCTTCTATCTGTCTCAGGTAATTTCCAAAGGCATTTCCACAAATCAAAAGAAGTTTTATTTTCTCTTTACTCGAATCTCATGGAGTCATTTTTGTATATTTGCACCTTTATGCATAAGGATATCACTCAGTTTGAAAGACCTCAGAATATCATAACTAAAAAGATCAGGGACCTCAATATTCATATTTATCAGTGCAGATTGATAGTCATCTCTCTCTCTACTTATACCTGTAAAATTCTCTGTATAGATCTGTGTTTAGCCTTTAGAGCTGTGAAAGATCCAATCCTTTTCTACCTCCTACTCCTTCACAAAATGGTGCAGTGGTGCAGCGGTACCATTGTCGCCTCACAGCAATAGATTCTCTGGTTCAATTCTTGGCTGGAGTGCTTTCTGTTTGGAGTCTACCTGTCCTTCTTGCGTTTGTGTGGGTTTCCTCAGGGAGCTCTGGTTTCCTCCCACATCACAAAGACATGCATCTGGAGTGTTTCTCCCCAGGTCTCCACTGAAAATTGTCTTCATTCCAAGTCAGACTTTCCTGGTAAACAAATGTTAAATAAATAAAAATAAATAAATAAAACAAATAGTATCACAAATACACAGTTAAAGGAACTAAACTTTCATCAGTAGATAAATAAGCTACGTCAGCATGGTAGATTCATATCTCACTGTATCCCTCACTTCTGGAACAAACTTCCACTACATGTCAAATAAAGTTACATCTTTGCCCCCTTCAAGGAAACCTCATTAATTAGATGGTCAGTCTCAAATTCTCCCTACTCTGTCTTATCTTGTCCTCCTTGAGGCTGAAAGGAACTTTTGATTAGGGTGTTTTTGCTAAGCATATAATTGTCTGTAGACAGATTGTCTAATACTTACCTATGAACCTATAAATATAGGGTGACAAGTTGATTCCCTGCCCTCCGCCATGAGTGGCTTATATGTCTAAAGTCTCTTATTTCAATCCTTCTCTCAACTTAACTTATGTTCAAGAAATCCTCTGACAGCAGCAGCAGCATCATGGGTCTGTGTTTATTGATCGAACGGCACATTCATAGGTTCATAGATTAGTACTAGGCCAACTGCCTTTGTGGGACATTTTAAGCCTAGTCAATTACCCCATGGGAGAATCAAACGCTGCACCTTGGGTCTGTCAGTTAAACACTGAACACAGACCATCAAAATGTCCTTTAATCGAATTTATATTGGTTCCCTGGTATGGGGGTAGGTCTAGCTAAGAAGCACTTAGATCTCATTACAACTATCTGTAAAGGTAATATAATAATAGGAGGTGACTTGAATTGTATGACAGATGTCACAGAAACCACAAATAAGATATCCCCTCGTCTATCATCAACAGCTAAACTACTAAAAAAATCAATTGATATATTAAAATTAAGAGACACTTATGATGCTATAGGACCTAATTCATTACTTTTTTCACATCAAGACTATAGACATGATACCCAAACCAGAACAGACAAACTATATGTCTCTCAAGATCTATTTTCAAAAATCTTGAATTTCTCAGTATAGCCATGTCCATTTTCAGATCACAGCTCCCTTGTACTGGAAATTCACATAGAGTTTAAATTGTTGGTTATTACTTCTAGGATTCCTTCATACATTACAAAATCAAAGAATTTAAACCTTGGCTAATTTCAACTTCAACTTTTTCTAGAGATTAATTACAAACCAGAAACATACATACTTATGGTATGGGATTCATTAAGAGCCTGTATATATGGTAAAACCATCAGCTGGTTCAAAAATAAAGTTAAAGAATGGGAATCAAAATGACATGAATTACAAAATCAACTTTTATTACTTAAGTCCAGTAAGAATTTAACTGATACGGAAAAATAAAAAGAAAACAGAAAAAGCAAATAATAAGTATAATGAAATACTATCCTATAAAACTAATTTAGCCATATAGAGATTAAAAATAAACTCTTATGCTACTTCTCCAAAGGATCTGCATAATCTATATATGAAAGTTAAAATGCAATTGAAAACCAATAACAGGAAGTAGAAAGTCTCAGACATAGGTGATATTTTAGATGTTTTTAAATATCATTATGCTGAACATCATAAAAGCGAAACAGGCATAACTGAAAATTGGAATTGAGAAAATATAACCCCAACATTAAAAAAAATTCTGAAGAACTAAAGTTAGGATTACAGAAACCAATAACACAGAAAGAAATTATAAACAAGATTAAAGAAAATAAATCTAATAAGGCACAGACAGATGGTTTAATCATAGAATTTTATAAATTATTTCCCAACTCCATAACTTCTCTCCTACATAAAACCTTTCTTGAAGTCCAATCATTAGCAAAAATCCCACCTTCTTGGAGAAATTCTTTAACTATCCCTATCTTAAAAGAAAATAAAGACCCTAATCATTGTAACTCTTACGAATCAATACCTTTACTGAATAATGATTATAAAAGCTTTATGTCAATAATGGTCAACAGAATGAAAATCCATTTGACTAAAATAATTAATAAAGATCAAACTGTTTTTATATATAATAGACATGCTCACGATTATATCAAAAGGATACTAACACTAACGGATTATTTAAATAGAGGGAATCAAGAAGCATTGATAATAAGTCTAGACATAGAAAAGCCTTTCGATTCCTTAAACAGGGACTATTTGGTTAAAGTTTTGCATATATTTGACTTCCCTCTCTCCTTTATCACACTTATAAAGAAAGTTTATAAGAATAACTTAGCATTTGTCCAAATAGGTCCCTTTACCTCTGAGGAATTCAGGTCACTAGAAGTACTAGACAAGGATGCCCCGTGTCACCTATTTTGTTTGCACTGGCCATACAAATTCTTGCAATCTTAATATGCAATAATTCAAGGATAAGAGATATAGATGTATATAATCAATATAGTTCCAACATAATGTTGTTTGCTGATGATGTGCTTCTCACTCTGCCCAACTCTAAAGAAGTATTAGATGAAATAGACTTGTTAATAGGAAACTTCTAAAAATTCTCAGGTCTTTACTTTAACAAATCAAAATCAAAGTTGTTGTAGTTAAATAAAAAAAGAGGAGATACAGGTATCTGTAAACCATATTATTGGTAAGCAAGTTCCAGCTTTAGACTATTTGGGGATAGTACTGTGTAAGAATATGGTAGAGATACTAAACACCAATTACACAAACATCATAGAATTCATCAAAACATTGGTGAAAAAAATGGAATAATATGCTTATGTCATTTGAAGACAGATTACAACCGATAAAAATGGTCTTACTACCTAAATTATTGTATATAGCTCAGTCTCTTATATTACTACCAGAAAAAAGATTCCTTAAAGAATGACATTGATTTTCTTAAAATTTTTATGGCACCCAAAAAAATAGACTAGCATATTCCCATCATATTAGACAATGGGCACAAGGCGGGGGGCTAACATTTCCAGATATTGAAACATGCATAAGGGCTTCCATACTCAAAACAGTGATAGGATGGGTAAATCCTAGATACTCTTCTAATTGGAAACAGTTACATTCTATCATACTAAAGAATGCAAATGATTTATCAAAAAAATCTTACAATCACAGATAAAGATAATAGAATTATAGTACTATTTGACTATAAACTTACAATATAACATAGAAAAAAACAACCAAATTAAATCTAATAAGCCATATGTTTGATATATTTAAGGAAATTTATCAATATGAATATGGACATAAAAATATGGTTTGCATTACTAACTCCATTTACTATTACAAGAAATATCCCTGGCAAAGTACATAGAGAGATTTTTATTTCATGGGGAAATAGGAACTTAATATGTTGATTTCATTGCATAAAAAAAATCAACAGATCTTGGAAGCACAAGATTTAATGGCAGCCTATGGATTAGCTTCTAATGATTGGTTAATACTGCAGAGTGTTTTAACATGCTCTAAGGATCTATGTAGAATAGTAAACAATTCTTCATTTAAAAGTACCCCAAGACTTATAATTTGGCTGTTTGAAATCATTTATAATAATACTAATACAAAAATCAGTTCTCAT
Organism: Protopterus annectens; assembly: GCF_019279795.1. NCBI lineage: Eukaryota > Metazoa > Chordata > Ceratodontiformes > Protopteridae > Protopterus > Protopterus annectens. The sequence continues at coordinate 1,430,763,707 of NC_056739.1, read as the reverse complement.
ACTTGCATAATG
>NC_056739.1:1430718695-1430758695 GCF_019279795.1 Protopterus annectens | reverse complement strand
AGCTGAACAGTAAGACTGGTCAAGATCGAACTGAACTAAATGAATTAAGTAGGGGTCTGAAGCAGGGCCGGCCTTAGCCGAAATGGAGTAGTGCCTTTAAGCCCCACCCACACCACACATGAAACACCCCTATTTGAGCCACACCCACTGGGTCATTCCCCAAGAAAGCCACTCCAGTCATTTCCTTAAATTATTTAAATGCTTAGGAAGAAAAAGATACCTTGTAATGTAGTTAAACTGCAGCTACCTTTGCATATGTATTTTCTTCTTGAAATACCAGAGCCAGATCATGGTCAAATAGAGTTCTAGGAAGGGTAATAGACCAGCATCCCAGAGCAACTCCCAGCAGCAGCCTCCTCCTCAGCCATTCCAGTGTTCCACTATTTGGTTATCTCACCAGTTACCATGCATACTGTTCTATTTTCCTCTACAATTATTACAGATATTGAAATAAAATAGCACAAACACAGATAGCCATTTGCTAAACAAACAATACAGTCTCACAATGAACACAGACTTAGCACGAGCAGTAAACTTCTCTGTCTTTGAAACTTATATTCATTGAAATGGCAAAACTCACATTCATTGAAACAGCATGAAAACCCACATTCATAGAAATGCATCTGGTTGGTGGACAATTAAGTTTACCTTTGAGTTGTTTTCAAAACAGACTCCTTGCACACATTTTTTAGGACCAGGCATTCATGAAGTTATTCTTTAATTCACCTTCCTGATTGTATTGAATTATATTCCTTGTATAATACAGCACCACTTGTTAGAATATGTTTTAAATTTGTAGTTTTAAACATTCTTTTAATAATCAATGAAACAAAATGTATGAACCAATAACTATCCATTCCAGAAAATTTCAACAATAAAAGGCCACTCAAGACTTGAGCACATCTTGGGCGGTGAAGTGGTTAACATTGTCACCTCACAGCAAAAGATTCTCTGGTTCGATTCTTGGCTGGGGTGCCTTCTGTGTGGAGTTTGCATGTTCTCCCTGTGTTCGCGTGGGCTTCCTCCAGGTACTCGGTTTCCTCCCACATCCCAAAGACATGCATCTGGAGCATTTCTCCCCGGGCCTCCGCTGAAAACAGGCTCTATGGAACCTAGTTGGACTTTCCCGGTCAACAAATGATAAATAAAAAATAAATAAAGACTTCTATCATTATAATCCACCAATATTATTCCACACGCACAATCTCTGCAGAAGTAAAATCATCTGAATTCCACATTAAAGAAATCTGTAACTAATGAAGAGGTTGCTACTGGCAAACAACTTTATATATCAATATTATCTACAAATTCAGTGCCTGCTGCCCTTGAAAAATTAATTGCCTATATTACATTACAAATTGGTAAACTGGTAATATTGCAATAGGAAATGACTAATAAGTTCACAGTCACTAGGCATCTCATACAAAAGGCCATACTCAGGAGTGTAGAACCCTATCCCCCCTTATAATGCACCAAATAATCAACAATCATATAGGCACTGCATATCAGCACTCCAGCTACATGGTGTGGGAGTGGAATCCATAGCCTTCTGCACCAAGGGCAATTAGGCTACTAACATGCTTTCAGATTGTACAACACAGTGTGCCATTTGATAAACAAAAAACAGCTAGCTGCACACTGAAAACATTTACACTTGTTACAGTGTATTAAATTTGTAGTTTTGAACATTTTTCCAGTAAGTAATAAAACAAAATGTATGACCCAATAATGACAAACCTGCCCATTTCAGAACATTTTAACAATAAATGGCCCCTCAAACTTCCTTAAACAGTATCAGTCAGTAAGCACAATCTCTGCAGAAGTAAAATTCTTCTCAATAATTCTACATTAAAGATATTTGTAACTAATGAAGAGGCTGTTACTGTCAAAGAACTTTACATTTCACTGTTCCATCTACAAATTCAGTGCTTGCTGCCGTTGAAGAATTAATTACCTAGGCCACATTAAAGAAAAAACGATACACTGGTAATATTGCAATAGAGAATAACAGAAACAGACACTTTCATAGTTACTAGGCATCTTAAACAAAGGACGGCACACTAAGGAATGCAGAACCCCTATCCCTTTTAAAATGCAACTAATAATTGACAACTAGGACATTACATACCATGCCTCCATACCCCTCAACCTCTTAGCACAAGAAATCTGAACAAAGCCTAAAATAATGGGGGGGGGGCAAAGGCCTCCAAACAGGGGCAGATTATAAATATTGCTCTTATAGACTTAGAAAGTTGCTAGAATAACAGCATTTGTCTTAGCATGCATTTTCTGAAGGAAATAAAGGCTAAAAATCAAATGTATGACATTTAGTTATTTAAATCCTCACTGATTTGCCAGAAAAAACACAAATTTTATGAAGAATAGGTCAAAAATATGAGGCAAAAGTCTGGACAGTTGAGAGGTATGCTTACCTCTCAAACTCTTAGTGCAATAAATCTGAACAAAGTCTAACATCATGTAGATGCAATGGTAGAAAAAGTAGGGATAGAGTTTAAATATTGCACTTTTGTAACTTAAAAAGTTGATTTTTGATAGGTTCTGTAATATCTTTTATATCTACATGAGCTACCATTAACTCAGGCAGAGAGTGCATCACCCACCAAAACCTGCCATGCAGTGTCAGCAGTCTAGCCACCTGCACTGGGAATAGAGCTCCCAGCCAAAAGCTGTACAGTTGAAAGGTGTGTCAGGCTGATTTTTATTTTTTTTTTTGAAGGACATGAAATCCAGACAGCTCCGCCTTCCCCTCCTCCCTCGTGGCCCGTGAAAAATCATTCCAAGTAGACCTTCCATACCACATGCCATTTTGAATTAAACCTACTTTCTCATGTGCAGGAAGCTTCTGAGTCACTGTCCAGCCTTGCCAATTAAATTACTTGCATCCTTGCTAAAATGCGACTGAAACTAATTATTATCTTCCAAAGCATCGTATATAAAATCATGAATTAAAACACCTATTCTCAAACTGAAACAATGGTAATGAGATTTAGCCATACTATGTGTTACCTCATCTTAAGACCCTGACAAAAAAATATTTCCTGTCCCTTTTAGCTAGATTTTATATGTTCAGTAACAAGGCACCCTTCTGTCAATCCCACTGATTATGATTATGGTAGCATATATATCATTTCTGAATATCCTCTTTAGCGGTTAATAGACAATAGACTATTCCAAAGCATGCCACCTCCACACTGCACTGCCACCACCATCTAGCGACCCCAATTCTAGTGAAATACAAATGGCCAGTAACAACTCTGCCCACAAACCAAACACATCAGACACAACCAATCTTTTTTCTGTCAAAATTATTTAAATATTCCTCTAATAAACCAATAAAGTTGCTAGCGTACCAGGACTTGCTTCAACATGCCTTTCTTGAAGGATCTAAAGTCTGAAACTGAAAATTAATTACTTCAGTCATCCGATATTCCCTGTGATCAGCAAGAAGCCACAGAATTATGAGGAACTGGCCAAAGTATAAGCCGAAAAGCTGGACATTCTGCTAAATTGCTAAACTGCACAGCCAGAAAACCACAAATATATGAGGAACAGACCAAAGCATTCAACCACGTTTCATTTTAGTTAGTTATGTAAGCCTAAATATATTTGATAACGTGTTAGCAGTGCTAACTGCTCCTATGCAATATCGTAACCAGGTAACTCCTTCCACCTTATCTTGACACCATTAAGAAACACCAACACCATTGTACAACCATACCTGTATGCTACGAACAGTGAGACAAATGGAGAAACAAAGGGCACCAACAGCAAGCATTTGCTCTCAGAAAGTTGGGTAGTAATCGGTCTTGCTTTAACATGACTTTGAAAGGTGAGGACATGCGACCAAAATGTCCAGCCTTATTTTACCTATTTAAAGTGGAAGTTGGCACAATACCGTAGCTAGTTCAGAGATGAGGGGAACCTAATTTCCAGACTAGGAGGAGCTTTGGCATCAGTTTGTGAGAATATCCAGACCTCTAACCTTAAACTGTAGCTGTTTGAAGCGGTGTCATTTGGTGAAGTGACATTAAGCATTACCTCCTGCCCCAAGGCTAACACACACACATACTAGTACTCCGCTCTGTAAATTGCACCCTTCTGTCAGAAGGGTGCAATTTAGAGGACCCTAACCTGGAAAAACAGACAACGTTTCTTTTCTTTTTTTTTTTTTATTTCACAGTCCGCTGCCCTAAAGACTACAATTGCGCCCTCCCCAGCCAGCATCAGAATGCTGGGGAGACCGCAATTGTAGTCTTGAAATAAAAAAAAAACGTTGTTGTCTGTTACTCTGTTTGGCTTCCAGGTTAGGCTCTGTAAACTGCGCCCTTCTGATGCTGGGGAGGGCGCAGTTGTAGTCTTAGGGCAGTGAGAAATAAAATAAATAAATAAATAAATAAACGTTGGTGTCTGTTGGCTTCACTCCGACGATCCGTGGATTGCGCCCTTTTGAGGCCGGCCTGCACGGCGCCCTAGGCGGTCGCCTAGTTCGCCTATGCCTAAGGCCGGCCGTGGTCTGAAGGTTACTAGGTCACCAAAATCTATGGGTTCTAGATTCTCTGATGTATATTTTATATCTTTTTCCAACCACTTGAACCAATGATTTGCTGAACAAAAAATTTATCTAAAGAATCATTTCAGTCTAATTTTCTTTCAAGGAAGAAATAAGTTGTGACCATCTCATTAGACAACTATAGCTAAAACAGTTGATCTTAGAAAGGCAGTAACCTACAGTTAATATTGGAACACTTTTCTAACTTACTCTTTCATACTAATAAAGCCACATACTTTTGAAATGGAATAATAAAATTCTTTAAGATGAAATAAAAAACAATAAAAGCAATGCACTTCATAAGTTTAAATAAACCACAAATAAATAGTGCTGATTAAAATATTTGCTGTATTCTAGTTACTTCTAACTCTTGAGGTCATCTGTTGTGAACTTACAGGTTCTGAGCAGGACTTCAGTCTCCAAATAGTCCTCTCTGCATGGTTCAGAAGACAACAATCTGGTACACTCTGGCCTTAAAATGGCTCCATGGTTTGTGTTTCCTTTTTGGCTTAAACTTCAAATGTAAACTTCCTATGTATATAGTCAGGTAGAGTTGAAGAATATTGCTGAGGATTTATGATTTATGGCAACTGTCTTTGACAGGAAGTGGCAAGCTAAGAAAAAATATATTAATACATTTCTGAATGAATCATATGGTCATGATTATGGATCTGGTATTTTGAAATTAAACATGATGCAGATAAGTTGCTATTACTGCATAGACCAAAATGACAATTTACCAAAATAAGTCAGTCTTAAGGGGATTTAGTTTTCTTTATGTTAGGGTTATTATCAATTCAATGGACTTACATTAAGTGATGCAATCTTGAGTGCTTTTTTTCCTTTTTGCCTTCTAGTCATCAGTCCCCTTTTTAATAACTGACCCATTAATTCTGATCACTGGGGAGTGAGCTGGTCAGGAGAGATCATCTTTCAGGCAGTCATTCAGGGGCTTTTGTTTTTTATTTTGTTGTTTTGCTGGCCCTAAGCTCCAACATGCAATCAGCCAAAGGCCGGGGGGGGGGGTGAATTGATGCAAGGGGCTATCAATGAAGTCCACTGCTTTACTTCTGAAAAGGGTGTACACCTCAAACAGCCCAACCCTTGGGAAGCATGAGTGGTGGTTTCCCTAGTCTCCACTGGACAAATTGTACCAAGTCCATGTGCCCAACAGTGCATGCAACCCTTCCCACACCCAAGAAGTGGTTAATGGACAACACCCATTCAACTGTCTCCCTCTCTGCCTGCCTCCTCCAGTGCTGGGGACACAAAATGAACCCAGTTCATCTGTGTGACAATAAGAATAACACTATGAGTTCTGTATCACAGTTCAAATGTCACTTTTCCTTGCTGAAGTCTCTGAGTCAAAATGTTATTTTACTGAAAACCACAAGCTGCTAATTAATTGTAACAGTCATATTATGTACACATCATACAGATGCACAGAAATGCAGTTAAATGCATTTGTTTTATAAAAATAAAACAAAGTGGTAATTTGTAAGTGTTCAGCACTTGACATAATATGCAGAGCATGAGGAACTAGAATTGTCACGTAAGGCGTGATCACTAAACAGGAAGAGTGAAGTAAGACATTGCAATTCTCTTCATTGAGAAGGATTCTGGCATAAGTTTGTTTGTATGTGTATGTGTACATGTGTGTGCCCATGAGTGTGAGCATATGTGAGCGCATGCATGTGTGTTTGAGTGTGTGTGTGTGTGTGTGTGTGTGTGTGTGTGTGTGTGTGTGTGTGTGTGTGTGTGTGTGTGTGCACATGTGTATGCACGTGAGTGTGAGCATGTGTGTTTGCACATGTCTGTTTATATCCGTGTATTCAGTGGAGTTTGGGGGCATTAAATTTTCACCTCTTCTTAATCAAGAAAGGACAACATCACATGTCTTCTGTACATGGACTTCAGAAAATGGCCTCATCTGTTTGAATGCCAGCATACCTCAGAATTTAACTAACAAATAAGAAAAAATGTCCCAAAAATCTAAAAAAAATCAGTAGCAGCTAATGTAATAATTTGGCAGAAAGCTCAACTAAATTTCAGGAACAGCTACTGCAGTATTAAAGTAAGTTTTACAATGTTTACATTTCCAGATCTAGAACATAAACTTAGATAAATTCTGAAACTCAGAAAAAGCTTGTAAATAAGTATACCAGTTTGGTGATCACCTATTTGGCCAAAACTAGTTCTGAGATTGAAACTTAAGAACATAAAATGGAATGGTTGGTACCTGTCACAGGGAAAGCATTAATTGTACTCTTATACTACAGATGAAAAGCCATGCACTGAAATAGTGCAATAAAACACTTCACGGAGCTTTTATTTACTGATATATCAAAGCAGTAGTTTTAAGCAAAGGCATTTGTATGCAGGAATTATATGATGATCAAGGCTTGTCCATTTATAATAGTAACACTGCTTATTACTTTCTATATTATATGAATATGCATGTTTATATTTGGTGGGGTTGTACTGCTACTGCTGAATTTTATTAATTTTACTATTAATGTCTTCCATGTTAGTTAATTTATTATAAAAATGAAATGTCTAAAGAGGAGTATAGGCATCGAATCTAACCTTTTATTTCACAGTATGTGTATTTTCTGTTTTAATCACAGATTTCAATGCTGCAGCATCAACAAATGCATAAATGCATTACAATCGATCATGCTATGGATCAGAAAAAGTCACAGCAACCAAAAGCTATATTTATACTGAGAAGCTCCTTTTTTATAAACTCTGCCTCGTTGTTGCTAATAATTTCCAGTTTTCACAATCTATACCTTACTGCTGTCACCGAAATCAGCACATATGCACGATGCAGTGGCTGCAACTGTTTACATAATATATTATGTCATTCATCCTAAATTTATTAGGAGTAGTGATTTCAAATGATTGCACTATAGTCACAGAGGCTGAACATACAACAAAATAATCTATTTGCAAAACATGAATGAGCTACAACCTACACCTAAATGGGGTTCTCATTCAAGACCTTTACTTACCTAATGTTTGAAACTTGGTATGTCATTTGCCTAATTCCATTTTTTTATTCATTCTCATTCAAACAGGTACTTTTCCAGTATAACATTGCTAGCTTGGAAAACAGAGAAAAAACTCTACTCTAATCTTATGCCCACCAACTACCATTTGCATTTACCTTCAAAAAAATGTATGACAGATTTCTTTGAACTACAATTTGACAATAGTCAGAATTAGGCAGTGTTTTCAGATTCTATTATATATGAAATAGCTTTAGAAACATTAAGTCGAGCAGTATGTAAGTACATGACACTCAAATGCAGAAGTTTTAGCTTAATTAACTCTATAGTTTCTATGATACAGGCTGTCAATCACCAGAAGAACAAACACAAACGTACGATTCATATAGGCAGCATGCATTACCAGGCAGATGGTTGCATTCCTACATGCGTATAATCCTTGTTATATAAATCCATTTAAATGTGTTTTTGTTTGCAATATCTTTAGTTGAATGCTATAATATACTTTCTTTAAAGTGTCTATATTGTATCAAGCAATTGTGTCTAACAAGCTTAGGTCATAGCTGAAAAGAATATGTGGACTAGACCTTCTAGACTAAATAGATAGATAGATAGATAGATAGATAGATAGATAGATAGATAGATAGATAGATAGGTAGGTAGGTAGATAGATAGATAGATAGATAGATAGATAGATAGATAGATAGATAGATAGATAGATAGATAGACAGATAGAAAGACAGGGAGATGTCTTTTAAAAAAGTACATCTTTATACTTATGAGAAAAAATAGTCACATATTCTAAGGCTTCTAACACAGAGTCAAGACTGTGATCATAAACATTGATGAAGGTGCGTGCACTGTGTGTTACAAATAAAAGTATTTTGATTGCATTTTGAAATATGCATTCTAACACAGAGTTAAATCATAGTTGTTAAAATATCACACTGCTGCATTACACTACACAGTATACTGAACTAAGAAACATGGAAACTATTGTGCAAAATATAGGAAAGAAGGAATGAAGGAAGAAATAACAGGAAAAATGAAAGTTTCAAGCAAAGAAAGAAATGAAGACAATGGAATATGAAAGATTGATGTATTACATTGGAATGATGAAATATACAATTGCAAATATCATTTCATGCAATAGAATACTATTACAAAATGACAAATGATGTTTGAAATAATATACTACTGATAAGATTTAATGTAAAATTTAGACAAATGGGACAGGGTAGAAGAAAACATACAATGTATGTACAGCAGCCTATAATGGTTGATGATCTCAGCAGATGATATAAACATAGAACACAACAGTAAGTGATGGAGATGCAAAACTTACCTTCAGGTGGAATTTCTTCAGCTTGTACCCAAATTAGTAAACAAAGCAAGAGCCAGCAACTTTGCCTGGTTCTTCTAAGATTCATCTTCATTTCTTTTTATGATGTACGCTCAATGCATACATAAAATGCAGTGTCCTTGCTCTCAGCTTCGGCTCAAATCAGAATGAGAGATGAGAATCTAAAATGTATGGAGAATAAGAAAATACTAACATTAATCCACCCACACTATGAAACAAGTAAATTGAAGAAACCCCAAAGGCCTCACAGCTGAAATGCAATTTTTACTGTAATTCAGTTTGTTTTCCCTCCCACATTGTACATCTCTTACAGAAATGCACAGAAGAAATCTATGATATTATTTCATAAAAAAACATATGTATGCATAGAAATGCCTTGCTGTTGTGGTTAAGTTCATTATAAAATATTTTCATTTAAATGTAATAAATTATAAAGCTGTTTAGTCACAAAAAATATCACAATTTTCATTAACCTGTTACCTTTCACCTTACTGATAGCAGCTGAAAAGGCCATTATAAATATGTCTTTAATACTATTAGAACTGCTTGTGATGAAGGAGGATACAAAGTTTGCTGACATTTAAATGTCACTGTAACTCACACCTGCTGATCCGTTCTGCTGGAGGCATTGACAGAATTCTTCATTTTCTGCTTGTGATATTCCATTAAGTTACGTACATCTCCTTCCTTTAAGTCTGTCTGTCAGGTCAATTCTCTATTTTGGTTTGCCTGTCTATGTATCTATCTGCCTGTCTACCTGTGCCTATCTTGTCTATAAAACTATCTCTCACTATGGCTTATTTTATTTCACAGAATATGCCACTTTGGAACAAAATGTACAATTACAGGCCAGATATAGGGAAATTTTAGATACAGAATTCAATACATTTTATAAATACCAGTGTCAGTTGTACAACGGGAAGCATACTTGCCCTTGGGTAAGAGGCTGTGGGTTCTCTACCCATACCAGGTAGATGGATGACTGACACTGTAGAGTAGCAGAAGGAGTGTTCTGCACTCCTGAGCATGTTGTACTTTGTATGAGCTGATACTGAGGCCCCACCTGCTTAGGTTGGTGTGGCAGTTCAGGTGCATCTAAAAGATCCAAAAGCAACTAAACCAAGAAGGAGAAATTCCATGATTCCCAGGCTAAATGTCTTCTAATAGTGTTCACCTGAAAATAGCCCAATAACCTAGTAGGACCAACCCAATCAATAAAAGATGGATGGAAATGCAAAATGCAATTTACATGACAGTTACATCTTAGTTACGAATACATCACTCAAGTTTCTTGACAAAACACGTCACTAAAATAAATATAATATTTTCAAAGGTATACAACAGTATGTAAATTCGCATGATAGCTTGTTTATTTATTTTAATGCATGTAGATGTTTTGTGGTATCGATGGTGGTCTTGCTAGGTTAGTAATGAACATACTATTCTACATAATAAGTGAATGGCAGTCATCTACTCAAGGGTATTCCATAGTAAGAAAAAGTGTACTACTGAGTATTCATTAGGGCTCATAATGATCTACAGGGCCATGTTTTGTCAAAATTCACTTTATCACAAAACACCTACAGAAGTACAAACCATCATTACTGTAATATAGTGGGAAATATGAAGTCACAGAAAATGCAAAAACAAAGCATTTTTATTTAGACAGGGTTACACCCCACACTCCCAACATAAATGCTTCATCACCATAACCACAAACTCTGAATGTACTGCCTTACAAATTGCACAGACACGGAACACATGAAAAAAGTTACTTAAAAAATAAATAAAAATAAACGTTTCCCTTTATTTTTAGTTATACTACTCCAGAGTCAGGAGACTGAGAGTAAGAAAGCATGTTTAGAAAAAGACAACTTGAGCTTAGTAATACAGAGGCAGGATATCATGTTTGTATCTCTGCTGGCCCCAAGATAAAGAGTGGACTTGAACCACTGGTAGGACCAAACAGGAGGATAAGAAGAAGATCCTAATGGGCAGCTCTCCTATACTGGGAAGACCAATGCCTGTGTGACTTCTAGAATAAGCCAGAAGCTTCACAATTCATTACTGAGATTATGTGTGTGTGGGTGGGGGGGGGGGGGTGATTCCCTTTGTTGATGTCATTGCATAAGAAAGATGGCTCTTTGCATACAACTCCAAAAGGGATCATCTGTTCCCAGACATTCCAGCATTACAGATGAGTTAGCAATAACATTGATTTCTCATGCAGGTTGGGTCTGTCTTGATGAAGAGTTACATTGCAGGTGCAACCCAGTTATCCTTGGGTTGGTTGGTGTGGAAGCCAGGAAAACAGTCAATGGGTTTGCATGGTACTAGGAACAGATATATTAACAAAAAGAAAAAAATAATGACAAAGTCATTTACCAACATTCCATACAGTTACCGAACCATGCATGACAAAATAAATCATAGTTAACTGAAACATAAGTACTAAGGTTCCTTGTTCTGACAGAGAGACTTAAAATTCATTATTTTTAAAATCAACTCACAAAACATAATGCAGTCAGGTTAGATATGATGACATGGCACCATTTTTGCACATGAATTGGCCTAAATGTTGAGATCAGGCTGGAAAAGGTCCACTATGGATCCATTCACTTAACAAGTTAATAAACAATTAAATGTCTCACAGTTGGCTTTGAGGGCTGTATGACAGTTGGCTTTGAGGATTAATGATTTGGTAATGAGCTGTTTCCTGTGGTGCAGTAGTGCAAGGTTTGATTTCCTGAATTACCATTGCCTGATTGTACAACTCTGAGCACGTCACTTAACCAGACACTGCTCCTGGGCTGAGTCTGAAAATGGTCCATAGAAATTAGTGCTCTACTCTGAAAAACAAATACAAATAAATAAATAAATAATGAGAATTATATATATATATATATATATATATATATATATATATATATATATATATATATATATATATATATATATATATATATATATATATATATCTATAATATGTGTGTGTGTGTAGATAGGTAGAGAGGGAGACAGATATCAGTACTGTTATCTTAACAGAGTATCCACTGGCCCACTAAATGGAGAGATGGGGTAAGACAAAGGAGGCATATGCAAGAGTGCCAGATGTTGTAGAAGACAGGAGTACACTGAGATGCTGTCAGTAGATGGGGCAGTGGATACTTTTCTCTGATACAAACATAACTTTAGTACACCTAATTTCAAATGATAGCTAGTGATAAGTTGTTTTGGAAATGTATGCCAGGGAATTGATCTGTCAATGTGAACAACTGCAGCAACAGATCTGTTTGTTGTTTCAGTTAGTCATGGATACCATTATGATCATTTTGACACCTAACACAAGTTTTTATCAAGGTCATATGAGGCAATAATACAAATAGTATCTCTTCTGAATGCTGCATAGAAATGACTGTAGCACAAGGTGTGGTGGAATCAGCTTTATTTCAAGGAGAAGCTAGATGGGGACTGGAACTGGGTCAGCATGCTGATCTACATTCAATATGTACTGAAACAAGGAAACTGTGAACACTGAGAGGTGGCAAACAGGTTGTAGGCCATAAGGACTGAGGTGTGGAACCAAACAGATATGCTTAAAGTATGCACCAAGTATACATGAGTGGATACAATGAATGAATCTGAGTACCTGTTTGGTGAGTGGACAACCTTCATATCAATAAAACAAAATATGTGTGAGATTTTGGAAAAAAACGTTTGAAACAGAAAAGCATTTTGAACAGACAGAGAAGCACTTAGCCATAATACAGGTAAGGCATACAACTGGAATTACAGGCTATATAATGCTTTGAAAAAACAATGGAATTGATAGACTATGTGAAACAACCAAGATGGCAGAGTAGACCAGATGTAAGATAAACCTCATGCTTTGAAGGCATCAAGGAAAATGACCACTCAGAAGTGTAGCTGGTAGGATGATAAAGCAGCAACTATAATTATAAGAGGCAGGTTTGTATGCAGCAGTGGTGTATAGCAAGGGAAAGTTTGAGGCAATGAAAAGTGGCTTAAACCGTGAATAACAAAAATAATATTGGTACTTCAATGAGGAAAGGAAATGAAAGGCATATGAATAGTGTTTAAAGACCATGGCAAGGGAGTGTGGTTATCAACAATGCTAAACATCCTATAGTGAACTGCCAAATAAAAACATTAAAATGACTTGTGTCAGGGGGACTAAAAATGTTATTGGATATCATAACTACTCCCAGAGAGAAGGTAGAGAGGACAGAGCGCAGAAGGATTTACATAAGCAGCTACACAAAATAGAACATTAAGTTAGAAAAGCAGTATTTGCAAGTCCCAAGAAGTTGAAATGTAAAGTCATATGGGGCCAGACTTTAAGACTACAGGGAGGAGTGGGGAAAGAGGAAGGGAGTAAATCAGTAAACCAAGGGGATAAGAATAATTTCATTTTAAAGAAACTAGATGAATTGTAACTGATGTGACTGATGTAGAAAATATGCAGGCCATAGTGGGCTACATCAATACAAAAAACTGAACAACCTGAAAAAAAAAAAAAAAAAAAATATATATATATATATATATATATATATATATATATATATATATATATATATATATATATATATGGTACGATGGGCGTAGGAGACAAGAAGAGAGTCATGAATGTAAACTACTATGGATTAAATGCAGATTGGATAGAATGAGGTTAAAAACACATAGCTTGGAAAATAGGGAAGCAGAAAGACATGATGTGTGAGGCAAAACCCAATTTGTACAGAAATGTGTCATAAAGCAGGCCAAAAAAAGGTAATGGCCTGTATCCACATGTCAACAGGGCATGCAGAATATGAAATCCAATAATGTCACATTTGCAGGATGTTGACACATTGTTGTTAAGATGCACTTCCACCGAGATGTAAAACAGGATTCTGAGACAGACAGTCTAGAAGTGTGGACTGATGATGTGCAGTGTGGAAGACAGGGTGGAGGAGTACTTTTCAGCACTGATACATCAGCTAATTTAAAGATGGATCCAGTGCTATGGCATTTAAAGCAAGAGGGGCCTGTAGGCTGCAAGATATACCCAGCAGTTATAAGAATCAAGTGGCAGTGGAGGGTGCACTATTGATGTACTAGAAAGGCAGCCATTAAGATCTATGAGGAAATGATAAAGAGTACTAACAGATGATGGGAGTGAGCAATCCCTGGAAGGGGAATACCAATGCAGATAGGATAAGGAGGAGGCAAAGGTGTGTGCAGGTACATGGTGCTAGAGCAACTGATGGTACAACAGAGGTAGCAGTTGGGGCAAGATGCAACACTTCCCAAAGTAAGGGAAAGAGGAAAGTACAGTTGTGTACACCTACCATACATGTAGATGTTCGAGTGTATTCACTGTTGCAGTCATCATATTTGGGTTATCCCTGCCAGGGTAGCCCTCAGCTGGCCCGAATACCAGAGGTTTAGTATTTCTTTGTCAGCTGCTGTTGCTCTAGGACTGATGTCAGGTCATCAGTAGTGTAAAGTAAAGCAGCTGACATCATTACATCAGTTTTTCTTGCCCTAACCTGTCAGGAGCCCCCAAATGGGAGCCAGGTTGTGGTGGAAGAACCCCACCAGGAGAAAGTAAATACCAATATGTTTCTTGTAAGGAAAGAGAAGAAAGAAGAGGGGGATGGAGGGAGGGAAACCAGGACTGCAACAGTGAATACACTCAAACATCTACATTCATGGTAAGTGTACACAACTGTACTATGTTCTTCATGTTTTACTGTTGCAGTCATCACATTTGGGTTGATTCCTAAAGCTGAGGAAATGGGTGGTGGCGGTCAATGAAACTATGGGGTGGCTACGATGCCCTGCAAGAATGCAGAGGCAAACCGTGCCCTGGAATTGGAGAAGAAAGGCAGGTGGAAATGTTTGGTAAAGGTGTGAACAGATGTCCAGGTGGCAGCCTCCAAAATGTTCCTAGTGGTGACTCCTCTGAGGAAAGCTGCAGAGGTGCAGGCTGCTCTGGTGGAGTGAGTCCTGATCCCCTTGGGGGGAAGCTTTCCATGTTGTTTGTAGCAGAAATGGATGCAGTGTGCTATCCATTTGGAAATGGTTTGTTTGGAGATGGCTTTGCCCTCTGCCCCTGCAGCAAAGCTAACCAGCAATTGATCAGATTTTATGAAGGATTTGGTCCTGTCTAGATAGAATCTGAGCTGGCTGTGCACATCTAGAGAGTGCAAGATCCTTTCACCCTTGCTCTCTGGATTAGGAAAAAAGGTGGGTAAATGAATGGATTGGTTGAGAGCCATACTGGACATCACTTTATGCATGAAGGATGGGTTAGTTCTGAGGGATACCCTGTCATTATGGAAGATGATGAAGGGTTCCACATGAGTGCTTGCAACTCAAAGACCCTTCTGGCAGAAGTGATGGTCAGAAGGAAAGCTGTCTTCCAGGAGAGAAATTTTAGCTCTGCTGAAGAGGCTGGTTCAAAGGGGGGCAAAGTGTACTTTTCCAACATAAAGTTAAGGTTCCAAGCTGGGGTTGGTGTTCTTCTGGGTGGCCTCATGTTGTTAGCCCCTCTTGGGAACTGTTTGATGAAAGTGTGTGAGAAAAGGGGCTGCTCAGTGGGAACATAAGCAGAGATAGCAGAGGCATGAATTTTAATAGAGGAAAAAGAGAGGCCACTGTGTAGCAGGTCAGCTAAGTAATCCAGGATGAGAGGGAGGGAGGGCTGTGCTGTATTGGCTCCCTTAGCCTGAATCCAGGTGCTGAACCTTTTCCATTTGTCAGCATAAGACTTTCTAGTGGTATGGCATCTGGCCTCAAGTATAACATCTAGAACCTGTTTACTGAGGTTGGCAGATTAATCTGTGGTTAGGAAATAAGCCAAGCCAAATTGAGCGTCTGCAAATAGGGATGCATGAGTTCCCTTTCCCTCTGGGTCAGGAGGTTTGGAATCTGAGGAAGATGCCATGGTGGCAGTGGGGACAGGCTGTGCAGCAAAGGGTACCAGTGCTGGTGAGGCCAGTCTGGAGCTATAAGAATTGTCCTTGGTTTTTCCTCCTTTATTTTGAGCAGTACCCTGGGGATTAGTGGTAGTGGAGGAAAGACATAGACTGAGAGACTGACCAAGGAAAGGACAGGGCATCCACTTTCCAAGCCATGCAGTGATGCTCCCTGGTGCAGAACTTGCAAAGCTGATGGTTGGTGTGGCAGACAAAGAGGTCGACCTTTGGGGTGCCCCATTTCTGAGTTATTAGGGTGAAGGTTCTTCTGTTGAGCTGTAACTTGTGCGGGTCCGGAAGAATTCTGCTTAAGTGGTTTGCCAGATAGTTGAGAGAACCTGGTAGGAAATGTGCTAACAGGTGGAGTTCCATGGCAGAGGCTGTGTGCCAAAGAGTCATGGCCAGCCTGCATAGAGGGTAGGAGTGAGTCCCTCCCTACTTGTTGATATACCACATCACAGTGGTGTTGTCTGTTCTGATCAGGAGAGCCCCTGGGGAGAGAAGGGGCTTGAAAGCTATCAAGGCATGCTGGACAGCCATCATCTTTTTTGGTTGATGTACAGATGGATTTGTTGCGGGCTCTATTGACCCTGTATGCACCTGCTGTCCAGGTGTGCACCCCAGGCATAGTCTGATCCATCTGTGGTGAGGTTCTGGGTGGCAGGGGTTGGTGAGAAAGGTAGTCCCTTGTTGAGGGAGCATGCTGTTTACCACCAAAGAAAATCTTTTCTGAGGCAAGGTATTATAGGTATAAGAGTTTCCAGGTCTTGAGAGTGTTGACATCAAAGGATTTTTAGGTACCACTGAAGTGTCAACATATGCACTCTGGCATATGGAATGAGTAGTATGCAAGATACCATGAACCCCAGAGCTTGCAGGATTTTCCTTGCAGATAGCTGGTGTCTGGTGGCTAGTGGAGAGAAGTAGGCTGTTAGGAAAGTTTGCTTTTCTGGTGTAAGGAATGCCATCTGGGATGCTGTGTCCAGGCTGGCTCCCAGGAAGATAATCCTTTGGGTGGGCACCTGTTTGGATTTCTTTTCGTTGATTGTGTACCCTAGGGAGGTTAGAAAGGTCTGTACAAAGGCCAGGTGCTTAAGCAGCTTTTCTTGGGTTTCTGCCTGACTTAGGCAGTCATCTAAATGTGGGTAAATCTGAATATTCCTTTGCCTGCAAAACGCAATGGCCAGAGCCAGACATTTTGTGAAAACTCTGGGAGCAGTAGATAAGCCAAAGGGAAGCTGACAGAACTGAAAGTGCTGAGATCCTGCCCTGAAATGGAGATATTTCCTACATGATTCCCTGATAGGAATGGGAGGTAGGCCTTTTTTAGGTCTAGGGTGGCTAGCCAAGCATCCTTGGAGAGCATGGGTAGCAGCTGCTGGAGGATGAGCATTTTGAATTTTGGAATCACTAGGAAGGGGTTTAGAATGGATAGATTGAGGATGGGGTACCAGGTGCTCTCTTTTCTGGGTTCCAGAAAAAGTCTGGAGTAGAAAAACCTTGGCCTTTCTGTCCTACAGGCACATGCTCTACTGCCCTCATAGAGAGCAGGGAAAGGACTTGCTTTTGCGCCTATGCCCACTGGTTTGTAGGTAGATCTGGGAACCCTTTTGGAGTTGGAAGGGTGTGGAAAGAAAATTTGCATACCTGGGACACTATGTTGAGAACCCAGCGGTCATTGGTAATGGTGGCCTAAGTGCTTGTGTGAAAGGAGAGTTTTCCTCCTAGGGAGAAAGTGAAGGTGGGCAGAGGGAGGGGATGGGGGAGGTGAGTCATTGTGAGTTCTTACCATAAGGGGTGAAGTGGAGGTAGTCCACTGCTTAGATCTCTGCATCCCCTGTGGCTGCTGTCTGGGGGGAGGGTCTGGTCCCCCAGGGTCTTTGGTGAATTGGCCTGGTGGGAGCAGGAAAGGACCAGTGCTTGGTGGGATAATGCCTGCTGAACCTGGGTGGCTGGACCTGTAAGAAATCCTTAACTGTCTGCAAAGAATTTGCCTTTTCTTCCATCTTTTTTAAGACCTCTTCTGCCTTAGTGCCAAATAAGTTGTCTTTGTACAAGGGGGGCATCCAATAATTTAGATTTGACATGGTCTGGCAAGGGCTGTTCCTTAAGCCATGCATACCTTCTAAGGACAGATCCGGTGATTGATGCCCTGCAAGAAGCTTCTAGGGCATCAAAACTACAAGTGCAAGATCTGTTTAGCTACTTGACTTGCAGAATGCATTAACTCTTGTAACTCTTTAGATTCTGCATAAGCAGGAAAGGAAGACATTTTTTGTTTGAGGAGTTTCAGGGTATGCTGCTGAAATTTTAGCATATGGAACTGACAATTTAGTGCTCTGATAGCAAGAGTAGCTGAAGTGTACACTTTTTTCCCCATCTGTCTAGTGCTTGGGAATCCCTATCTGAGGGGGTGAGATTCTTAGTAGAGGTTGATTTAATTCCTTTAGGCCCTTGAGAAATTACCTCAGGGTCAGCAGTAGGATTTTTAAAAAATAAATTTGTGTGAGTCATGGACTCTGTAGTATCTGTCTGGTTTTCTGGGCGCAAGAGGGAGGGTGTCAGGAGTCAGACTGGATTCCAAGAAAACATCCTCCGCAACATCCAGGACTGAGGAGGATGGCCAAGGGTCTGTGCTGTGGAAGATCTAAGAATTCCCCAAGTCTCTTTTTAGGCTGAAGGTAGTCCTGACTCTCCCATTGGAAATGCTGTCTTAAGGTATTAAGGCTTTCCCCAAAGGAAAAATCCTCTGAGAGAGAGGCTGAAGGAGTGGAATCCTGTGCATCAGAATCGTCATAAGTAGAGAGGTGTTGCAAGTCTTCATATTCAGATGTATCAGAGTCATCTGACTCTGGTTCAGACAAAACTACAGGGGACAGATCTCCTTTCCTTTTGGAGGGGGTAGCTTGGCTTCCCCTGATCGGCATGATAAGGTCTTCCACCATTTTAAGCATTTGAGACTGAGTCAAGGAAGCAGGTGCCTGAGATTTGGTCATTGGTTTCTTGGGTGTGATTCGTACCCTGGGGCTAAGAAACTCTGTTGTTTTTGAAAGAACGGTAGTCATGAAAGAAGACTTTAGCTTCAATTCGGTAGACAGAACTCAGGTAGTGGCTGACCGGCACTCATGCGAACTGCATCTACTTCGGGCTTCATGGCAAGAAAGACTGATGTAATGGCGTTGGCTGCCTTACTTTATACTACTGACGACCGGACGTCATTTCTGGAGAGACAGCAACTGACCCAGAAATACTAAGCCTCTGGTATTCGGGCCAGCTGAGGGCTACCCTTGCAGGGATAACCCAAATGTGATGACTGCAACAGTGAAACAGAAAGAACATCTAACTAGTCCTCTCATTTGGAAGTGGAAGTGGAGTAGGAGAGACCCGATTCACCAATTTCTACATCGAATGAATAAGATGATGTGTAACAAACTTAGCCAGGGAGGAGACAGGTAAAGAAAGGCGAGAACAAAGAGAGAGAGAAATTACCATTAAGTTCTCATGAAACAAGAAGGAGAAGAGTATTGTAGACCAGTTGAAGGGAATTAAGGTATTATGAATTAATAACAAAAGAGATTTCAATGGAGGAGGAAGGAACATAAGTAATCTGAGTGCACGAGGAGAAGAAATGGTGTCACAAGAGATCTAGAACCAAGCAATTAGTTAAACCAATATTACTGGTCAGCTGGGTTGAAAATGCACAGCAGCCTTAGCCCTGTCTGGTGAGCTATGCATAGAAGTGGGGCCCACTATGGGGGGAACATTTCCAGGAAACCTAAGTGTATGCATTTTCTGTTCATTATATATTTCCAAGATGAGGTTCTGAGTCAAAGGGAAAGAAAGAAACCAAATAAAGATTATGTCACTGGAAGAAGTGCAGATAAAGAGGGGGTAAGATGATGAAATCACAGTAACTTAGTCCTCAGAGTGAGACAAGACTTTATGGCTTTGAGAAAGAGTGTGGAAGTATTACGATGGACATTGGCTCAGCAGCGAACAAAGAATGGTTTCAGAAAGGACAAAAGAATTGACTGATATAAACATAAAAATGTTATATAGATTTAAAAGGGGGGAAACATTATCCTCTAAGCCAACTAAAAGTTAATAAGGACAAGATAAAGAGTATGCACGATGTAAGTATTAGTTAATTAGCTTTGCAGAAAAAAGTGATATCCTCCAAAACAAACAGCTAGGCGTTAATGTGTAATTTCCTGTGTAAATATATACACTAGGTAAATTTAAATTATATGCTTTCTGGATAGTGGAAGTTTAATACAGGTGAGTAGGAACTTAAGATGAATTGGGTTTTGGAAAGGAAGTGCTTCTTATTAAATTATTAGGAGGGAACAAATTAAATTAGTCATGCATTTCTGTACAGCTCTCTGCTTTTAGAAAATCATGTTGCATGTTCCACTCACATATATTAAAGCCTGCCAAGTCCAACCAAGATGTGGTAGTTATAAAAGCAATGTTTATAGTACCTGCAGGTAATCTGTAAAAGAATAAAAATGTGAAAGGATATAAAACACCTTATCGGAGCATGAGCCAAAAGGGTGAGTGTGGGGCTGAGCAGTAAGAGGAGTGAGATAACTGTAGAGTAGTTAGTAAGGGATAAGATATTACCTGGGAGCAACTCCTAAGTGGCTAAGAAGGTGGAAGACTGGCAGTGTCTTTAAACTATCATGCCTAGGCGGGCCATGGGTGAGTTTTTGTGGCATTGCTTCTTGTCGGATTGTTCTTCCTGCCTTTAGTCATGCTACTTTCTTACTTCCCCCTAAGGTATAAACAGCAAAAGTCTTCAGAGACTTCCAACACATCTGTAATCTCTGCCCTAAGGTATCTACACCAAAAGTCTTCAGAGACTTCCAACACATCTGTAACCTCTGCCCTAAGGTATCTACACCAAAAGTCTTCAGAGACTTCCAACACATCTGTAATCTCTGCCCTAAGGTAGCTACACCAAAAGTCTTCAGAGACTTCCAACACATCTGTAATCTCTGCCCTAAGGTATCTACACCAAAAGTCTTCAGAGGCTTCCAACACATCTGTAATCTCTGCCCTAAGATATCTACACCAAAAGTCTTCAGAGACTTCCAACACATCTATAATCTCTGCCCTAGGGTATCTACACCAAAAGTCTTCAGAGGCTTCCAACACATCTGTAATCTCTGCCCTAAGGTATCTACACCAAAACTCTTCAGAGGCTTCCAACACATCTGTAATCTTTGCCCTAAGGTATCTACACCAAAAGTCTTCAGAGACTTCCAATACATCTGTAACCTCTGCCATAAGGTATCTACACAAAAAGTCTTCAGGGGCTTCCAACACATCTGTAATCTCTGCCCTAAAGGTATCTACACCAAAAGTCTTCAGAGACTTCCAACACATCTGTAATCTCTGCCCTAAGGTATCTACACCAAAAGTCTTCAGAGACTTCCAACACATCTGTAATCTCTGCCCTAAGGTATCAACAGCAAAAGTCTTCAGAGACTTCCAACACATCTGTAATCTCTGCCCTAAGGTATCAACAGCAAAAGTCTTCAGAGACTTCCAACACATCTGTAATATCTTCCCTAAGGTATCTACACCAAAAGTCTTCAGAGACTTCAAACACATCTGTAATCTCTGCCCTAAGGTATCTACACCAAAAGTCTTCAGAGACTTTCAACACATCTGTAATATCTGCCCTAAGGTATTTACACCAAAAGTCTTCAGAGACTTCCAACACATCTGTAATAAGGTATCTACACCAAATGTCTTCAGAGACTTCTAACACATCTGTAATCTCTGCCCTAAGGTATCTACACCAAAAGTCTTCAGAGATTTTCAACACATCTGTAATCTCTGCCCTAAGGTATCTACACCAAAAGTCTTCAGAGACTTCCAACACATCTGTAATCTCTGCTCTAAGGTATCTACACCAAAAGTCTTCAGATACTTCCAACACATCTGTAATCTCTGCCATAAGGTATCTTCACCAAAAGTCTTCAGAGACTTCCAACACATCTGTAATCTCTGCCCTAAGGTATCTGCACGAAAAGTCTTCAGAGGCTTCCAACACATTTGTAATCTCTGCCATAAGATATCTACACCAAAAGTCTTCTGAGGCTTCCAACTCATCTATAATCTCCTCCTTGTTACATACATACTTGAAAAACTGCTATACATATAGTTATTAAACAGATAAACAACTGTGACCTGCTTACATACTGCCAACTAGGATTATAAAATCCCATTATAACATCTAATGCTCTATATTCTGCAACCAGCAGTATTTATTGCAACAATAATAAATGACTTGTTGTAGCTGGGATCCTCATTGATTTGACATGAGCAATTAGGAGTGGCAACCATAAATTATTGTTGCAAAAAACTCAAAAAGATTCAACTTTTGTGCTAACATCAAAATATGGTTTAAAAGATACCCTTTTTACTGATCCATTGAAATATCCAATATTCTGTTACTGATATACTCAATAGCTGTGTGCCACAGTGTACAATTTGTGTCCCCCTGTTGTTCTGTCTATTAATTATTGATAACCAAACCACACAGAATGTAAATTTGCAACCAAACCAAGCTGAGAACATTACAGATGATAGTGTACATGAAAAAGCCAAAAACATGTTTTACTGAAATGCAAATACAAGTTCAATTACGTTTCATTAAACATTGCCACTTTTCCAAAAAGCTGCTATTTCATCCCAGCTAAATAACAGGATAATGGCAGTTAACAAGTGTATTAGGATTTGATTTAGCAGGTTACAATTGATATGACTAACAGTGTGATGAAAAGATCAAAAAGGTGGGCGAATAAATGGATTGGTTGAGAGCCACTCTGGACACCACCTTGGACATGCAGGATGAGTTAGTTCCCTGTCAGCCTGGAAGATGATGAAGGGTTCCACAGCCATGAGCACTTGCACCTCGGAGACTCTTCTGGCTGAAGTGATGGCCAGAAGGAAAGCTGTTTTCCAGGAGAGAAATGTTAGCTCCGTAGAAGAAGCTGATTCAAAAGGGGGTGGGGTGAGCTTTTCCAACACAAAGTTAAGATCCCAAGCTGGGGTTGGTGCTCTTCTGGGTGGCCTCAGGTTGCTAGCACCTCTTAGGAATTCTTTGATCAAAGGGTGCAAGAAAAGGAGCTGCTCAGTAGGGAAATGAGCAGAGATAGCAGAGGCATGAATATTTATAGAGGAGAAAGAGAGGCCACTGTGTAGTATGTCAGCTAAGTAATCCAGGATGAGAGGGCAGGATGGCTGTACCATATTAGCTCCCTTAGCCTGGATCCAGGTGCAGAACCTTTTCCATTTGTCAGCATAAGACTGTCTAGTGCTAGGGCATCTGGCCTCACATATAATATCTAGAACTTGTTTACTGAGGTTGGCAGATTGGGGTTAGGGAATAAGCCAAGCTGCCAAACTGAGTGTCTGAAATTGGAGATGCATGAATTCCCCTTCCCTCTGGGTCAGGAGGTTTGGAATCTAAGGAAAATGCCATGGCGGCAGTGGGGACAGGCTGCACAGCAAGGGGTACCGGTGTTGGCAAGGCCAGTCTGGAGCTATAAGAATTGCCCTTGGTTTTTCCTCCTTTATTTTGAGCAGTACCCTGGGGATGAGAGGTAGTGGAGGAAAGGCATAGACTGATAGACTGACCCAGGGGAAGGACAGGCATCCACTTTCCAAGCCATGAAGTGATGCTCTCTGGTGCAGAATTTGCTGAGCTGATGGTTGTTGTGGGTGACAAAGAGGTGACCTTCAGGGTGCCCCATTTCTGAGTTATTAGCGTGAAGGTTCTTCTGTTGAGCTGCAACTTTCATGTGGGTCCAGAAGATTTCTGCTTAACTGGTCTGTCAGAGAGTTAAGAGAACCTGGTAGGAATTGTGCTAACAGGTGGAGTTGCATGGCAGAGGCTGGGTACCAAAGGGTCATGGCCAGCCTGCACAGAGGATAGGAGTGATTTCCTCCCTGCTTGTTGATATACCACATCACAGTAGTGTTGTCTGTTTTGATCAGGAGAGCCCCTGGGGAGAGAAGAGGCTTAAAAGCTATCAAGGTGTGCTGGACAGCCATCATCTCTTTTTGGTTGATGTGCAGAGGGATTTGCTGCTGGCTCCATTGGCCCTGTATGCACCTGCCGTCCAGGTGTGCACCCCAAGCATAGTCTGATGCATCAGTGGTGAGGGTCTGTGTGGTAGGGGTGGTGAGAAAGGTAGTTCCTTGTTGTGAGAGCATGCTGTTGCCAACCAATGAAAATCTTTTCAGAGGCAAGGAAATATAGGTATAAGAGTCTCCAGGTCTTGACACCAAAGGCTCTTTAGGTACCATTGAAGTTTCCTCATATGCAGTCTGGCATATGGAATGAGTAGCATGCAAGATGCCATGAACCCCAGAGCTTGCAGGATCTTCCTTGCAGATAACTGGGGTCTGGTGGCTAGTTGAGAGAAGTAGGCTGTCAGGAAAATTTGTTTTTCTGGTGGAAGGAATGCCATCTGGGATGTTGTGTCTTGGCTTGCTCCCAGGAAGATAATCCTTTGGGTGGCAGCTGTTTGGATTTATTTTCATTGATTGTGTACCCTAGTTAGGTTAGTAGGGTCTTTACAAAGGCCAGGTGTTTGAGCAGCTTTTCCTGGCTATCTGCCTGAATAAGGGAGTCATCTAAGTATGGGTAAATCTGTATATTCCTCTGTCTGCAAAAGGCAATGGCCAGAGCCAGACATTTTGTGAAAACTCTGGGACCAGTAGATAAATCAATGATAGGAATGTGGAGTTAGGCCTCTTTTAGTTCAAGGATGGCTAGCCAAGCATCCTTGGAGATCATGGGTAGCAGCTGCTGGAGGGTGAGCATTGTGAATTTTGGGATCACCAGGAAGGTGTTCAGAATGGATTTTTTGAAGATGGGGCATTCTGGGCACCAGAAAAAGCCTGGAGTAGAAACCTTGGCCTATCTGTTCTGCAGGAATGTACTGTATTGCCCTCATAGAAAGCAGGGAAAGAATTTGCTTTTGAGCTTCTGCCCACTGGTTTGGAGGTAGATCTGGCAGCCCTTTTGGGGTTGGAAGGGTGTGGAAGGAAAATTTGTATCCCTGAGACACTGTGTTGAGAACCCAGTGATCGCTGGTAATGGTGGCCCAAGTGCTTGCGTGAAAGGAGAGTTTTCATCCTAGTGGTAAGTGAAGGTGGGCAGAGGGGGGGTGCGGGAGGTGAATCATTGTGGAGTCCTTACCATAAGGGGGTGGCTTAGAACTCGGTGGTTTTGAAGTGGTGGTAGTCCACTGCTTAGATCTCTGCATTCCCCGTGGCTGCTGTCTGGGGGGGGGGGGGTCTGGTTCCCCAGGACCTGGGCTGGAGTGGCTTAGTGGGAGCAGGAAAGAACCAGTGCTTGGTGAGACAAAGCCTGCTGAACCTGGGTGACTAGACCTGTAAGAAATCCTTAACTGTCTACATAGATTTTGTTTTTTTTTTCCATCTTTTTAAGACCTCTTCTGCCTTAGTGCCAAATAAGTTGTCTTTGTGCAAGGGGGCATCCAACAATTTAGATTTCACATGATCTGGCTGGGGCTGTTCATTAAGCCATGCATGCCTTCTAATGACAGATCCAGTGACTGCTGCCCTGCAAGAAGCTTCTAGGGTGTCAAAATCACAGTGGAAGGTGTGTTTAGTTACTTGACTTGCAGAATGCATTAACTCTTGTGACTCTTTAGATTTTGCACAAGCAGGAAAGGAAGACATTTTTTGCTTGAGAAGTTCCAGGGTATGTTGCTGAAATTTTAGCAAATGGAGCTGACAATTTAGTGCCCTGATAGCAAGAGTAGCTGAAGTATGTACTTTTTTACCCCATCTGTTTAGTGCTCGGGAATCCCTATCTGAGGGGGGTGGTATTCTTTGCAGAGGTTGCTTTAATCCCTTTAGGCCCTTGAAAAATTACCTCAGGGTCAGCAGTATAATTTTCAAAAATACATTTGTGTGAGTGAGGGACTCTATAGTACCTGTCTGGTTTTCTGGGTGCAGGAGGGAGGATGTCAGGAGTCAAGCTGGATTCCAAGAAAACATCCTCCACAACATCCAGGACTGGGGGGATGGCCAAGGGTCTGTGTTGTGGAAGATCTAAGAATTCCCTGAGTCTCTTTTTAGACTGAGGGTAGTCTTGATTCTCCCACTGGAAATCCTCCCTTAAGGGATGAAGGGTTTCCCCAAAGGAAAGATCCTCTGAGGGAGAGGCTGAAGGGATGGAATCTCCTGCATCAGAATCCTCATAAGTAGAAAGGGGTTGCATGTCTTCATAGTCAGATGCATCAGAGTCATGTGACTCTTGTTCAGACAAAACTACAGGAGACAGATCTCTTTGCCTTTTGGAGGGGGTAGCTTTCCTTCCCCTGATCAGCATGATAAGGTCTTCCACCATTTTAAGCATTTGAGACTGAGGCAAGGAAGCAGGTGCCTGAGATTGGGTCGTTGGTTTCTTGGGTGTGGTTTGTACCCTGGGCCTAAGAAACTTGGTCGTTTTTGAAAGAACGTTAGTCATGAAAGAAGATGATTTGTGTTGAGATTTGGTAGTGCAAAGGACTTCCTCAGAAACCGGTGCCTCCTCTGCTGCTCTGGACCCATCTAAGGCAGAGACGATCGCAGGATCCTTAGTCAAATAAGAGTTTTTCTCCATACCGGACTCCAAAAGGGTCTTGGTAGCGGCCTGCGAATCCACAGAATCGGGCATCAGGCACTGCAACAGTGCCTCACTGAGGACCGGAGAACTAACGACTAGCTTAACGAAGCATCGTTGGTAGGCTTGGACCTGTGCAATCTGTCTCTGTCTTTATCTTTACATTTTTTGGAAGATCTGCTGTCAGATGGCTTACCAAAGCCATATCGGAATTCAAGGACTGTAAGCAAAAATATCTAGCTACAATAAGTGCCCGACGACAGATAGTTCTGGCACTGAACAAACCACAGAAGTGATAACAGGGGATGTTGTGGTCTTGACCTAAACAAGTGACGCAGTAAGAATGAAAGTCTTTGTGTGGTATTTGCCTTCCACAGGTGAGACATTTATTAACTTTTTCTTTTTTTCAAAACAGGTTTATTGTTTTAACATATAAGAGAAATATCATAACAATTTTATACAAGTAATTAAAAATAGGTATTATTATAATATTCAACAAAACAACTAAAGTATTTACAAAGACATCCACTACAATCAGATCAATTAATTAAACTAAAATACCGTGCTATTGAAATTAGAATTTTTTTAACAAATTTTGTAAATTATCCCATACAATATAATATGATGTTTTTCTAGTTGTTCTCATTATAATTGTGCTTATTTCCATATGGCACATTATATTCATAACATTTTTAAATTCATTGAACGAAGGAGGTGTATCTGAAATCCAATTTCTAGTTATTATTTTCCTGGCCACTGCTAGGATAGACCATAACAAGGGAAGCTTAATCTTTTAACACATTGAGGTACAGGTGTGTTGAATAATATAAGAGACTTAGAAATAATGAAATTATCTGTAAAAGAGCCTGCAAAATTCATTAATTGACTTCCAGCATTCTTTCAACTTCATACAGTCATAAAACATATGAACCCAGTCAGCATTAATTTCTACATTACATCTCTTACATAGATTATCTTTATTATTTATTTTATTCATCATCAAAGGTGTATAAAAAGATCTATGTAAAATTTCCATGTATAAAGTCTCCAGACAATGGAAGATGTAGTTCTATAAGCAGATTCCAATATATATTGTTTATCTTGTTGAGTTGGTGGGTCCCCATTAATAGAGGTGAAATAATTCCAGTATGAATCTACACTGTAAAAAGTTTCTTGTCTGATAATTTTATGTATATATGAAAGTTTACCTTTATCAGAAACTTTATGCTGTAAATTTAATATCAAGTAATCAATCAGTTTTGGAATAGATTCTTTAACTGTTATAGACATTAGATCTATTCTATCAATGAGATGTTGTCTAAAGATCTGAACCTCTAACCAGCAAGTTTCTCTTAGATCAAATTCTTGTTTTAAGAAATCTAGATTTTTAACTTTATTATCAGATATCAGCTGATACCAGTACTTTAGATCATCATCTATAGCTAAATGAGCTCCTTCAAAAGTAGATGACATAAGCATACCCTGAGTATACATTATAGGGAATACAATAAAATTCCATTCCCTATACTTAGGGTGCATGAATATAAAGTTACGATAACTAATAATAATATTTAATGGGTAACAAACCATATGTTTAGGTGTAATAGGTGAAGTACAAAATTCCTTTAGCAACCACAACATGGAGTTATTTACAATCATATTTTTATGTGTTAAGGAGATTTTCATGAAGTGCATACTAATTAGCTCCCAATAATCTTTCCATTTTGCGATATATGACTGATCTATTAATAAAGTAATAACTTTAATAATAGAAGAGATAATATATAAATTAAAGTCTGGAAAAGAAATACCCCCTTGAGACCAGCTATTAGTATGTTTCTTTAATGCAATCCTAGGTCTATTAGGTGCCCATAAGAAATTTAACATTAGTGTATTCAGTTTCTTGATAATTATTTTTGTAGGTGAAAGTATTATTGATTGTATTAAGTATAAAATCTTGGGGAATATTATCATTTTAATAATTGTAAGTCTCTCCTCCATAGTAAAAACATATTATTCCAGGTATTAAAAAGATTTTGTATATTAAGAAAACAGGTATTATAGTTATTATATATAATAGATTTAATATCTTTAGATAGTATTATACCTAAATAAGTTATCTGACCTGAATTGGGTACATATTTAGTAAAATCACTAATGAGAATATTTTTTCGTGTATATATAGGTAGTATTTTAGTTTTTCTTCATTGAATATTAAACCAGAAATACTTTTAAAATTCATCATTTTATCAAATAAAGACTGCATAGAAGAATTAGATCCTGCTGATGTAATTAGAACATCATCTGCAAAAAGTTGAATTTTTGATGTTGTATTTTCGTCTATTTCAAAACCCTCTATGTCAGTACTTTTTCTAATCAAATTAGCCCAAGGCACCATTACTAAAGTGAATAATAGTGGAGAAAGTGGACATCCTTGCTTTGTACCTTTAAGAATGGGTATTTTTTGTGAAACATATGTTTCTACCTTAGTATAAGCCAGCGTTCCTTTGTATAAATGCTCAATTAAATTTACAAATGCATCAGAGAAGTTTGCGCATTTCAGTAAGGTAAACAGATAGTCCCAACTTACTGAATCAAATGCTGAACCTATATCAAGACTAATAAGTGTTAAATCTTTCTTTTTCCTATTTGCAAAATCAATTAATGTTAAAGTTCTTCTTATATTATCAAAAGTATTTCTATTTACAATGAAGCCCGTCTGATCTATATCTATAATGCCGGGGATGATTGTCTTCAATCTATCAGCAAAAATACTCATAAACATTTTATAATCAACATTAAGTAATGAGATGGGTCGATATGAAGAACATCTAGTTGGATCTTTATTAGGTTTTAAAATTGGTGAAATAAATGTATATTGCCAAGATGGGGGTTATTAACTCAGTTTGGGCCAAAATAAAACCTTATGTATTAATGAATATGTAGTTTTAGAAAGGATTTTATATATCTCTGGTATAATACCATCATTACCCGGTGCTTTGTTTGATTTAAGCTTATTTATTTGTGTAATAACTTCTGTATATGAAATACTCTTGTCCAATAGTTTAATCTGTTGTTTATTGCTTTTTATTCATGTTTGTGGTTATAAACTCCTTTATTTTATCTTTAGGTTCCATGTTAATGTTGTTATGGTTAATCTTGTGAAAGTGATTTCTAAATTCATCCAGTATTTCTGGTATACTAGAAACATTCTTCTTTTCCTTAGAGAAAAGATTTCTTTGATATGGTTTTGTTTATTCAATCTTTTGTTTTATTTTTAAGTCTATGTAAGTATTTGGGGCTTATTGAATAAGACAAAACTTATATTTCTCTAAAGTTATTTTAACTTTATGAGTTAAAATTTCTTTGTATTTCTCATTTAGTTTGTTTATTTCTTCAATAACTTTCTTGTCCATAATATTTTCTTTATTATTATGTTTATAAGAGTCTAATTTACTTTGAATATCTAACAATTCCTTATCCCAAGATTTCCTTTTATTATTATGCCATCTGATACTTTGTCCATATAGATATGATTTTAAGGCATCCCAAACATAGACAATGGAGACTTCAGGAGTATTATTTATGTCTAGAAAATGTTGTACTTCTGAAAGTATATATTCTTTATAGTCTTTTAGCTGAGTTAAGTATGCTGGTATCCTTTTGATCTGAACAGTATGAGTATGTTTTATCATGAATTCAAAAACAATTGAGTTATGATCAGATATAGGACATGAAATGATTTTGGAATTAATTAAATATGTTACCATCTGGTTAGAAATAAAGACCCTATCTATTTTTGAATAAGTTTTGTATCTGTTAGAAAAAAAGGTGTATGGTAATGATTTTGAATCTATCTGATTATTAATATCATTCAAATGATAAGAATTAGCAAAATCATTTAAATGTTTTGCATTAGATGTAATTCTTCTTTTCCTTATAGTGGTAGTATCACTTTCATGTAGTATACAATTAAAATCACCAGCTAAAATAATATCCCCTATAGAGAATGATATGATCTTATCAATATGATGTTTCACTGTATTAATACCAATTCCAGGTATCCAATATACATTAATTAAAGTGTAAGTCATCCCATTAATTTGTATTGTAACCATACAAAACATTCCTTTGTCATCCTGATAAGACTTAATGGTTTTAGGAATGGGCATACTTTTATTCCATAAAATAGCCACTCCTCTTTTTTCTGAGTGTGCTCTGAACTAACCAATACTGTATACTTATTAGTGGCTAGTTTATCAATATCTTTTTCAAGAGATGGGTTTCTTGCAGGAAGACTAGATTGGCCTTGTGTAAATTAATGTATCTTATTAGGCTTGCCCTTTTACACGGATTATTCAATCCATTAATGTTTAAAGAAATTCCTTTTAAAGATGTCATTTGGCATTTTTAAAACTCAAGAATCTTATGATCGAAATAACAAATAACAAGATAAATAATGTTACATCTCCTCTTTTAGGTGTACCTTTAAATATAGCTGTATTTATTAAATCTCTTATGGGATTTTGTATAGGATTCAATTTTGTTTGTAGTGACAATGAGTGTACAAAATATATTGTGGATGTCAAAACTATATACATATAACAATGAACAAGTGAAAGTAATGTAAGGATTAAACCTTGCATCCAGCCTGGAGTTGAAAACTCCAACTTAGAGTAGTATTTACTACTCAAGTTAACCTACCCTAAGCAGCAGTACCTCAGCTACCACCTTA
Organism: Protopterus annectens; assembly: GCF_019279795.1. NCBI lineage: Eukaryota > Metazoa > Chordata > Ceratodontiformes > Protopteridae > Protopterus > Protopterus annectens. The sequence continues at coordinate 1,430,727,379 of NC_056739.1, read as the reverse complement.
TCAATTTAATACTAGTTATATTTAACTGAGGTTAACAGTTTTCAATTCAATTATCTATCAAGACAAAACTACACATTTGGTAAAACAGCATCATATAAACTAAAATAAACTTTTTTTTTTTTTTTTTTTTTTAAACTGTTCATACTACTATATAGATCTATGTAATATATAACACTTGTATTCAAATAGCATTCAAATAATCTTGATGTTAGAAATCAAGAGGAGAGAAAATTAGGTTTTAACATTCATTTAAATCAAAAACTTTGGCTAATATGATTCAGACATTACATATATTAAGATGCATCTATTTTCTGTCATGTGAATACTATTAACAGCTTCCAAAAAAAAAATCTTGAATTGTTTGTATATGAGCATTTACTTAAACTCATTATTGTCAATAGAGTAAAATATTGTATTCATAAAAATTATTATAAATCATATTGCATAGTTATGCAAATTCTCAGAAACACTTGCATTATTAAAAAAAAGCCATCACACACATACACACAGACACACACACACATACATACACACACACATACACACACACACACACACACACACACACACACACACACACACACACACACATATATATATATATATATATCTGATCTCACTGAGTTATATCTTTGTTGAGCACTATCCTACTTGCTGTCCCTAGAATAAATCTGTCTGCTTTATAGAAAATAATGCACAGCAAACACATTTTAGTAACCAGATTTTACAATCATGCTAACCTACTGCTTTAAAATATATCACATGACATTTCTTCCAGAATAGAATTATAAAATTGTTTATGCTTGTCAATCAGATGAATTAAATGAATTATAATAAAGTATATGTTTGGAACAGAAGTTTTTAACACAGATTATTATGCTGCTGTTAAGTAGATTTTCAAAAACATTTAAATAAATGTTTCATTTTCTATGCCTTCTAAAATAAGACATTTACTTACTACAAGAAACTACATCATTTAAACTCATTATAACTGACATATTTTATGAATAGAGTATTTTCCTGAATCTGTGGTGTGTCAGTATGATAACTAGGTCAGAGGTTATACTAACTGCTTTCAGTTTCTCTGTGAGAATTCTATGAGTTGAAGCTTTTGAAGTAGTTCATGGACACTGTGCATGAGACAGCCCACATCCCAGATTGTCTCCCTTAACATTTTGGCGGGAAACTTATTAAAACTTGTGACAAACATTCATTTTGTCAATAGAGTAAAATATTGTATTCATAGAAATTATTATAAATCATATTGGATAGTTATGCAGATTCTCAGAAACACTTGCATTATTATATAAAAAAAAAGCCATCACACTCACACACACATACACATACATACACACACACACACACACACACACACACACACACACACACACACACACACACACACATATATATATATATATCTGATCTCACTGAGTTGTGTCTTTGTTAAGCGCTATCCTACTTGCTGTCCCTAGAATAAATCTGTCTGCTTTATACAAAATAATGCACAGCAAACATATTTTAGTAACCAGATTTTACAATCATGCTAACCTACTGCTTTAAAATATATCACATGACATTTCTTCCAGAATAGAGTTATAAGATTATTTATGCTTGTCAATCAGATGAATTAAATGAGTTATAGTAAAGTATATGTTTGGAACACAAATTTTTAACACAGATTATTATGCTGCTGTTAAGTAGATTTTCAAAAACATTTAAATAAATGTTTCATTTTCTATGCCTTCTAAAATAAGACATTTACTTACTACAAGAAACTACATCATTTAGACTCATTAGAACTGGCATATTTTATGAATAGAGTATTTTTCTTGAATCTGTGGTGTGTCAGTGTGATAACTATGTCAAAGGTTATACTAACTGCTTTCAGTTTCTCTGTGAGAATTCTGTGAGTTGAAGTTTTTGAAGTAGTTCATGGACACTGTGCATGAGACAGCCCACATCTCAGATTGTCTCTCTTAACATTTTGGCGGGAAACTTATTAAAAACTAGTGACAAACATTCATTTAGTAGTGTAAATGTATGTAAACATGACAAAACCTTCACAATGTATTCCACAGACCATTACAGCCCCTTACTTCGTTTCAGAAAGAGAAACAAATTGAATCACAGCTTGCCATTAAATCTTCAGATATTTTGACTGGTTATGAAACAAAACATTATAACTGACATATTTTATGAATAGAGTATTTTCCTGAATCTGTGGTGTGTCAGTGTGATAACTATGTCAAAGGTTATACTAACTGCTTTCAGTTTCTCTGTGAGAATTCTGTGAGCTGAAGCTTCTGAAGTAACTCATGAACACTGTGCATGAGACAGCCCACATCTCAGATTGTCTCCCTTAACATTTTGGCGGGAAACTTATTAAAAACTAGTGACAAACATTCATTTAGCAGTGTAAATGCATCTAAACATGACAAAACCTTCACAATGTATTCCACAGATCATTACAGCCTCTATGTAAGTGAAATTAAGCCCAAAATTACCAACAAGCAATAAAACTCAACATTCTTCTCCCAACTCAATTTTCATACAAATCCTATTATTCACTGTGCCCACAATCAAAAGCATTTCTATATATTAATAAAGAAATAGAAAATAAAAGGGAGTGAGGCAGAAATAAAAATGTAAGAGAAAGCTGTAAGAAGTATATACAATGGAATGTTACTTACTGTTTATATTAATAGAGTTAAAAATAAAACATATTATTTACTCTTATTTAGTTCTGATTATTATTAGTTAAAGCATAACAGATTATTTACAAACAAGCATAAGCAGTATAATCAAGAAAGTATAATTAGAAATAGCATTTGAAGAACTTATAAAACTTTACAAGGAATAAATATGTTATTATTCTATTAATGATATTTTCATTACTGTTCTCTCCCTGCCCTCCCCCACCCTTTACCCACTACATAATCTAAATAGAATGTCATTGTTTAAACAAAGAAAATAATAAAAGGAGAAGGAAAAAAAAAGGTAAAGATAAAAAATGTATCAAATTACTAACCTTACTTCTTTTCAGAAAGAGAAACAAATTGAATCACAGCTTGCCATTAAATCTTCAGGTATTTTGACTGGTTATGAAACAAAACATTTCTTTGCACATAGAGAATAACTTTGATTAAATCTTTTCCAAAATATTTGTGGCTTTCTGGAAATGCAGGAACTATATTCAAAAAGATTAATAATGAACTAAAATGATGAGAGAGAAAAAAACATATAACAAATCATTTGTTTTTAGTCTCTTCTTCTTCTCTGAAGTCTTCCACGAAGCTTCAGTTGACAATATCTTTAATGAAGAACTAGCCCATTCCATTTCTTCTATTTTATCCAAAATCCTTTTTCTTTGACAAACAGTAAAGCAGAGTCTAAATCATCGAAAACCTTAGGACCATCAGGAAGGAAGATTTTAAGCTTGGCAGGAAACAGAAGGTATGTTTTAAACTGTGCTTTTAAGCTCCCTTATTAGTGGCAGAAAAACTTTTCTTTTAGCTATTACCATGGAAGAATAGTCATTGTCAAAACACACAGTTGTCTCATTAATCTTAACAGGAGCTTTAGCCCAAGCAGATTTAAGAACCATCTCTTTATCAAAGATGATAGAAATCTAACTATAACTGATCTAGGATATTTTTTGTTAGAGTTAGTATTAGCTATAGATCTATGTGCTCTTTCGATACCAAAAGAGAATGCTTCTGATAAGTCTAAAGTTTTAGGAGCCAAGTTGTTAAAAAGAAGTAATATTGTTACCTTCAATATTTTCTGGCAGTCCAAAATCCTAATGTTATTGCGCCTAGATCTATTTTCCAGGTCATCCAGCTTTGTTTGTAAATGTGTATTTTGTTTCAGCAGAAACTCAATGTTGATTTCCTCTTCTTGGATTCTATTTTCCATGTCATTCACAGCTTCTTCTATGTCTGTCATCTGGATCTTCTGTTGTTGCAGGTCTGTATGTAACAGGTCTATTTGTTTTGTAGTTTTTTCTATGAAGGTGTCTATTTTAGTATCCATTTTATCCATTTTATCAGTAAGTTGCTGGATTATAATTATCAGAGACTGAAGTTCTTTCTTGATGCTGGAGTCTTGAGAATTTGTCTTACTGGAACTCATTTCAGACTGATAAACTGACAGGAAAATTTCCACAGTGATTTCTGACAGGAATGTTGTTAAGATTTCCTTTCTTTTTTAGATATAGTTCAAGAACTATATAAAACAAACGTATTTAGAAAGAAAATTACTTCAAAAATTAATTTTTTAAGTAATTAATTCCTGTCAGTGTAATGAAATTGGTGGAGCTGAAGAAATCTGCTGCTATCCTGTGTTCATCCTTGGCCACGCCCCTTTATTAACTTTTTCTGACATCGGTTAGTGCAAGAAAAAAGGATCCCCAATGGGGTACTTAGCTTTAGAAGACTTCAACTTCAATTTGGTAGACGAAACCCAGGTAGCAGCTGACTAGCACTCATGCAAACTGCTTCTGCTTCGGGCTCCATGGCAAGAAAGACTGATGTAATGGCATCGGCTGCCTTAATTTATACTACTGATGGCCTGACATCAGTCCTTAAGTGACAACAATCATTGCAGAAATACTAAGCCTCTGGTATTCGGGCTGGCTGAGGGCTACCCTGGCAGGGATAACCCAAATGTGATGACTGCAACAGTGAAACATGAAGAACATCTCATATTTATGCAAGTGACAGGTTCTCACTGTTTACAAGCATCAGATGGACAAATGCCATGATCATATGTTTAAATTATGTATATTATACGTCTTGTATGAATCTACACGTGGTGGGAACATCTCATACAAAAATATACTAGCTGAATTCTACTGGATTTTATGCTTAAAACATATACTCCACCTGGGTTAAATGGCTTTGTCTCTTTGAAACTGTTACTGAAAGAACTCCATCTGAAAGTTTAAACATTTTTCTAACAATTTTTAATGTTTAGTAAGTTTTCATCATAATTTAAGAAAGTTCTCTTTTTAAACATTTTATATACTATTTTATACATATATTTTTATAAAACATAACCTTTTTTATATGCATTTTTCTAAATATATTTTTTTCATGTATTTGAATGTTATGTGCCTTTTAAATGTCAAGTGGTCTCTAAATGTCAAAGGTTTTTGAAAATGTCATGTGGTTTTGCATCGAGCACCTGAATAGTATTTTACTCATTTTTTTTACAATGTTTTAGTATTTAAACTGAAGGTTTGACTTGTGATTCTAGATTTGCCTGAGGAGGCCATTTTGTGGTGAAAGTTTTAACTTGCAACAATAAATTTGGATTTTGGTTTACAGTGGTTCTGTATTACTTTAATATTTGGCTGTTTTGGAACCACTATACTTGCCTTCGCTTCATCTGTTTTTCTCTTGAGTTTTTTAAATCTCACATGCACACACACCTACCTATCTACCTCTTACACACACACACACACACACACACACACACACACACACACACACACACACACACACACACACACACACACACACCCCTACCTCTTACTTGCTTGTCTGTGGTACGCAGTCCAAATGTCTTCCTGTATTCAAATTCTAGGCTCACTCGCACACTTGCACTCACACACCTCTTACTTGTCCATCCATGGTCCACAGTTCAAACTTCTTACTGTATTCAAATTCAGCACACATGGAAGAAGAAGACATAAACAGGTTACACATGTGCAGCAGGTGTGGACAAATGGATGTGAAGGGCTTTATTAAAGAAGAATGCCCTTAAAGAAAAACATTTTTTTGTTTTTTCTTTTCTTTTTTTTTCTTCAAAAAATTATTCCCCTGGCCAGTGGGCCCTCTCCCAGCCAGTGCACCACCCCTGCAAGTATGCCTTAGGTGACTGCCTTGGTTGCCTAGTGCTAGATCCAGCTCTGTCCAGGATTGCCCCCTGCATGACTACTAGACAGAGGCTGCTCCTAAATGCTTTATCCCATGGATGGGTTACCTCAAATTATGGTATAATCCCAGTTATTCTCATTAGGGTAGTACATAATGATCAACCATGGAATGGATGAGTCAGCCTCTAACTAAATGAGGTTGGCTATTTCAAGCACAAAAAGGGAAAATAGCAAGGCTTAAGATGGCCCACAAGGACAGCTAGCCAAATACTTACCTATGAAACTATCAACCTGTGTATCAGTTAAGATGTTCATGTTCTTTTATAGAAACAAGATTCAAAAGTAAAAATGTGGAAACACCAGTGTTGTGAAATTCACCTCCTTACATATAAGTCTGGCAGACACAGGTTTATTTTGCTTTTATTTTCAGAGCATAAAGATTGCACTCCTTTTTTACTCTGTTTTGATCTGACAGGATACTTAGGCAGCTATTGGAATGAGGGCATTATCAAATCATGATACTGAGCGTCAGACTTAATTACTAAATGTCAGTGCCTCTTTTATCTACATAATAAACATATGCATTCTTTGTGCATGTTACACCATAGCATGCATAGTACAAAATACACAATTCAAAATTATAGTATATAAATATAGTTATCCCCTTTGGGAAAAAAACATGTACCTGTGAATTACCACATAGGTGGCAGTACACTAAATACCAAAAGTGGGATAAGAGACAGTGGTCTCCCCTTCGATAACTACATCGCCACAACAGTCAGGAAATCCTTCTATTTGTCACACCTCATCACTAAGGGCTTTTCATCCAGAAAAAAGGAGGTCTTTGTCCCACTGTACTCATCCCTCATTAGACCCATTATAGAATACAACGTCCCGTTTGGTATGTACCTCTCAAAACATTTGCAACAACAGGAAAAAGTCACAGAAAAAAATCACTAAAAGAATCACAGGCCTAAAGCAGATGCCCTAGGCTGACTGCCTTAAAAAAACTCCAGCTATACTCTGTCACATATCGTCTACTCAGAGGCAATCTCTGCTTAACATATTAGGCCATGTCAAACCCACAGCTGTTGGACATGCTACACTTAAAGAAATCCCAATCCCTTAGAGCCACACGCACCAGGGATCTAAACCTTGTCATCACAATAAACAAAACATGCTGGAGGGATAGGTTCCTGACCCAGAGACTCCCCAGACTCTGGAAAAGACTGCCCATACATGTCAAGCAGAGTGTTTCTTTGGCATCTTTAAAAAAAACCTTGACGATTGAATGGGAGAAAGGAAATTCACCCCGGGGATCAAGTCAGCCACCCTGCTAGACAGGGGTCTAGGGAAGTAAATAGTATGGGAAGAAATAGTTAGGGAATTCTTATGGCTAGGCTTGTATAGGCCCTAGGGCCGATAGCCTAGTACCAACCTATGAACCTATGAACCTATTACTTGTTTGGCTGTTTATGAACAAAATTGTATCTGGGTTGTTGTTGTTTGTCTTTCGGATTTTCCCATTAAGGGGTCGCCACAGCGGAACTCCGGTCTGCTAATGATTGGCAGTAGATTTTTTTTACGAAACGCTGAGGTGCCAGCTCGACACCCAACCTTCAACGAAGGCATGCCCATTTATGCAAGCATGTCTTTCGAACACTACCCAACCAAGGGGAGAACATGCAGACTCCACACAGAAGGCACTCCCAAGCCCAGCCTAGAATCAAACGGGAGAACCTCTTGCTATGAGGTAACAATGCTACCGCCATACCATAATCATATCAAACATGCCTCGGTATTGTAATATTCTATATTATAACTTTTTTCTTATCTAGCATAACATATGACAATTAGAGCTTTCTTTATCAGTATTCTGTGTAAATTGACAGTGCTGAATATCTGCTTAGTTAGAAATTTGTAGATAAAGAGACAGAGACAATGACAGATAGAGAGAGAGACAGACAAATAAACCGAATAAGCAAATAAGGAAAACTTGCAAGAAAGGGAGAAGGAAACTTATGGTTTTATTTATTTTGAGAATGGTAGCACTGAAATGGTCATTCAATATTATTTGCAAATGTAAAAATGGAATGGAAATGCAATATATTTAGTGCATGCTGTTTCATATAATCCATTGGAAATTTTTTTTTCAGTCCAATAAAAGATTTGCCATGATGAGCTCTTCATGCATCAGTGAAAGTTTAGACTTGCATGGATTCATAATTACATACTTCTTGAGTCAGATCTCTAAATGGCCTCCTTCGTTCTATAATGGCTAGTGATTAGTATGATTCCTCTGATGCTGTCTGTGAAACTACAGCAAGAAAAATATCTGCATACTGAACTAAGTATCTGCAATTTTGTACTATGTCTTCTACAAAGTTCAAATATCTGTGGCCTCAGAAAAGCACATAGCCCTTCTTGAGGTGAAAGGTTTTATGAAGGACATAACACATGTTAATACAGCCATTAGACTTCCTTTTATCAAAAGGCTTTTAAACCAAGAGCTGCAGATGGACTTTTAGTAAGAATGTGATCATGCTATGCACTGGTTTATGCTTAGTTTGAAAATCAGTCCTTAGGAAAATCACAGAAATATGTGTGTGTGTGTGTGTGTGTGTGTGTGTGTGTGTGTGTGTGTGTGTGTGTGTGTGTGTGTGTGTGTTTTCGTTATAAAGACTACACTAGTAAGATTTATTAGTGCATCTACTATTTCATAACCTGTAAATGGCAATCTTCTTTGGTATCAGTAAGCCAGGTAGTTTTCTAAAATGCAATAAAAGATGTTCACTTGACATTC
>NC_056739.1:1430683695-1430713695 GCF_019279795.1 Protopterus annectens | reverse complement strand
CCTACTATAAATATTATACAGAATATACACATACAAACTAGCTGAACTATATTTGTATCTATGAAGAATTTATATCACAGATTTATCTGTCACAGGGGCCTGGGGGATTTGTAATAGTGTCATGATGTCCCTAGCCATGGGAGGGACCCTGTATTTATTGTCTGTAGCCATGGGAGGGATCCTGTATTTATAGTCAGAATAGAGGTATGTTTTGTCAGAACCATTGAACTGGCTAGTGCATTCTTAGCTGTGTTACTATCTGCTTGTGCATATCCAGTAACAGAGTAAGTTGCTCGTATCTGGTCCTTCAGTACATAAACAGAATAAGAGTGGAGATACCTGCAGCTGCAGATGGGGTTGGTATTTAGTTAATTCTGGTTGAATTTCTTTGAATTTGTCCTCAGTTTTGCCAAATGCTTTACCTGTACTTCAAGTTTTAACTGGTTTTGCTTCACTAAGCTGGTATCCAGTGTTTTGGTTTGTTGGGGTTGCACAGGGACTACTTTTATTCCTTAATATTAAGTGATGGCCATTACACTTTGTGCCTCTTTTTTTGAGAGATATGTCACAAAAAAAAGTTTATAAACAGACTTAGTTGGGTTTCCAGGTATGGGTTGTTGCATGGTGTGAGAAATAGTACGTTAGGGGTACTACTATTTTGTCCTTTTGGTGGCATTGACATTTGCAGTTCTCCCTACTAGCTGTTTTCAATCAAGTCTTTGAGTTTTGCAGACATCTAGTCCTGGCTTGTTTTAAGTAATTGTCACAGACATCGGTTACTCTTATATAGAGTTGGGTTTTCTGGAGACGTTATGGGCAGGTGATAATATTCTTCTCTTTATGAAGTCAAATCCAATGTTTTTTGTGGCTTTAACTTTGTTATAGGGTTCTTATTGTTTCTGCCTTTCAACGGCAAGGTTTCTTTGTATTTCCTCATTCTGTTGTGTATATGTGCCCATTCTACATGTACTTAGGTGTTTTGTTGCCATTCTCACTAGGATTGCAAATGGCTGGATCAAACTTTATATCTTTCATAAATGCACCTTGGCAGTGATCCCATTACTCACACAATTTCAATTATTCCAGCTGAGGAAAATAAAGTGTTCTTGTTCACTTACGCTTTTGAGTTTGTTTTCCCTGATAGGGTTCCTACACTTATTGGATGCAAGCAATTTAGTTTGCAGCTTTCTTTCTTTTGTGTACTGGTCATTGCAAAGATGTAAAGGAAGTAAGACTTGGGAGGAATTCACAAAGAGGCATATATGTTGTGATAACTCTTTGGAATTCAGTGACAGCCCTAACATGGTGCGGCAATTTGCTCTAGCATAAATACATGCAGCACTGCACAGGGCTAGTTCAGTGGTCGTGTTGCATGCTAATGGTGAAATCCAGAGGATACAAAAATATACATGTCCATGTGAATGTGCACATGTGTACACACAGACACACACACACACGCACACACTCTCAAGTGAATTATTTTTATATTTAATATAGTAAATATGATTCAAGAGACTGTTAAATTCAAGCAACATTTGCATAATACACACACATATTTCCTTTCCTGCCTCATTTATCCTAGTATCTATCCTTGTATAAACATCCTGTTAATGGTACACTTGCAAAAATACTATTCTGTTGTTTTTGTGCAGAATAACCTTATGTAAACAGTATTGATCACTTATTTTCTTTCACAATTACTACCTCCCAGGCTCCACAACATACTCATTTATGCTCTGCTCACATCTATTATTACACATCTTGCCTGACTTAAGTATCTAATCCTTTAACTAGAGTATTCAAAGCCTATTAGACAACATCCCAGTGTTTGGTCTTCCTCCTTTTACTTCCCTTTTAAGCTTAATGTAAAACGTATATTCTAAAGTTAGTTAAAGATGAAAAGTGTTTGGTAAATTTCTACACTTATAAAACTACTGTTCTATTTTACTGTGCAGAATAAACTTATGTAAACAGTGTTGATCACTTCTTATTTTCTTTCACAATTATCACCTTCCAAACTCTACAACATACTGCTTACATCTACATATTATTAGCGATCTTGTCTTACTTTAGTATCTAATTATTTTACAAGCGGATTCTTAGTCTATTGGACTACATCCCCATGTCCTTTTACTTCCCATTTAAGCTTAATGTAAAATTTATATTCTAAAGTCAGTTAAAGATGAAAAGTATTTTGTATTTGTTAAAGTTTTATGAAAGACTGTGCAACAACAGCTGTACTCTTTATGTACTCAATACAAGTTCCGTAATGTTCATTATTTTTTATGAATCATTGTAATTGTGATTTTTCCCCCAGGCCTCAGCTGAAAAGGAAACTGTTTGCCCACTCAGACTTTCCTGGTAAGCAATTGCAAAATAAAAACAAAATAAATAATAAATAATAAATAAATATACAAATATAACAGAAAAAATTACTGTAGCTTTCTTTATTACTTTTCCCCAAACTCACTTGTTTGAAATTTTAATTATTAGTATAATATCTTTTCGGGTAGCCATTTCTTGTAACTCTAGATATTACAGTCTATATTATACAAGTGAGGGATAAATCATACATCATCTCTTACATTAGGTTCCAACAAGGGTGAAGCTCTGCTCTAATGCCCATTCAGTGGCAAAGGACAAGGGAAAATATATTGCTCTTAAAAACTATTTCTGCAGCTGTTTTAGACATACAGTCACAGCATCTTACCTTTAAAATATTGCAGGACACTACTTCAGCTGGATAAGCATGCTAATAGAATGCAAGATTTTATGGTCTAGTATCTGACGTTTTTGGAGGAAAGGAGTTCTTAAATTCCAGTTTCTGACAAACTTCTACTCATCACAAGAATTCCAAATGGTTTAAGCCAAGGCATTTTTTTTTCACTGAAAGTTACACTTAGGTATTTCCAGACAAAGAAACTTGATAACAGATCTATTTCTTCATTCCTAGCTCTGTTGACATATAGGGATGAAGCCCTGGCTACAACCCAAGATGATGCATTTTTTTATGGCTGTTCAGGCACCTGCTGGAACAGGTAGAGCCACATATGTTCAGGCCTGATTTCTGAGCTGTAGTGGGGGCCCCAGATATACTCAACTCTCACCAAATCTTCATCATTGCTAGTATGGAAAGGCCAGTGACTGTAACCACAAGAAGTTAACCACCCATGTCACTTAGGAGATGTGGGAATTATGTGAGACATACTGCTGCTGGGGGAACATACATAACCCAGATAAGGAGCAGCTCATTAAGAAATAAAGTTTCTTCAGTTCTGCAGATGTATGTCTGCAGTGCTGCTGGATATTTCTTCCAATGTCACACCTTACCATGTTAGAAGTCTTAATGAATGGCAATGACAGAAATGAGCTGTAGTCTATGCCTCAAGAAGGATATTTTGTAAACTGAATTCTCTGGAACTTCTGCAACCTGCATGACACACAGGTTCATAAAGATAGATCTTTAACATTTAAAGGTTTATAACTATGTCTAACATAAGAACAAAACTGTGAAATGTCACTTGAACCTAACATTCTCATGCTAGGTGACTTCAACTACCTCTCCATTAACTGAGAAAACTACTCATGTACCAATACACTTGCCCAACGTTTCCTGGCATTCATTAATTCCAATGCCCTAGACCAGCTTGTTCTTACTCCCACTAGAGGTAGCAACATCCTTGACCTGGTCATTACTAACATGGACAACCTTTGCTCTACACCAATAGTCAGCTCCTCCCTGGATAGATCTGACCACAAACGAATCACCTTGCAAATCCACACGCCCCCCACCTGCAAAGGTAATCACCATGAAAAAACCTCTCCAAAGCTAACTTTGAGCTCCTAAAAACAGAGGTGGCTAACTTCACAGCACCCATGCGAATGGAGAATAGTTTCATGACTGCCGAATCATACATAAATACACTGTACAAACACGTACATAAATGCATGGATCTCCCCATGCCCAATAGAACCAAGAAGCACTCCTCCAAAAAAAGGAAGCCAATCTGGTGGTCCCTGCCATAAACTTGCTCTGCAACAGAAGGTGGAAACTGATGCAGAATAAGGTGAAGTCCCAAGACTGGAAAAACTCCCTTATCAGCCTGAACAAAAAGTTGAGATCCCTCATCAAATCCTCTAAAGCTAGCTATGAAAACAGAATTGCAGCAGATAGTAAAGACAACCACAATGCCTTCTATAGTTATGAAAATAATCTCCACGGCAATACCCAGATTTGCTCTGAGCTATTGCACAATGGTACCTCCTATACCGAGCCAACAGATATTGCCAGTACACTGGCTAACAGATTCAGTGCCAACTTTACCCCCCCCCCCCCAAAGCACCAATCACAATACCAGTAGATTGCCAGGCTCCCAGTATTACTGCTGCACAGGTAAAAACAGCACTCTCCAGGGCCAAGAATACAAGTTCTATGGGACCTGACAATAACCCTGGCTGTGTTCTACATGAACTACAGAGTAAACTGGCACCTCACCTGTGTGCCCTGTTCAATCACAGCTTCACCTCAGGCTTTCTCCCTACTGAATTGTGCACTGCTACAGTCTTCCCTCTCCACAAAGGAAAAGTTACTATAGACCCTGGGAACTATCGCCCCATTAGCCTGATAAGCCTGATATGCAAAGCTATTGAATGCATCATCATGAACCTAATAAACAAGGATATAGGGAATCTCCAAACTCTGGATCCCACACAGTTTGGTTTTGTGAAGGGTAGATCATGCCTGCTCAACTTGGTCGACTTCTTTGAGTCAGTCACCAGAGCTGTGGATGAAGGCAAGATGGTTCATACAGTCTACCTTGATCTAGCTAAGGCCTTTGATACCATTCCCCACTCAGGAATCATAGAAAAACTCATTAAGCTAGGCATCAACCCCTATATCACTAGGTGGATTGCAAACTGGCTGATAGATAGAACCCATAGTGTGAAAGTAGCTGACTCCAAGTCAGACTGCTGACTAGTCATGAGTGGAGTCCAGCAGGGTTCGGTCCTGGGTCCTCTCCTGTTTGGTATCTACTTCTCTGAAGTCCAGGCCGACACAAAGGGACCCTGACTGACAAAGTTCACAGACGATTGCAAGTTGGGAGCTATTATTAACTCCCCAAGTGATGTTGACATGCTACAGAATGGCCTCACTGAGACCAACAACTGGTGTCAGAACCATGGCCTTAAGCTCAATGCTAAAAAATGTGTTGTCATCCCCTTTGGGAAAAACCCGGTTCCCATGAATTACCACATTGATGGTAGTCCACTGAACACAGAAGGCGTTAAAAGAGATCTGGGAACACAGGTTCACAGTATCCTCTCTTTTGATTACCACATTGCCACTGTGGTCAGAAAGTCCTTCTATGTGGCACATCTCATTACTAAGAGTTTTGCATCCAGGAAGAAAGAGGTCATTGTCTCCCTCTATGCTTCCCTCGGGTCCCTATCAAAAGATTGAAACTCCGTTTCCATGAATATGAAATGATCTTCACATATTGCGTGAACTATGTAAACGCCGAATGTCCAAAACAGTGAAATCTGAAATGTCGAAGTTTTTTGGTTGGCCTGTCTGCGGTATAGCTCCGTAACGTAAGTGTGCGATAGTTATGGACCTTAGGGTAGGGTGCGGGTTAAGGTAAGTGTATAGATAGGTAATGTATGTAAGATTTAGTGTAGTGTTAGAAGTAGGGTTTTGTTAAATGTATTTATGTGTATTATTTATTTTGTTAGGGTATATCTCTGTAGGAGAAGTGTGTGGCAGTTACGGACCTTAGGGTTAGGGAGGGTTAAGGATAGTGCATAGATAGTTGTGTATGTGGGGTTTAGTGTAGTGTTAGAAGTGGGGTTTTGTTAAATTTATTTATGTGTATTATTTATTCTGTTTTTAGTGTAGTGTTAGAAGTGGGGTTTTGTTAAATTTATTTATGTGTATTATTTATTCTGTTTGAGTATATCTCCTTTGGGGAAGTGTGCGGTAGTTATGGACCTTAGGGTTAGGGAGGGGTTAAGGATAGTGCATAGATAGTTGTGTATGTGGGGTTAAGTGTAGGATTAGAATAAGAAGTTATGTACCTACCATAACGTTCCATGTTAGTTGTCTTCTCTCGCCTTCTTTCTTGCTTGATGGGTTCGGAGCCGATCCCTCGGCTCCGACTCGGCACTTGCTTTAGCTCGAGAACTCCTTTTACCAGCTCGAGGCAGCCCCATATCCCATGATGCAAGGCAGGAAGTACCCAGATCTCGTTTGTTGACAAAAGGGCAATAACACCAAGCATAAAATACTTCCCAAAGGAAGAAGAAACTTACAGATGGAAAAGGACCAGGACTGAATGGTCTTTAGCATAATAGTTTCTTATACAAGGTCTGTCCAGGCCAGGGGAAGGAGGGAGGGTCAAGAAGAAGGCGAGAAGACAACTAACATGGAGCGTTATGGTAGGTACATAACTTCTTAATGTTAAGTTGTCAATCTCGCCTTCATTCTTGCTTGATGGGACCGCGTCCTAGCAGCTCTATCCTGGGTGGCTCAATGGAACAAACTCTTGAGGACTGTAGAGCCAAAACTGGCTCTGTCCCTGGAGGCCAAGTCCAATTTGTAATGGGAAACAAAAGTGTGAGGAGTGGCCCAAGTGGCGCTGCACAAATAGTGTCCAAAGGCAGTCTAGCTTGAAAAGCTGTAGAAGTAGCTAAACTCCTAGTTGAATGTGCTTTAGGTTTTGAGCACAGCTGTTTTCCCCTGATCGTATAAATTTCAGTGATGACCGAAGAAAGCCATCTGGACAAAGTCACTTTAGAAACAGGTAGGCCTTTTTATTATCCATAGGAAACAAAAAGTTGATCAGATTTTCTAAATTTTTGTTCTGTCCAAATAATATCTGAGCTGACGGTGGGCGTCAAGATAATGTAGCTTTTGTTCAGCTCTATCTGAATAGTTAGGAAAACATACGGGAGATCAATGGATTGATTCAGATTGTTTTTGAAGCGACCTTAGGTAAAAAGGATGGATTAGTTCTCAAGGATACTCTGTCTTTGTGAAAAATCAAATAGGGGGGTCGAACTGAAAGAGCATGAAGTTCAGACACCCTCCTGGCAGATGTAATAGCCGCTAGGAATAACGTTTTCCAAGAAAGATATTTCAGGGAACAAGAAACAGCTGGCTCGAAGGGGAAGAATCAAGGATGTCAGCACTAAATTTAGATCCCACTGAGGAGGAGGATTCCTGATTGGAGGCTTTAGTAGGAAAATTCCTTTCAAGAAGGCCCTGCAGAGCCTATGGGACATAATATTATGATCTGCTATCCCGACATGAAAATTAGAAATAGCAGCCAACTGAACTCTGACTGTGGAAGAAGAGGAGCCTGCATGAAAAATCTCTGCTAAGAAGTCCAAAACTGCCTGAACAGGGGCAGTAAAAGGATCAATATTTTGGGCCTTAGCCCAATAAGAGAAACGTTCCATTTGCTTGTGTAAATCCTCCTGGTAGAGGATTTTAGTGAAGCTACTATGATATCTCTAACTGGGTTAGAGATCAAAGGAAGCCTGGCTAAGGAAGGAAGTGGAGCAACCATGCTGTGAGGTTGAGAGAAGGGATTGACCGGTGCAGCTGACCGGATTGGTGAATCAGTAGATCTGGCACTGGGTCCAGATGCCACGGCTGCACCAAAAGGTGACGATGGAGGAACGGGAACCAAACTTGTCGAGGCCAGTAAGGGCAATGAGAATCAATTTGGCTCTCAAAGCGGTAGCTTTCTGGATCACCTGAGGGATCAGAGGAAATGGAGGAAGGCATAAAGAAGTCCCTGGGGCCAATCCTGGGTCAGAGCATCTCTGGGGGGATGGCCTGATAGAGGGAAGAGGCTGAAGAAGTCTGGACATTTGCTGTTTTGGGGAGTAGCAAAAAGATCGCAACATGGACGACCCCATTCCAGAAAAATCTCTTCCGCTATGGATTGCTTGAGAGACCACTCGTGAGGCATGAGAATAGCTCTGCTCAATCTGTCCGCTATAATGTTGGTTTTTCCAGGGATATGCGTTGCTACCAGAAACCGATGAGAGGAGATCGCCCATTGCCATAGTCTGAGCGCTTCTCGACACAAGGGGTAGGACTTGGTTCCGCCCTGTTTGTTGATATACCAAACTACAGACATGTTGTCTGTGAGGACTGCAATTGTCCCTACGGGAAGAAAGTCGTTGAGGGCTTGCAACGTTAAAAGCACTGCTCTCATCTCCAGGACATTTATGTGCAGATGGTACTCGAACGGTTGCCACGTCCCATGAACCATCCTGCCCTGATAATGACCCCCCCACCCGATCAGGGAGGCATCCGTGGTGACAGTGGCTGTCGGGGACGGAGGTACAAAGCACCTGCCTTGGTTAACCTGAGACGATGTGATCCACCAAGCAAGATGTTCTTTGCATGTTTGTGTCACCAGAATCTGGTGACGCATTGGGAGTTGCTGGTATGACCACTGAGTGAACAGCATCCAATGAAGGAGGCGCATGTAGAATCGAGCCAGGGGAAGAAGAGTAATGGCCGCAGCCATGAGACCTAATACCTTTAGAACCATTCTGGCCTGTACCTTCTTGCTGGCCAGAATGATCCTGACATGAGTCTGAATGTCTGAAAACTCTTTGTTCTGTAAGGGTAGCTGACATCCGAACAGTGTTTAAGTTTGCGCCTATGAAGGTAATAGACTGGCAGGGCGATAAGGATGACTTTTGAAGTTGACTGAGATGCCCAAATGAGAACAAAGGTCTATTGTGTAATCCCTGGCTTGTATAAGCTGATGCCTGGTGGTGGCTGACAGGAGCCAGTTGTCGAGATACGGAAACACCTGGAATCCTTGACGTCTCAGGTGAGCCGTGACCACTGCCATGCATTTGGTGAACACTCTGGGGGCTGTAGTGAGACCAAAGGGCAGGGCTCTGAACTGGAAATGACTGGACCCCAGCCGGCGGAGAAATCTCCTGGGCGTCTGTGAATTTTGATGTGATAGTACGCATCCTGAAGATCTATTGAGCACATCCAGTTGTCCTTCTGTAAGAAGGGCAGAATTGACTGAAGAGTGACCATTCGAATCTTGTCTTCCTCACAGACTTGTTGAGTCTGCTGAGATCCAATATTGGTCTCCAGTCTCCCGTCTTTTGGGGACCAAAAGAACCTTGAGTAGATTCCGGCTCTGAATGGTCTATTGTAACTGGCTGAATGGCTCTTTTTTGCAGTAGTTTTACGATTTCTAACTCTGCAATGTCCCTTAGACCGGGTGGTACATCTGGAAGGGAACTTGAGGGGAAGGGACTTTCCTCGAAAGGAATTATGTAACCCTTGGATATGATCGACTGTACCCATCTGTCTTGAGTGAGGGAATGCCAGGCTTCTGGGTACAGTGATAATCTTCCCGACTGCCTCCAAGGAGGGACAGCCGGGCAACACCTCAGGGATGCTGAAAGGGCTTCTCAGGAAGAGACTCCCTGTTGCCCTGGTTCTTCGGACCCCCTCTGCCTCTAGAGCGGCGTCTGTTGTTGTTACCTCTGCCTCTAGGGGTAAACTGACCACGTGAATCCGGCGTGACTCCTTGGGATTTACGGAACCACATCTTCCCACCCTTCTGTCCTTTGGGATAAGGCCTAGAAGGGGTGGAAAACGGACTCCAACAGCAGAAAGAGTCTTGCCGTCCTGCTCACACCTGGTCAAGGTCTCCTTCACCTGAGGGCCAAACAAAGCTGACCCATCAAAGGGAGAATTTGTGAAGGACGCCTTAAAGGGATCATAAAATCACATAGCCGCATCCAGGCTTGGCGTCTAAGAGCCACACCTGTGCCTGCGGCTCTACTCGCTCCATCCGCAGCATAAGATATTAGCCGCATGGAGGAGTTAGCAATGGAATTGAGGGTTCCTAGCTGCGAAGCAATCTTTTCTTGGGCCCCTGCAGCTGTAGGATCCTGAACTACTTCTCCCAGCTCCTTCAGGATATCTCTCTGGAGTCTGGTGAAGTGACAAAGATAATTCAGCGAACGCATAGCAAAGGTCGCTGAGGAAAACATCCGCTTGCCGTACCTATCCATGGTCCTAGAGTCCTTATTAGGAGGATGGACGGCTGTCACTTGAACCTAACATTCTCATGCTAGGTGACTTCAACTACCTCTCCATTAACTGAGAAAACTACTCATGTACCAATACACTTGCCCAACGTTTCCTGGCATTCATTAATTCCAATGTCCTAGACCAGCTTGTTCTTACCCCCACTAGAGGTAGCAACATCCTTGACCTCGTCATTACTAACATGGGCAACCTTTGCTCTACACCAATAGTCAGCTCCTCCCTGGATAGATCTGACCACAAACGAATCACCTTGCAAATCCACACGCCCCCCACCTGCAAAGGTAATCACCATGAAAAATCTCTCCAAAGCTAACTTTGACCTCCTAAAAACAGAGGTGGCTAACTTCACGGCACTCATGCGAATGGAGAATAGTTTCATGACTGCCGAATCATACATAAATGCACTGTACGAACATGTACATAAATGCATGGATCTCCCCATGCCCAATAGAACCAAGAAGCACTCCTCCAAAAAAAGGAAGCCAATCTGGTGGTCCCTGCCATAAACTAGCTCTGCAACAGAAGGTGGAAACTGATGCAGAATAAGGTGAAGTCCCAAGTCTGGAAAAACTCCCTTATCAGCCTGAACAAAAAGTTGAGATCCCTCATCAAATCCTCTAAAGCTAGCTATGAAAACAGAATTGCAGCAGATAGTAAAGACAACCACAATGCCTTCTATAGTTATGAAATTAATCTCCACGGCAATACCCAGATTTGCTCTGAGCTATTGCACAATGGTACCTCCTATACCGAGCCAACAGATATTGCCAGTACACTGGCTGACAGATTCAGTGCCAACTTTACCCCCCCCCCCAAAGCACCAATCACAATACCAGTAGATTGCCAGGCTCCCAGTATTACTGCTGCACAGGTTAAAACAGCACTCTCCAGGGCCAAGAATACAGCTTCTATGGGACCTGACAATATCCCTGGCTGTGTTCTACATGAACTACAGAGTAAACTGGCACCTCACCTGTGTGACCTGTTCAATCACAGCTTCACCTCAGGCTTTCTCCCTACTGAATGGTGCACTGCTCCAGTCTTCCCTCTCCACAAAGGAAAAGTGACTATAGACCCTGGGAACTATCGCCCCATTAGCCTGATGAGCCTGATATGCAAAGCTATAGAATGCATCATCATGGACCTAATAAACAAGGATATAGGGAATCTCCAAACTCTGGATCCCACACAGTTTGGTTTTGTGAAAGGTAGATCATGCCTGCTCAACTTGGTCGACTTCTTTGAGTCAGTCACCAGAGCTGTGGATGAAAGCAAGATGGTTCATACTGTCTACCTTGATCTAGCCAAGGCCTTTGATACCATTCCCCACTCAGGAATCATAGAAAAACTCATTAAGCTAGGCATCAACCCCTATATCACTAGGTGGATTGCAAACTGGCTGATAGATAGAACCCATAGTGTGAAAGTAGCTGACTCCAAGTCAGACTGCTGACTAGTCATGAGTGGAGTCCAGCAGGGTTCGGTCCTGGGTCCTCTCCTGTTTGGTATCTACTTCTCTGAAGTCCAGGCCGACACCAAGGGACCCTGGCTGACAAAGTTCACAGACGATTGCAAGTTGGGAGCTATTATTAACTCCCCAAGTGATGTTGACATGCTACAGAATGGCCTCACTGAGACCAACAACTGGTGTCAGAACCATGGCCTTAAGCTCAATGCTAAAAAATGTGTTGTCATCCCCTTTGGGAAAAACCCGGTTCCCATGAATTACCACATTGATGGTAGTCCACTGAACACAGAAGGCGTTAAAAGAGATCTGGAAACACAGGTTCACAGTATTCTCTCTTTTGATTACCACATTGCCACTGTGGTCAGAAAGTCCTTCTATGTGGCACATCTCATTACTAAGAGTTTTGCATCCAGGAAGAAAGAGGTCATTGTCTCCCTCTATGCTTCCCTCGGGTCCCTATCAAAAGATTGAAACGCCGTTTCCACGAATATGAAATGATCTTCACATATTGCGTGAACTATGTAAACGCCGAATGTCCAAAACAGTGAAATCTGAAATGTCGAAGTTTTTTGGTTGGCCTGTCTGCGGTATAGCTCCGTAAGGTAAGTGTGCGATAGTTATGGACCTTAGGGTAGGGTGCGGGTTAAGGTAAGTGTATAGACAGGTAAGGTATGTAAGATTTAGTGTAGTGTTAGAAGTAGGGTTTTGTTAAATGTATTTATGTGTATTATTTATTTTGTTAGGGTATATCTCCGTAGGGGAAGTGTGTGGTAGTTATGGACCTTAGGGTTAGGGAGGGTTAAGGATACTGCATAGATAGTTGTGTATGTGGGGTTTAGTGTAGTGTTAGAAGTGGGGTTTTGTTAAATTTATTTATGTGTATTATTTATTCTGTTTGAGTATATCTCCTTAGGGGAAGTGTGCGGTAGTTATGGACCTTAGGGTTAGGGAGGGGTTAAGGATAGCGCATAGATAGTTGTGTATGTGGGGTTAAGTGTAGGATTAGAAGTTGGGTTTTGGTGCTTTACTTTAGGGTTAGGAGTAGGGTTTGGTTAGTGTATGTATGTGGTTTATTTATTTTGTTTGGGTAGGTAGTATGTAGTGGATGGTGGGGTTGGCCGACTATAACCGTTCAATGTTTTAAATTTCGCAGTTTAGTGCATTCGGCCTATTCACGGTTTGATTAATACATGATGCTCTTTTGGTATTCACTGAAATGGATTTTTGTGGAACTGATATAAACCCGCTTCCCTCATTAGGCTAATCATCGATTAGAATGCCCTATTTGGCATGTACCTCACTAGACACCTGCAACAACTGGAGAGGCCGGAAAAGTACCTCATAAAGTGGATCCTAGGCCTTAAACACTTGTCCTATATGGACAGACTCAAAAAAATCCAACTAGCCCCTGTCTCATATCGCCTTCTTAGAAGCAATCTCTGCTTGACTTACAAAGCCATGTCTGACCCAGCTCTGTTAGAAATGCTACATCTAAAGAAATCCCAATCCCTCCACACCACATGCTCCAGAGGCCTCAACCTCATTACCACAATCAACAGAACGTACTGGAGGGACAGGTTCATAACCCGGAGACTGCCCATGCTATGGAATAGTCTTCCCATACATGTCAAGCAGAGCACCTCGCTGACCCTCTTCAAAAGAAATCTTGATGAGTGGATGGGAAATAGAAAATTCACCCTGGGGATAACTCCAGTGGCTCTACTCGACAGAGGTACTGGGAACTAAGGTCGGGTGGCATGATGCCAGGGTAAATCTATGGCTAGGCTTGCAAGGACCCCAGGACCATTAGTCTAGTACACACCTATAAACCTATGAACCTATGAATGCTTTTCATAGATCATCTGCTAAAAATTGTACAAATATTAATGGTATTTTTGCACTGACTTGTACACATTGCAACTGCTCTGAAAAATTAGACAAATAAACCCGTGGGCATCTCTCTCAGTGGTCATACTGACATGACAGTTTCTAATCTCAGAAAGCCTTCAAATGCCCAATTTTTAAACTCTAACAAGGGAAAGTTAAGGATATAAGGGAGGGAGAGTAAAACAATATACTCAGCCACTAACTGCTTCATTTTCATGTAGTCATAGCTCTGAATTATCTATGATCTGCAGAACACCTTAGACTTTGCTTCATATTTTTGATATGTCCTTCATATGTTTTCTTTTGATTTTCTGGTAAGTCACAAAGGATAACTGTCAGACAACAATGCCTGGCATTAGAGTTTCACACTTCTTATTGTTCAGGAAATGCACACTGAGGCAAACAAACTGTTGTTCTATTAATGTTTTATATGGATTAGAGTAGTATTTAAAAAATATATCCAAGATTCTGGGTCTTTTTTGGCTTTGGACTGTTGTCTGACAGTGATCCTTTGTCCAGAGTTCTTGAGTAAAGAAGTTAATATGTATGTATGTAAGCCAATTTGTAATAAAAAGAAATATAATGGCTATTGAATTATTTGCAAACTTTGGTAATACTATAGAGTATATAAAGAGAGGAGCACTGCAGTGTCATGAGGAAGTTTCATGTATTTCTCATACATTTTGCATATGCATATGTAATTTGTTATCCTCTCATCCCAACGTTCACACAACATAACCAGAGCACATGTAGTACTTGCATAACAACAGTAGCACCTATCTGCAAACAATGTTTAAAAATAAAATTAATGGTATCTTACAACATGCATACATAATGAGTTTAAAAAACTATCTTATAGTGTCATCTAGATACAGACAATGTTTAAAACTGTAATCTTAGGGTATCATTGCTTAGGTAGTGGTACAAATAGGAATAATCAATGGGAAAGATACTACAATAGCTTGCAATAATACATCACCCCACCCTCAGCTCCTGTCATGGACTTTTTCCATTAGCATATCAAATGTTCAGAATTTGAACAAAAAAAAAAATAAGGATTACAGATAATAAGATCACCTGCATGGGAAAATGATAGTTGAACATATAAAGAAGTGTCACTAAAATAAGAAAATGTGGCCATTCCCGAACAGGTTCAATTCAGTTGAAAAAAGTCCTGAAATTTGTATAATGTGTCATACAAACCTATGAACTATATGAATCTGAAGATGAATTATAATAGATAAAAAGGGATCTAGGCAGCAGAAAGTACAAGAATGTTGGAAATTAAAGTATAAGGGTCTATATTACATATCCGAACGCTTAAATGTTCGAATCGCTAAAGATCGACCTTTAGCGATTGAACATTTAAATGTTCGAATATGAATAAAAATGAAAAAAAAAAAAACAAAATGCAAGCAGGTGGGCACCTCTGCAGCCCCCATGTGGGGGGGCTGCACCGCTCACACCCCCCGCTACTTAAATATACCAACTCCAAGATTGCGCTACAGTGTAGGAAATGGGAAATTTCCCATTTCCACACTGTAGTGCACTGAAGTGCTATCTCGAAGTTGGTATATTTAAGTAGCGGGAGGTGTGAGGTGTGCAGGGGGCTTGCCCCCTGCTTAAACCCTTTTTTTTTTTTTTCTTACATATTCGAATATTTGAATGTTCGATCACTAAAAGCAATGTGAACATTTAAATGTTCAGATATGTAATATAGACCCAAAGTATAATTGGGGAAACACATCTTAAACACATCTTAATTCTAGGCTAAAGTTATCTCACTAAAATCAAAAGTAAGACTGGAACAAAGGTAAACACCACAAATAAATGAAACAGACCCTGGTAAATAACTTCAAATCTGAGAACACACCACAAAAAAGTACCAGTACCAGCAGGAACAACAGTATATCTTAAGTTTTTATTCCACAGAATTTATCACTCTAATTTCACTAGAACACTTCATCACAATAAAGACACTTAGACTTCCACTTGATATATATAGGTCTATATCATATTACTGAAACCTCAATCGAAAACCTCTTCATCAACCAGTTTTTATTGAAATCTGAATTAGAACGATCGTTCCATCAAACTTTTTTCCACAGTAAGTAACCTGTGGGCCAACCTAATGACCGCATCAAAAACAGAAAAATTTAAAACCCACATCAATAAAGTCACTCAGTTTTCCACTTGATTTATATGGGTCTGCATCATATTATCAAAACCTCAATCCAGCAAACACGTCTTAATCGACCTGATTTCATCGAAACCTGAGTTTGAATGATTGTTCCATTAAACTTTTTCCCATGTAAGTAATCAGTGGGCCCACCTTACAACCGCATCAAGAAAAGAATAATTTAAAACACACCCTGGTGGGGGGCTTTGCCCCCCACACCACTCTTACCTAAATATACCAACTCTGAGATTGAACAAGAGTGGGGAAAATGGCAAATCCCAATGATGGCCCACTGGTTATTTACTGTGGGAAAAAGTTTGAGGGAATGATCATTCGACTAATTCAGGTTTTGATGAAAACTGGTCGATGAACAGGTGTTTGATAGATTGAGGTTTCGATAATATGACAATGACCTGATTTATACTAGTCATTCTACAAATAAAGAACAGTCATTGGCCAGAAATTTTTCTTCATTTCCTGCCATTACAAAATCTAAACTAGCACTGTTAAAATGAATACAAAATTGACAGCAATATAATATTAATAAAAGCACGTATTTAAAAACATATATCAGTATTTTCACAGTTCATACTTATTCCTAAAATCATTTTTCATTTGAAACAAAATTTATATACATTTTCCATCACAGCATAGCAGCCTTCATTTTTAATACAGAACCCAGCAAAAGTTGTCCATTAAGCCCAGGGGTGTCCCTGCATTTAATCACAGTTGCCCTAACAATTCACAGTACTCCAATCAAGTTTGCCATTGTCCAACCCTCAGGTTTGGTGCAACTTGCTCTAACAGCCAAAAGAAATATCTCCATTTAGGACAGTCTTTCAAATGCTTAGAAAACACATTACTTTTCATATATTTAGAAATTTGATAATGGTGTTTGTAGACTCTAGTTTTTAACTGTCTCTGCTATTTCCCCACATAGTAGGCTGAACACACTTCACAGAAAGCTAAGTAAACCACCCCTTTGGATGTCCAATTAAAATAGTTCTCAGCTGTCACAGGGTTCTTTAAAGTATTTAACTGGATTTCTTGTCTATAGTCCATTTTCTTACATTGATTACACATCCCACAGTTAAGAGTCCCCACTTTCCCAAGATGGTTCTTACCACCTTGTTTCTTAAAAGCCCCTTCAAGTAGGTTTTTTATATTGGGACTCCTTTTATACCTAAAAAGGGTGGATCTGGAGAAAAAAAAATCTGGTCAGTTAGGCATTGTAGAAAAGATATGAAAATATTTTTGTGTAATTCTTTGGATTTCTTTAGCATTAGAGCCATACCTAAAAATCAGGGATCTTGTGAAATCATCCTTTGGTCCACTTTGGACAGTACTCCTACCATCCGGTAACTGCAGATCCTTTATTGTGGGGCTATCATGCCCTTAGGCATTAAGTCTGTTAGTTAAATCAGAGTAACCAAGTAATGGGATATATTTTATATGTCACCCTTTTCAGTCTCTTACTTCACATTTTTAACCAGCAATTCTGGATAGCCCTGCTCAATAAACATCTGGGCTACAAAACTCAGTTCCTGTTCTAAGTCTTCTACATTTGATGTTATACAGGCAATATGCACTATTTGCCCTTTAATGGTACTTCTCTTCTGGTGGAAGGGGTGAGTAATGTAGGTAAGACTTAGTAAAATTACTCTTCCTATAAATGTTCAATTTAAATTTATGGTTAACCAAATCTTTCTCTAAATTTACATTCAACTAACTTATTTCCTCTATTCTGTTATAAGTAAATCTCAACAATTCCGTACTTTTGTTTATTTAGGTAACAAAATCACCTAGCTCATCCCTAGTACCTCTTCAGAGAATAAAGGTGTCATCCAAAAAGTGTATATACACTAGCATTTTGAAATAGTGTATTGAACTAAACACATAATTCTGTTCCCAGTTCAATAACACCAAATTTGCAAATGAGGGGCACACGCCACCTCCATGGCATTGCCACTGGTCTGTTTATAGTACTCACTTTCTTAGAAAACAAAATTGGTGTCTAATACCAGTTCTAACATTTCCATAACTAACTGCAGTTGCATGTTAGATAAATATTTGTTTCTAACAATGACTTCTGACAACCATTCTAAGCTAACTGAGAAGAAATCACTGAAAACAAATCCTGAAAGTCAATTGTAACAAACAGCACATCAGGATCATAACATTTGTCTGAAATTTTAACCAGAAATTCCCAGGAATCCATGAAGTGATGGTCATTTAAAGGCAGTATAGATTTTAACTTTCTGTATACCTATACTACAAAAGGATGTGTTTTTGAACCCAAAGCTGTCACTAGAGATCTGAGTGGTGGATCATTAAGGTTTTTATGAACCTTAGGTATCCTGAAAATTGATGGTATAAAAGACCTAGGTTTACTCAAAAAATTATATAAATTCTTGTCAATGATCTGCTGCAAAAATTGTAATCTAAGGCCAAATCAATTTTCCTGTAAGCCACATTTATTTAATTTCTGGATACCTGCATGTACCTGGAATTACTATTAAGCAAGTCTAACATTTTGCCTGAGTATATCCAGGACTCCATTATGACCACCCCTCCCCCCTTGTCAGGTTTCATGATTCTCAAATCTTTATTAGCAGTAAGTTCATTATGGGCTGTCCTCTGATCTTGCTGGAGGTTAAATGGAATTCTTGTGTTCTTACTTAAATATGCTCTGATGTCATGCTGAACTAGAGTCTCAAAATTTGCCAAAAATGAGTCCAGTGGAGGGTTGTATGTACTTTTCTTTTTGAACAAACTGGGTTCATTTCCCCCTTGATTTTCAAACATAATAGAACAATTTATTTTCCTTCAATATAATCTATGGTCTATCAAAACCCCACTTAAATCAGTCTTATAGCTAGGAACAAAGGTAAATCCTCTCAAACTTAATGAAAAATGGGTCTGGGTTTACTCCAAACTACTATAATTGTAAATGTTAAATGTGTTAAAAGTCCAAGTGAGCCCATCACAAGTAATTAGTTTAGAGTTAACATCATCACTTAAAATATCTATTTCCTTCCTCTTCCCCTTTGACCCTGTCCTCTTCTTTTTTTGTTGTTGCCCCTGTAGTAATATCCCTCCATTGACTCCCTCATGTCCCAGTACCTTATTTGATCTAACCTCCTTAAGGGGGAAATCCTAAAGGGTCCTGCAGGTTAAACTGCAATAAAAAAAAAAAAAAAAAAAACCTACTTGAAGGGCTTCTAAGAAACAGGGTGGTAAGAGTCCTCTTGGGAAAGTGGAGACTTTTAAGTGTGGGATGTGTAACCCATGTAAACACATGGCCCATAGACAAGAAATCCAGCTAAATAATATACAAAACCCTTTAACAGCTAAGCACTGTTTCAACTGTACACCCAAAGTGTGGTTTACCTAGCATTCCATCAAGAGTGTTCAGCCTACTATGTGGAGAAAATGGAGAGACAGTTAAAAACAAGGGTCTATGAACACCATTATGAAATTTCTAAATTTATGGAAGCTAATTCACTTATAGTAATGGGAGATTTTTTTATGTTTTGGGTGTTAGAGTAAGTTGAACGAAACCCAAGAAGTGGACAATGGCAAAATTTACTGAAGTACCATGAACTGTTATGGCAATTATGGTAAAATGTAGTGACACTCCTAGGGCTTATTGGACAAGACTGCCAAATCCTACACAAATGCACTTTATAAGCTTTATAAGCACTTACACGAGTGCATGGATCATGCTATCCCTAATAGAACCAAGATGTTATCCTCCAAAAAAAGGAAGCCAATCTGGTGGTCCTCTGCCATAAACAAACTCTACAACAGAAGAAAGAAACTGTTGCAAAAAAGAGTAAAATCCCATAACTGGGAGGAACTCCCTGGTCAACCTCAGTAAGAAGCTGAGATCCCTCATAAAATCCTCCAAAGCTAGTTACGAAAACAAAATTGCTACTGACTCTAAAGACAACTACAAAGCATTCTATAGCTATGTCAAGAATCTAAATGGGAACACTCAGATCTGCTCTGAGTTACAGCACAATGGCACTAAATATACAGAACCAACTGATATTGCCAACATCCTAGCAGACAGGTTCAGTGCTAACTTTAGCCCCCTCTCACCCCCTAGAGGGCCCATCTCTATACCGGAAGAATGCAAAGTTCCTATAATCACGGCTGCACAGGTAAAAAACACACTCTTCAAAGCCAAGAACACAGCATCCATGGGACCTGACAATATCCCAGGCTGTGTTCTACATGAACTACAGAATGAACTGGCACCCTACCTAAGTACCATGTTCAATCATAGCCTCACCTCAGGCTTTGTACCCACTGAATGGCGCACCGCGATGGTTATCCCACTCCACAAAGGGGGAGCCACGATGGACCCCGGGAACTACCGCCCCATTAGCCTGACGAGCCTGGTCTGCAAGGCCATGTAACGTATCATTGTGGAACTCATAAACAAAGACATTGGTAATCTCCAAACTCTGGACCCTACCCAGTTTGGATTTGTAAAAGGCAGATCATGTCTCCTAAACCTGATTGACTTCTTTCAAGCAGTCAGCAAAGCCATAAATGAGGGTAAAATTGTTCACACAGCTTATCAAGATCTCGCCAAGGCTTTTGACACCATCGCCCACTCTGGAATTATAGATAAGCTCACTAAACTAGGTATAAATCCCTATGCCACAAGATGGGTTGCCAACTGGTTCACGGACAGAACCCACACTGTGAAAGTAGCGGATTCCAAATCCGACATCAGACCAGTAACAAGTGGAGTACCACAGGGTTCAGTCCTGGGTCCTCTCCTGTTTGGTATCTACTTCTCAGAAGTGCAAGCCAACACAGAAGGTCTTTGGCTAACAAAGTTTGCAGATGACTGCAAACTAGGAGCCATAATTGAAACTCCTAACGATGTGGACAAACTACAAAAGGGCCTCACTGAGACAGATACCTGGTGTCAAAGCCATGGCCTGAACCTCACTGCCAAAAAGTGTATTGTCATCCCCTTTGGTAAAAACTCTGTACCCATGAACTAACACATAGCCGGTAGTCTATTTAATGCAGAAAATGTGATAAGAGACCTTGGGACACAGGTGGACAGTAGTCTCTCCTTTGATAATCACATCGCCACAGTGGTCAGGAAATCCTTCTACGTGGCTCATCTCATCACAAAAGGATTCTCATCCAGAAAAAAAGAGGTCATTGTCCCCCTCTACTCATCACTCATTAGACCCATTATAGAGTACAATGCCCCTTTTTGTATGTACCTCACAAGACATCTACAACAACTGGAAAGACCACAGATACCTCACAAAGAGGATTGCTGGCCTCAAACAGATGCTCTATGCAGACCGTCTCAAAAAACTACAGCTTTACTCCATCACATATCGCCTACTCAGGGGCGATCTCTGCCTAACATACAAAGCTATGTCAAACCCAGAGTTGTTGGACATGCTCCACTTAAAGAAATCCCAATCCCTCCGAACTACATGCTCTAGGGACCTAAACCTTGTCACCACAATAAACAGAACATGCTGGAGGGATAGATTCCTGTCCCAGAGACATCCCATACTCTGGAACAGACTACCTATCTATGTCAAACAGAGCTCCTCATTAGCACTCTTCAAGTAAAATCTTGATGATTGGTTGGGAAATGGGAAATTCACCCCTGGGATCACTTCTGTGGCTCTGCCTGACAGGGGCACAGGAAAATAATTTTCTTGGGTGGCGAAAGCCAGGGTACATTTTTTGGCTAGGCTTGTATGGGCCCTAGGGCCAATAGCCTAGTACCTACCTATGAACCTATGAACTTTCACACCGTCCTTTGTTAAAAATGAAGGCTGCTGCTAAGTTGTGATGGAAAGTGTATATAAATTTTGTTGCAAATGAAAAATGGCTTTAGGAATAAGAGTGAACTGTGAAAATACTGTTTGTATGTTTTAAAAATGTGCTTTTATTAATATTATTTTGTATTAATTTTAACAATGCTAATTTGGTCTTTGTAATGGCAGGAAATTATGTAAAAGTTTTGCCAATGATTTTTCTTTATTTTCTGAATGACTAATATAAAACAAGTGGAAACTGAGTGTCTTTATTCTGATGAAGTCTTCTAATAAGAAAAAAGCACTACATTCTGTGGAATAACAACTTAGGAAATACTGATGTTCTTGATGGTGGTGCTGCTTCTTTGTGGTGTGTTCTCAGACTTGGAGCTGTTAACCAGGGTCTGTTTCATTTATCACTAAAGTTATCTCAGACCATTTTTTTCTAAATCAACCTATAGCTATCTCAGAAATAATATACACAAAGCCTACATCTGGAGTGGAAGGGATGTGAATCTCTCCTGCAAAAATTCCTATAAGATGTAGCAGCAAGTTTTGCAATATGCCTATTTTAGTAGATTCCCAGATTAATTTTCATATATTCTCACCCTTTGGGGAGCTTTTGCTTTTCCCATTTCATCTTATTCTGCATGTACAGATAATGGCTTTCCAGAGGGAATGGGATAATATCCACCTGTTACAAATCTGTAATCTACTGGAATATGTTAATATATCAATGGATAAGGAAGTACTCTTGCTATCCTTATAATATGCTTTGCAATTTATTACTGCATATTATCTGAGCAACAGCTAAACACGAGAGTGAATTAAGCTTGTGGATCACTGTCCAGTGTTACTAGGACAGCAAAAGCTAAACCACTCCTTATCATTTAAAGAGTTCAAATCACATGATATGCAATTAATTAAATCAAAAACAATGTGTTTCTTTTTAGTTAAAATTCTAAATAATTTCATTGTGTACCTCTTTCTATTTCAACCTTTGTTACACTGTTCTGTAAACAGTACTCTCTAAAATGTTGCAACAAAGCATTTTCTATCTATACCCTGAAAATATGAAACAAATTTTTGTTTACTATCAGTGACTCGCCTTCCATATTTGAATCTAAATGAAAGATGTACTGTCTGAGGAAAGATGTGCTCGAGTGCTTCTTACATTTGGCTTAGGCATCTGTTATTGTGCATCAGATAATATTCTGCAGAACTTGCAGTAACTTCACATTTAGCAAAGAAAACTTAATTAATCGAATGGTCATTTGTTTCTTTTTCCTAACATCATACAGTAAATAGCATAAAGAAGAACAACAACATAAGAAGTATAGTCCGTAAAATATGCATAAGCCATAATACAGTAATATTTTATTGTGGGGTAGACTGTGACTGATTTTTGCCAGGTTTTAAAGCTTCATAACTTAGGATTTGCTGCTGTGGCCAAATCATGCCATGAGTGAAGAAGTCTCAGGGTAACCCATGCAAACACATTTTATACTTCTATAGAAGAGTTAGGCTGTATAAGATACTATTGTTGTAAACCATTGTTTTTATCCTTTAGAAAAGATCAAAATAGAGTTCCTAATGAAAATATTTATTTATATCATTTATGCTTTTAGTAATTCCTGGGAGCACATGTCAGGTATGGTCTCCATACAGCAGCAAAGGTCAGTGTAAAAATTATTCCACCAGCATTATTGACCGATGCACAATTCAGAAACAGAATTATATATTTATCATGAGTGTTCAGTGTGTCACATTGACTGCCTATGAATATGGAAGTCATGGAAGTCAAAGGGACAGTATGTGGCCAAAGTAGTATTCAAAGTATAAGAAGGGTTTATCTGCAAAACTGCTTGCCCATCAGCTGAGCAAGGGTGGAGCGTGAATCTGATTTCAGCTACTTCTTTCACGTGTTGCTCACTCTGTTCATGTTTTCATCATGGGCTCACATGATAATAGGCAAGGGACAGCATGAATGTCCTTCAGGAGATTCAGCCATCTGTCAGCAACCAGGGAGATCCTTCGCCTCTGCAGGTGCTCAAAGGCAGATGGCATCAGATAAACCAAGAAGTCTGAAGTTTATTTTCTTAGTTGGAGGCGGCCCAGATGCAGGATCAAGTTTTGACAAGCAAGAAGAGATCCTTGCCCGTTGCACAGGAGGAGCCAATGCTGGGTCTACCCCCCCAAAGAAGGCGAGGAGAAAGAATAAGGATACCCCAGCATCAGAGAGATAATACAATTCCTGGCACAGATAGCACTGATAACATTAAATGTAATGACTTACTGGGGGCATCTGAGTTTGGGGTAATGGTTAGGGGGCTGTCAGTGGGTTAAAAACTTAGAGTTCTTCTATTCACTTTCCTAAGTACGGTAGGGTGAGAATATGTGTCATAGCCTTGAAGTGGAAGTTTGGTGTCATTCCTGCATAATCTAGTAGCCACAAAGGAAGTATTTCCCTTGTGCCAGCCTCAATTGTCCCTTTACTATCATAGCAGACCAGGGCTGGCTCACCTATTCCAGAAAAGAGACTGATTCCACTGACCCTGATCTCATTATCACTCACTTTTTGTCTCCTATGGCTCTGATAAAGCCTTCTGGTACCACATCTCCAAGTTCCTACATTACTGGGCATGTCCTGGAAAACATAAAGGAGAATATCTGTAGAGGGGACATATTTGATTTAGTTGATACCGATGGTATTTGTCATATAATCAACACTGAAAATCTGAGGCAAAAGACCTAATAGCAGATCTCACAGCCATCAGGAAAAAAGCATTTGTCAAGTCCAAGACTAAGAATTGGGACATGTGATCTTTAGTTTTTGTGGTATTTATGGCCATTAAAGTGGAAAAAGATCACAGTGAGGCACTACTATTGCTTGCCTAATTTTTGGCCAATAAAGAGGCTCACCATTTAAAGGGGTAAGGCCTAGTCATCATATGAGCAGAGATTTAGGAAATGTAAGACCTCAGATAAATCTATGAAGTGGGAACAAAGACATACAGACATTTGATTGTGTTCTTTTGGATAACCCTAAAGCTTCTAAGAATGATCCTGTGGTAAGGATTTTCCTATCATTTCGATGCTGGGCTAAAGCAGGCTATGCCAAATATAACAAACTGATACCTTATCATAAGAATAGCCTTATCTTGGCCCAGAACATCCCAATCAGGGGTAAACAGCTTTTTTATGATCAGTGACCTGATACATCAAGGGGTCAATGTGATGGTCTTCCTCCACAATCAAACTATATATTTTGGCTTAGTTGCTTTCATTGTACCCGAACGTTTTTCTTATTGAAAGATTTGAAAGCTGTTTCAAGACTGGTTGTTAAATTAAAATGTATATGCTAGATAAGTTTAGAATTTAAAATCTTTAAAGGGTTATGGGAATATTTCATCCAGTTTAATTGAGAAAACACTATTATCTGGCAGAGTAAAGGGCCCCTTTTCATATCCCCCTGGCTTTGTTTAACTCATTACAGCTGGGTGATGCCTCTAGGTGTTTTTACAATTAAATCCTCCTATTTCTTGTTCAAATTTGCATGAATAATTTCAAACCCACGCTACATGCAAAGTATTAAAAGATATCATCTTGAAGTTTACACAACACAATATACAACCATGTTCCTGTATGACCTTTGCCTAGTGCAGGTAAACATAAATTAATTGTTGTTCATATAATATTTATTTACATTGTCATAAATGTCATGTTTTTTTTCTGAATATCTTGACAACCAATTAACACAGTCATAACTGCTTATCCACATAAGAAAGCTCTCAGCTGGATGAACAAACTTTTGCTGACAGTGAGTGTGTAACTTAAGTGGTTACTGAAATATGGGAAGTTGTTTAAAAATGTTTACACACTTAATATGTTTACTGTGACTTAAGAAATCCAGTTTAAGTGCTATACCTAAAGGATACTAGCACTATAAAATAGTTTGTCCTGAAGAGAGTTTGCCATTTACACTTCTTTAGTAGCCCCTGTGGTTCCAGGAATATGAACATTTGTTTAAAATTTGAGAACATAATTTGATTCTATAAAAAATCTTATGATCCACCCATTAGAAGTTACAGTGCGAACTTCCAGAGCTCTACTGGAAGGATTTCCTCTGTAGGCCTAGTCCCCAAAAAGAAATATGGGCAATTTAGGCTGATTCAATACTTTTCTCACCCTGAGGGTTTGTCTGTCAATAATTTCACTGACAAGGACCAATTGAAAGTGCACTATACGTGGCTAGAGCAAGCAGAGGTTATTTTTGAGGCAATAGAATCCCTGGCTCAGTAAGCTAGATACGCAGCTGGCTAAAGGACAGGCTACTGTTAGGTTTACAACACAGGGGCAAGGTATTTTTTGATACTGTTATGCCCATTATTTTCTTGCTGGTTTTGCTACTTTTGAGTTATTTAGCATGACAGCAGACAGCACCCCAATAATCAGTGATTCACTATTTTGATGATTTTCTAATAGTGGGGGAAGGCAAAGAGGGGGCCGCTGAGTGGATGTCAATATTTTTCGGCATTTATGCTAACCTGTGGTACCCTTGGCTGAGAATAAGTCAGAATGACTGAGTCAAGAATGGATATTTCTAGGTCTACCAGTAGATGCCACACTGAGGTCCTTCAAGCTTCTGACAGACAAGTTATATCAACTAAGATCCCAAATTTTGAAGTTTCGTAGGCTCATAAGATTAGTATAATAAACATTATGCATCTCCATGACCTATTGATCTTTGGTTGCAGAAGCACTGCCCTAGGCTATTTTACTAAAAGTTAATAAGCCCAAAAATGTTAAGGTGTGAATCACACAGAGTCAAGGGGGATGTTTCCCTGTGATATACCTTTCTGAACCAGTTTAATGGAGTGTCTATTTAGCAATAGCCCTGGTTTTCATCCATTGAGTTTCAGCTTTTCATGAATGTAGCTGCAGGAGTTAGTATGGGTGGTTATTTTTAAGGTAGTTGGTTTGCTACCAAAAGACCCAAGTCCTGGACTGTCGAAAAGAGGAAGAACATTCCCATCCTTGAGATTTTTCAAATTTGGGTTGCTACCCTGGTGTGGAAGAATAAGTTACACACTTCCAGGATTTCATCTTGTTCGGACAACTTCACAGTGGTCCATGCCCTGAAGAAATGGTTGTCCAACTCCAAATAAGCTCACTCTGTCTTTAGTCTGATAAATTTATTTGCAAACACAAGACTGACTTTTTCAAGCATTTGTTTACCAGTGTGTGCCAGTGGAATAGCTGACAGTTTGATCTGCTTTCAGTGTACCAGGTTACACCAGTTAGCTTGGGATGTAGTGCTGTTAGGAACTTTTATTCCCCAGAACCCTGGTTGATTAGAAAAGAATAGCTGGATCACAAGTTGCAAATTCTTGGGCTGCAAATACCAGATGGGTTTATTTGTCATCAGTGCAGACCTTTAAGATTTGTTTATATTTCCTTAGCTCAGAGTCATAGAAGCTGGGGACTGCCTTTGGTTATAATATTCTTTGTACACAGATGTTGCAAGAATGATTCACGTAATACATTCCATATGCACTTGGAAGCCTTAGGCTGGTCATCAGGACTGCTGGACTTTAAGGTTACTCAGGGCACTGGGTGACAAATATAATGCTTAAAGGCTGCAAAAATACTAGAGGAGACTCAAAGAATTCCAGAAAGCTGAAAAGAGTGTCATCTCCTTGCCATTATAGTCAAGGTCTTTTTTTATTTAAGGTGTCATCGTTTATATTTTTACCATGTGTGCAGCTCTGTTTACTTGCCTTTATGCCAGGTCTTTTCTTGCTAGCAGGCTGTTAAACTTCTTATGCTGAGAGGATATAGTAGTCTAAGATGGATCAGTCTTCAGAAACTTCATGAATTGCACCCTGAAATAGTAGAATTCTCATCTTCAATTGTGCTCAAACTTCAATGGCAAGGAACCAGAAGGAACTCCTCTATTAAAATCCCCAGACATTTTATTAACCACAAAATGGCGTGGGTGTCTAAGCAATTTGGATTTCAAGTTATTGAACACAAGGATTTGGATAAACCAGATATAGACTTTTATAGCCAAGCTGGAGTGTATCTGATAAATCTAGGTTTTGACTTATTTGATATGAACATTTCATTTGCAGTTGAAAAGTTTTTTAAAAGTTTGCCTTTTCAATCCTTGTAACAAGGTAGGTCAGTGGATAATGCTCTAAGAAGCCTTTGGGGGAACAGCATAGCATCTACTCTGTTTGGCGGCCACCTTGTAGCACCCCCAACCTGCTCCTTTCCCCCTGGCTGTATTTCAGTGGCCTCTTTTTTATGGACAGTTTGGCTTCAAGATTAATCCTTGGCCAAAGTAAGTTGTGTTTGGGCTGGGAGGCAAGCCCTAAAGGTATTTATAAGCAGGTCCAAGGCAGTTTGGTTTACGCACACCAACCTTAAACTTTAGCCAGGATGGGCATGGTTATGACAACTTGCAAAAGGATAAAGCTACAAAAGGTGTTACAATGTAGTTATGTGGTTATTGTGGTTTGGCATCAGTAGTGTTGTCTATTTAATCAATAAATGGTCACTGTCATTTTGGTAACTTTATGAACTCATCTTAGAGAACAAAGATATTTTAATATGTTAGATTCAGAATTAGGAATGGAGAAATATAACAAAATTCATGCACAGAAGTTCTTCAATAGATAGCTATTTCTGGAATATGCTAGGGTAGTGAAATATGTGTACATTCAACTGCTTATACAGGTTCTATCAAACAGAGGACTGTCAAATTCACTGGCTAAGAACATGAAGGGGTGAGTGCCCACAACTGTTTAGGTTATAGACCACACCCACAGAAGGAAACTGGTACACACACTGGGTCACAACATGCAAGGCAGTGTATTTACAAGCTAACAACATAGCCTTCAGTCATAGGCTGTCATTTTTATTACTGTAAAAATGTACAGGAGTAACTCCACATATGTTTAAAGTGTAATTTCTGACTGAGAGGCTGCTTGGCAAATATACTGGTGAACATCATCCAGAGTTGTACCAACATACATGCTTAGAATACACATTACATCCATGGGGAGTAGTATATTTAGGATGAGTACAGCAAACAGAGCTTTACTTTCACAAATACTTAGGGTTCTGACCTGTGAGGGGTGGTTGTCATATTCAGAATAGCATGACAGGCAAAGATGCTTCCTCACATATTATGGTACACGTGAATTGATAGAACAAAACAGGCATGTTATATAAGGTAGAGCTTGCAATAGATTGCTCCTTCACATGTATAGAGCAGACATCCAGGTAAGGGGACTGCTTCTCCATATAAGGAATAGCATACAGAACTACTTTTCTACAAATAGAGAAGGTAAAAACCATGTGCAGAGGGAAAGGCAGGGAACATAGGACTCAGCTTGCAAAGTTTTTTTCTACACACACACACACACACACACACACACACACACACACACACACACACACACACACACACACACGCACGCCTTTGGAGAGAGCTTGCATATTACAGGGTGTACAACCATGCAATCTCTTCATTCTTGCTAATAAAAGTCACATGAGGTGCCGAGAAGAGGCACATTTCCCATATTGTAGACACAGATGTACCTGGCCTTGATCTTCTGAGTATACAAACAGCCTCAGATGGAATCAAACAGAACAGGAAAGTCAATGGTTTGTGATAGAATACCTGTCTAAGTCATGATGATGCAAAAATATATATGGCTGTCTTGATTAGCTGTGACTTCATGAACTTGCTGTGCAGATAGTACTACACCTGTATGCAGAAGGAGTAACAGGTCTCAAGTGTGCAGTCATATGGCTGCTGGATGTGCACCGTGTAGTGATCTTGAAGGTTCTGGCTATTTAAGTACAGATATAGTGCACAGCAGTAACCAATGCATTTCAAAAGATAATAATAAGTTCAAACATACTAACAATTATTTACATCTTGTAAGAATTTTGTAATCTGTCACAAGGGTAAAACGTTCTGCCAGATTATTGCCTCAGATAGATCTGTAAATCCAAACCACTTGTGCATATATGGACTGTTTGACTGCTACTTCCATATTAAAGCAAAGGCAGCTATAAACTAATATACTGACTGCATTACATGGTGTGTTAAGTGTGTGTGTGTGTGTGTGTGTGTGTGTGTGTGTGTGTGTGTGTGTGTGTGTGTGTGTGTGTGTGTGTGTGTGTGTGTGTGTGTGTGTGTGTGTGTGTGTGTGTGTGTGTGTGTGTGTGTGTGTGTGTGTGTGTGTGTGTGTGAATGTGTTTCTTATTCATCTCCCTCTACTCATAGGTATAACACCTACCACATCTTGAGACCCAGTTGCAATTGAGGAGGAATATCAGTATTTGTCAAGGATATTATCTCCTCATGACACCAACTTTGAACTAGAAGTCCAAATCTTCATAAGCAAGACAAACTACCACCTTACTGCTATTTACAGAACCCTCTCTATGCCACTTTCTTAGCTGGATAGTTATAATAACACATTAGCTGAAATTCCCATTAAACCCAAGACCTTTCTACTAGGATACTTCAACTAAC
>NC_056739.1:1430623695-1430678695 GCF_019279795.1 Protopterus annectens | reverse complement strand
TAATCTTTGAATAGATTTGACTATACAGATTAAAGGGCATTATAGAATGTCCACAGCTTAATGTGCTCTCTCGTTTTAGAAACCTGTAATTGGATTACCTTAAGTACTTAGCTAGTTAAATAACTACAGCACAAAGGAGCATGCCATGGTTGTTAGCAAAAATGGATTCTTAATTTAGAGAAGACTAGAAACTATATAGGTAGCTTTTTGCCAGCAGAATAGAATATTGTACTGTATATAAAATGACAAAGAGCTCTGCATAGCCTAGATATATATATATATATATATATATATATATATATATACACACACACACACACACACACACTCACACACGCATATTTATTTATATAAAATGCAACGTAATACGCAATGAATTTCATAATCAGAATTCTAATGGACAACATACATGTTCTCTTTAAAAAAGTTTATATTTTAGATATTTGTCTGCTTTAATAATTCAGTTATACTTTCACAGGAAAAGAAATATGACAAATATCCACAATACATGTCATATAGTATCAGGTTTAAAATTCACACTTAAGATAAAAAACAGTTCTGAACCAGCATAATACAAATATTTAAATTATGTAAAAAATGGTAAAATCAGGGGTTTCATTTTTGTCTTGACAAATTAATGCCTACAATGCTGAAGTCAGGCAACATTACTGTATGCATCCGTTTGTGTATAAATGGATGTAATGAAGATGTTTTTCTGTGCTTCAATGTGTTCATTCATGCCCTTAGAAATCATGACTACATTCAGACAATAATGCCAGACATTAGATTCTCATACTTCTTACTGAGAGGAAACTGTATCGCAATGCTAGGCCTGTTGCTCTATTAAGTTTTTAAGTGACTCCACTTCACATTTGAACAATTCTTCCTGGTACTGTGTTCCTCCAGACATTGCCCCGAAGCCTCCCTTCAAATGAACACATCACCATTCCCTTAACTATCCTCAATATTACATGGTGCTACTGCTGTTGTCTTTTGTAGACATAGCATTCCACTGTCCATATTTCCATAGAATGTCTTGACATTAGCCTCATAGGTTTGTTCTACTCCTTATATATGCTGTGGTTTTCTAGCAAACTACTGAGGACTGCAAAAATGACAGACTCTAGTGGACTTCATGCTTCAGTCAATGCATGCTAGTGCAAAAAGATGGCATGCTACTGTCTTCCTAACATTATAAGAGGAATAATTAAAATCCATCCAAGTCCATGGGTCTTTGCCCCCCTTCCCCCCATTATATCAAGCTCTGTGTAGAATTCTTATGCTAAGAGGCTGAGAGGTATGCTTATGTGGTCTGACTCTCTCCTTATAACTAATAAACTGCTGCAGTTCTTTGGATAATGCCCAGGACCCACACTATATGAGAAAAAAGATCCTGATACACTACAATATCAGTTAGCATAACAGTTTCATGATATTAAAAAAAGATAAAAAAAGATTCCCAAAAGGGAAAAAAAAAACAATAACAGACTGAATAAACAAAAAAGACTCAAGCAGCTCTAAGTTACTCCACTTTAATGTCACGACACAAGGATGATGAACAAAAAATTCCACACACATTTAATTCACTTTCCCTCCTTGACGCCTGTTGTTTTTGTGGTTGAAATTGTTGTTGTAATGTGTCCTGTTGTAATAGGTGCCTATGTTTTGCTGGTAATATTGTGGTGGGCCTCCTTTCCCCCAGTTTTTACCCGTTCAGACCTCCTCGGTTCGGAACTCCTGGTTAAAAAACGCTCTTCATTATAATGTCTGTCATCACTATCACAGTTTCTG
This sequence comes from Protopterus annectens, assembly GCF_019279795.1. Lineage (NCBI taxonomy): Eukaryota > Metazoa > Chordata > Ceratodontiformes > Protopteridae > Protopterus > Protopterus annectens. The sequence continues at coordinate 1,430,676,904 of NC_056739.1, read as the reverse complement.
TCATTGTGTGTATCCCCAACATCAGTCAATTGGCCAGAATTTTCCTTACCAGCACCCAAAACATTCACAGAGTATGCCCGGCCATTTTTATAATCATTGGTATCTCTAACAAGTTTCTTTCTTTTGGTATTAATATTATTCTTAACAAATGACTCCAAATCTGTAAGAGTCTTACAGGGGGATCTTGTTAAAAAGTTACTCCTGATGGCTAGTATTCCCCCCCAGCATATGTGCCACTAAGACCCACTATTAAAAAATGTCTGTTCTCATGACCCAATATTACAGGATTTGGTCATCAGTTAAGAGCATTGTGCAGGTAATGCAGCACCCTCCCCACTCGCCAAACACACATTTACTAATTCACACACACACACACACACACACACACACACACACACACACACACACACACACACACACACACACACACACACCACACACACTTACCTAATTTATCCCCTCATTAATCCACCTACTGTGACCTTCCCAGCAGACACACTATCACTTGCACTCACAAATGCAACCACACACATACACGTCCACTCGTCCCCCAACACTACCTGTCTACCAAGCTCCCCTGCACTTACCTCTACAGCAATGGTCTAACAAAAGTGTCCATGAGCAGCCATGTTGATTTACACAGATGAGTAATTCTTTTTTTTTGTTTTTCAGGTAATGATGGACATCCACTGGAGCCATGGATCATGATACCAGCAAGAAATCCAAGTGAAGCTGCAGAGAAGATGTATAATGCATCCCTGTCCCACACCTATATTATCACTGAAAGGGTATTTGGCCTCATGAAGAGCAAACTCAGATGTCAAGATGAGTCTGGTGGTGCCCTTCAGTATGATCCATTATGGTGTGTAGGATGTTTACTGTATGTTGCATTTTGCTTACCATGATCATGTGCTGGTCAGGTGGTGAAGTGACCAATGCTCTCACTGCAGTTCGCATATCCAGTCCCACTATGACTAATGATGTCTAGATAACAGCAGTAGTAAAGCATCACATGTGGCAGCCTTGTTCATGACACATGGCTGGTAAGGTAAAGTCATGTACTCTAGTCCACAACTATAGACCATGACATTCAAGTTAGTGTTTCCTTTATTATATAATTGAAGAATGCAGTGGCATCTGTGGCGATGCTGTGTGGTGCACAGTCTTCTGTCACCATTTATTTGACATGCTGTCTCATCTTAAAATATTATTTTATCTTTTAGAAAAGTTACTCATACTATTGTTACTTAAAGTCATGCCTGAGTGCTCACTGACTCCTGTTCAGTGATGTTGTAAGACATCATATAAAAAAATAAATCACATTTTATCTGCTTTGATGAACACGTTTTGCTGTGCTGCTTACTTAAGTATACAAGTACTGAATATTGTCAACAGTGAAATGTTTCATGAGTTAATGCATTACAGATTCAATGAAAATGTATTATACTGCTTTTTTATAATATGTTGCTGTCTTTCGGCTTTTCCCGGTTAGGGGTCACCACAGTGGAACTCCAGTCCGCTAATGATTGGCAGTAGATTTTCACGAACGCCGAGGTGCCAGCTCGACGTTCAACCTTCAACGAAGGCACGCCCATTTACGCATGTCTTTCGAATGCCCATGCAACCGCGGGGAGGACATGCAGACTCCACACAGAAGGCACTCCCTGCACTCCAGCCTTCTTAGACTATTCTATGGTACAGTATATCAGACTTGTATTATCATACACAATAATTGCTCACTTCATAAACATAAATAACTACCACCATTTCTGCAGTGGGAAGGGTGAAGCAACAGCAGTGCAACTTTACATGACAAGATATTCGTTTAATCTGTTATTTGGTAATTATATATTTCTCCTGAAAATTTGAAAATTTGTGTGCAATACTACTTTTATGTTGAAGGTAACTGCCACCTGTAGGAATGGTAATTTATGTAGCACTGATTTTTTTTCTACCTTTTATTGATGGTGTGCAAACTATTTTTATAGGGATGAAATGTATACATGTGTAAAACCACTCCCTATTCTAGTTAAACATTCAGCTGTGTTTCTGAAGCTGATTCACAGTTGTTCTAAATCAAATGAGTCATACATATCTCCTAGAGATAGACTAGGTGATGGTGCAAGGGATTTTGAAGAGGGTTAGTTGGTCCGATGACATGTCCTGCTTGATGCAGGTGATTCTGCTGACACTGACCTGACAGTGCTGCACAACCATGATCATGACCTCAAATGAGAGGTTTTTCTAGGTGTACATGAATGCTGGCATGTCCTGCGTGGAATTTGTTGTGCTTGTTCACCTTTACTTCTTACATTTCTTTCCTGAGAAGCAGTGGTATTATTATGTGAGATCTCCCTCATGTCTCTGGACAACACCACTTCCTCTTTCCCTTGCAAGACTGACTCCAGCTTGACTCTGGTATGTCCAAACTACTGTACAAATGGAGATGGCCACTGATGCTTAGTGTGGCACCATATTAAGTATCAATGTGATCAGAGAATTATCCGTATTGTGTGTCATTTCCAAGTAGTGCTGGAAATCAACATGCATACCCTAATGGACTCTGACCATTTCCAGCTGACTCTCTGAGACAGTGCTCTGATCCCTAACAATGTCTCAGCCCAGTTTTTGTTGGGCAAACAATGTTTTATATATTTTCAGGGGTAACTGTAAGAAATTCCTGTGCCTAGCTCCCCTTTGTAAAGGTGTCACTATAGATACGGTTACCTCTGAATGCCTGCTATTATCCACAAAGTGTTCCTCTGAGTTTGTAGATACTGATGTATAGGGACAGGGGTGTTTCTCCTATACAAATGTGAGTGTCATGTTAGCTTGTGCTTGACTTCGTGAATCACTGTCACTTTCTGCAGAGTTACTAATATGTTGTGGGGTGAGAGATCCTGCCATTAAACTCTGAGACTACCTACCATTTTCATCAAGTTCCCTCATCACCAGCAGCACCCATTCTGCTGTTCATATCATCCAAATTTATTGATATAGTTGAGCTATTTGTTTCTCATGGTGACCCTGTACAAGTGATATTTGAAAACATTAATAGTAATAGCATGTAGTAACATATGCTTACAAGGGGTGAGCGGGACACTTATTATGCACACTGAGTTCATTTCCATTCTGTACAAGGCTCATCTCATAATAATTCAATGTGATGTGTTTAATGATATCATTCCTTGTCAGCATTAAGTTCTTTATGTAAATAAAAGTTACTGATTTTAAACCAACTTCCGTAAGCAGATGAGTGTTGCTGCTTCTGCAAACATTGGTAATATGCAGAAGTGTTCACACCATCTCTAATTATTCCTGTTCCACCATCTTCTGTGTTATAATCATTCCCATGGATGGATAAAAGGTATTCCTCATCTGGTGTTACTTGAATAAGATTCGGAGTCCCCCCATTCTGACTGGCCTTGCTTCTAGCACATGCTATCATATCATTTGTCCTTTTCTTGCACTGTGCCAGTGCTTAATTTCTGCCATCCACTTTGTTAATGTCAACAGCTACTTAATTCTAGACCTTTTTCCTCTTGCTTTGTCTGGGCCCCCCTTTACCAAAAGAAGTTTCCTTTATGTTCTAAGTGCTGCCATAAGGATGCAATTTTCTTCATGGATTAAGTTATCCTTTCTCTACTTTGATCATTTATTTCCCATCATTACTACATGTGCAAAAATGGGGCCACAGTCAAAAAAATGAACAATAGTGTTTGGATATAATCAGCTTTTAAAGTACAAAACACTGGGCAAGTCTTTATGCCACCTGCATTAAATAAAAATGTTACTTAATACAAATCATATAATTACATACAGAACTCTCAATACAGCTAAGATTGCACTATACTACTTAGAGTTTATTTGGGCCATGAATGTAATCATGTTTGTCACAAAAAGCATCCTTGCTCTACCCTCTATCATTATGACATACGCCTAATACTGCCATTTTTATTTATCACTGTCACTCCAAAAATTTCTAATTCATCACACCTGTTGGCATCGTTAACACTGCAGAGCAGTACAGAATACAAGTACAAATCAGTACTAAATTACTGTATTTAAAACCATGTATGCACAATCAGTAAATTATATTATTATACCAGAGTATTGTTCATTTTCTGTCATTAGCAATCATTTCCACTGTTGTCATGAAATCCAACTTTCAAATGACAGAAATCCATCAGTCATTCATTTCTATCATAACATACACATCATATATGTAAATTAATGAAATATGAACCTTAACTCAATAATGAAATATATTTACAGTGGTTCTTATTAAATTATAATATTTTTAAAAATATTTCCTTTGATAAGTCTGCCACATGCTAATGCATTTGAAGCCTATCTTGGCTATTGTTGAATTAACAACATGATGTTCAACTTTTTGGCAAAAACTCAAGGCCATTCACATGTATTAAATGCAAATTAGGCTGATTTACATTCATTTGTATGAATCGTAGTAGAACACAAATGTGTCCTCAGATGTATTGGAGAATTTTGACTTTTTTGATGATCATGGACACGTGGCCAAAGTAACAAGAGTGTGCATCAGACTGACATGGACATACTGCAGATAGCTCTACAATCTGCAGTGCTCCTCAGCTGTCACTAGCTTGCCACAGGAATGTGCAAATGGCCCTAGACTAACCAAAATGAGAATGTTGCTAAAAAAAAACAAAATGAAGTCATCTGAATGTCAAGTCTGTAGCAATCTGAAGTGTAATCCCTGCCCATCCGATGCTATGGTCACACCTCAGAACCTTAAACAAACCATATGTTCCTACCACTTAAAAATAACACACATAATGTTGTTTACCCCCCTCAAAAAAAAGGAAACTTAAAAGAAAAATTCTGCTGCACTATATGAGATATGCTGGCATTATGGTAAAAAAAGATAGTCTTTACTATTACCATTAGCAATAGAAATTATTAATCATATACTTCTATTTTAATCAAGCATAGAAGGGAAAGGTAACTGATTTACAAAAAAATGTTTGTAACAAAGCAATTTTGTATAAATCAAACTTGCCAATAACATCACTAGCTGTTGTAATGCCCCTGCTAGTAAATAGGGCTTGGTTCGTGTGATGTCACACCCCACAGTAAGTAGTTGTAACCCTGTTTAATACATCCATGACCACACGTTCCTCATCGTTCTTGCACTTTGAATGATGGCATCACCTATAAAGGCACAAGGCTGCACACCAAGCTGGTCCGACAAGGAAATGCTCATTATGCTCTACATTTTCAATGATTCTTATCAAAAAAAGATTGATGCATGCACTCGCCATACTGTGTGGAAAATGTAGATATCTGGCAGGTGTTAGGTGACCACCTGTCAACCCTGACAGGTATAACCCACTCCGGTCGGCAGTGTTGGCACCACTTTGATGATTTACAAAAGTGTAGGGCTGACTAGCTGACTGAGTGGGTAGACCGGGTAGCGTCAAAAAGGACAAAAAATATCTTGTTTCTTAACGTTCACCATCACATTGAGTCATATTAAAGATAAAAAATTTAACAAGTTTGCATAACTAAAGGTATTATCTGAAAAAGATATGTGTACCTGAAAATATTACTTGCAATACTATTATGAAATAAGGAAGAAATCATGAGCATGTTTGTAATCATATATGCAACTTTTTATAAAAGACAGATATGAGTAAAGTGTCAACAGATTTTAATAATATATACAAATTTGAGATATGCTTATTAAAATAATTATCTGTATATATAGCTCTGTAAATCATATCCTGGGTTACAAGAAGTATTTGTTAATGGATTTCTAAATAATGAAATTAAAATTGTAATTACACATTATACTATATTACTAGTGCATAAAATGAATTTAATAATTACACTACATAAAGCCAGTTTTGTGTAAGCCATAGACATATAAGGAAACACTAGATTCAATAATGCCTACGCTAAGTGTACACTATATGTATTCAAGCACATCTCTACCACATCTTTTCTGCTTTCTAGTCACTGGGAAAAAATTACACTAAGTATACATGTAGTCTACACTTTCTGGTAACCTTTATAAATCCCTTTTGATATTTAAAGTTGCAAGAAAATCAGTAGGAAAACTAAAATTAGGAGTAAGAAGGTATGAGTTATGCCTGTGCTGTCTGTTCACCCAGACTGGTGTACACTTAGTGTAGGTGTTATTGAATCCGGGGGAGTTGCTTTACACAGTTGTTTGTTCAAACATATTTCTATCTGTGCGTACATCATGGCTGAAGTCTCAGACACCACATGCTAGTAAGACTGGAGTTTGGGAAAGAGGTTGAGAATTGCTATGCCAAGTGAATGACCAGCACAGACTTTACTAAGCAATGTTTTTTTTTACTTCTACATTATCTGTCAAATCAGACAAAACTGTGCAGCAAAGGAAATGCAGATTTACACAGGTCACTTAATTTCTGTGTTTGTGAATAAATTCTACCTAAACACAGTGTTACATGCACAACAGAGAATTTTGAAAATAACATTCCTCATACATTTCCTGCATTTCTCTTACATGACAGGGAATATTGGCAGATTATTGTATGGATTCATACAGCTATGCATATGTAAGAGAGAGAAAAGAAGTAAACTAATGTATTGCTCTCACAGGAATACATTCACATATACATATATATGACAACAATTACAAATACAGGTAAACAAGAATTGTCTTCTCTCTCTCTTCAAATTACAGGCTGAAGAAGACACTGAGTATAGCCACCAGCAACAACAAGGAAGACCAGAAAGGCTGGTTGAATCATTTATTAAGTATAACTGAAGTCCAAGAGAATTCTGTCTTGCTAGATTGTAATATGTATAAGAAACATAAAAACAATTTTAAATCATTATATTGATTGTAATCTGTATAAGAAGCATAAAAACAATTTGAAATCATTATATTAATGCAAAAAGTGAGAGAGATGTTCCTGTGTAATTGCTGTACTCTTCTCTTTTTACAATGGCTTTCTGTGAACATAAGGAAACTATATTTGTAGCTTTGTAGATGAAAGAAATGTAATTGATTCTGTTGAAATTCAGTTCTTCCCAAGTTCTCAAGTATGCAAGTACTTCCCAAATGACTACTCCCATTCTATGCATAAGCACTTCCCATTCTCAAGTTCTACTTTACTGTAATATTTCAATACTATACAGAATGGCATGTAAACACGATGTGTGGATTTTCTCTCTCATCTCTCCTCACTACTTTTTTCCTGTGTTTATCTTATTTTGATTACACATTTCTTTCTCCATAAATGTTTTGTTTCTCTTCCATTTATTTTCCTTTTTTTACACAGTCAACACCCTCTGGAGCAGGCCAAGTCTGCACTTCACAGGCTAGGGTACACTCTCCCTCTGCCCATCTGGAGATGTCCTCACAGGGTCATGGTGAAGGCACTGGTCCTGCAGGTATCCTGGCATATGTTAGCTTGGCAATCATCACTGAAAGGGAGCTTCAGCACCTGGTAGAGGATGTACTGGTGGAGGAAGTGGACAGAAGAATTCAACCAGCTGAATCCTATCTTCAGCATGTTGAAGACATACCCCCGGATTTACTAATCTTCCATGCTGGACTAGTCTAGTCCAGCAAGGAAGCACCCGTTTAGGAGCAGGACAGCGGTGCACCATGCATATTAATGAAGGCGCGCTGCCTGAGTTCCCATGCTTACACGGAGTGTGTGCAAGTACAGGACGTGTGTCTGAGAGCAGAGCTCTCAGAATAAACATGCCCCTGCAATGTTGAACAGCAGAAAGTGGAAATAAATGAGCGAGACTGCTCATACGTGTCCACATATCCCCACCAACAGTCCCCTATGTGTACGACAGCAACAGGACATAAAAATCAAAAGAAGAAACCCCTGTATTGTCCTTTAAAACTCTGAGTACAGCTAACCGTAGGTGCATGTGTGTGCCCATTGCTTAGCTATGGTTAAAGCAGCAGAAAAGGCTGAAGAGGATAACAAGGAAGATCTATGCAAATGAAGCATCTCAGCAATAGTGTAGTGGGCAGAGTGGTCGCCTAACGAGCAGGCATTCTCAGTTCAAGTCCCACTGCAGCACAGTCTATTTCACATGGCAAAGCATGGTATAAGCAATATTTGTATTGCAAAACTTACTAAATAACATATATTTATGAAGTGGAGTACTGCAGGAAATGCACATGTGAAGAGTCAGTATCATAATGAATAAGGCAGCAGTAAGAAGGTGTAAGCACAGATAAGCAGTAGTAAGCATATATAAGCACTAGTAAGCATGTGCAAGTGTGTTTGCGGGGGGTAAGCACTGCCTACACAGATTAAGCAAAGGAGAAGCTAACTGGGTGTAAGAAACTGTGACCAGAAGTTAGCAGTGCTTACCTCTGCGCAAACCCGCACAAACCCGCTTACAACTGCTTTAAAGTGCCTTAATCACTCTGTTTCCAATGGCCGATGTTCTGCCCAGCAACAAAATAAACAGCCTCTGCAAGACTGGAACCCAGGACCATGCATACCATACACAAAATGATTTACCACTAAGCCATGCTAGATATGCATAAATCGTATATTGTCAGAAACATAACCCCAGCCCAGTCATGCAACAGTACAGAGAATGTATATCGACATCTAGATGGATGTGTGTGTGTGTGTGTGTGTGTGTGTGTGTGTGTGTGTGTGTGTGTGTGTGTGTGTGTGTAAATATATTACTATCTAAACGGATACAACATATCCATAGATGTAGTCACATATATCTATATGTATGTATATATATATATATATATATATATATATATATATATATATATATATATATATATGTATATATATATATATATATATATATATATATATATACAAATACATGATCATATATACATGCAAATGCCGACATCTACACATATATATGTCAACACCTATATGTCCACATATACACAGCAAGTTACATATATGTACGCAGATATATATCTCCGTAAGTATATATGGACATAGAAATATGTAAGCAAATATATATACCTGGGTCTATATCACGAAATCGAACTTCCAAAATGTCGAACACCATAAGTTTGAACTTGGAAGATCGAATTCGGGTAACATCGTCACTTCAAAACAGCAAATTTTTTCCCAGGGAAAAAATTTGCTGTTCCGAAAAACACACACGTAACACAATCACACCAAACACCTTCAAAACCTACACTAAACCTAACATATACCACTATCTATGCACTATCCTTAACCCAGCCCTAACCCTAAAGTCTGTCACTACCGCACACTTACCTGACCCGTGCCCTACCCCTAAAGTCCATCACTACCACACACTTACCTGACCTGCGCCCTAACCCTAAAGTCCATCACTATCACACACTTACCTGACCCACGCCCTAACCCTAAAGTCCATCACTACCTGTTCTTACACTTAACTTGACCCGGTCTGAAAATGCCGAAGCTGCAGAAACGACCAACCAAATTCTTTCCCTGGGAAAGAATTCAGGTTTCCGCGGCTTCGACATTCTCAACTTTCGAACTACCAATTCAGCCTTCCGGTATTTGGCATTCTCAACGTTCAAGTTTGCGATAAGAACCCTATATACCCATATATGTATATATGGCCAGACAGCTGTAGATAGCAATGGTAGATGAACAGAAACATATATGGCCACATGCACCGTCAATGGGCTTAAGAGGCCCCAAACAACATACGTCCCACACGAATTGCCATACCCCCCCACCCAAACATGTCCACCCTGCAAAACACTACCAAGTTCATTGTATTGTAAGTGTTTCATTTAAATAGGGATTTTAATTAGTCCTCTCTTATGTTTCACATGTTAACATCATATTCCCCTCTCTCTCACCCACAAGGCGGGCCGACCAGTACAGGCCCATCCTCGACCCATACATTCATTACCCACAGTTCCTCTTCCACCCCCCCCCCCTGCTACACACATGCAGCCACCATTCCTTCCCTGGTTACCGGCCCATAGCTACCACACCACCACACATTGCCCTTCCTCCACTCCCGCTCCCCCCACGTGACCCATCCTGTATGTTGTCCCGACACAAGTATACTAGGTCTGGCACATACTGTAGTCCATGCCCATAGTTATGGGTACCTTTGCAGCTCTGGTTTTTGACGGAAGCTGAATACCCAATTTGTGGCTTGTCCCGCATGGGATGAATGTTTCCCTGGTACTACCAATAGATTCCATGTGTGACTTTGTTGACACGAACGGTTTTATTTGTAGGTATCGCAAAGCATATGTGGCACACAAGGTTGGCTGGTATGTACATAAAACATAGTATCCAGCAATACAAGTCTACATTACAGGACATGTAGCTAAATATGTAGAGGTATGTGTGTGTGTGTGTGTGTGTGTGTGTGTGTGTGTGTGTGTGTGTGTGTGTATATATACCCATAACTAAATAGATATATACCTCTCCCTCTCTGTAGTACAAATGTATACATACATAGACAAACATATATATAAATACCCACATATAGCTATATACATATGCATACACCCATACATCCACATGTCGTTAGATATATATATATATATATATATGTATACAGCAATGTATGTATATATACATATATATATACGTGTGTGTGTGAGTGTGTGTGTGTGTGTGTGTATACACAGATATATATCTATGATATGATTCAGCACATAAAAATGACATAAGATCACAAGCCATGCCAATGGGGGTGAGGGGCCCAGTCAACGTATGTGTAACATGTAGCATTATCCCCCCCCCCTCAGCCAGAGGAGGACAGAGATGTAAGCAATAGTGTGAATTGGGCAGAGCTGCCACCTAATAAGCAGCCATTCCAGGTACAAATCCCACTGCAGCACAGTCTATTTTACATGGCAAAGTACGGTATACTCAGATGTGTGCAAAACCCACTACATAACACCAAAGAACACATGGTCGCAACATCCCACTGTAGGCATGTAAGCCGATCTAATTGGCATCACAATTTATTATTGTAGTCTTCACCCACACCCAGGGGTGTGAATGTCCAACTCAACCTCCAAATGCAGTGTATATGCATAGCTGTTGCTGTAGAAGAAATGGCCAGCTGTGGACATTCCCTTCAGCCTTCCTGCACATCCCTGGATAATTCCCCTACTATCTCTCCCTCTTTGTGCCCCATGAACACCACTTACCTATCAAACCCTTTTCCATTTCTATTAATGTTTAAAGTTATAAGTAGATGACACCCTCTTCCCCAACTATATTGGCAGAATCTGGAACCTCCTACCCACATGTATTACCTCAGCTGTCCCACAGGACACATGTAAATACTACATGAAGGAACGCAACAAGCACAACTGGATCAGCACATGCTCACCACCTTGTGAAATCCTCCCCCACAGCCTACACTCTATACCCCTACATCAACTAATGAAACCGACACCTCTTGTCCTGCCTCGCATACAAACCCAACATCCGTCAAACCTTCCCTATTGCTCCCCTACCAATTACTCCAACAGGCTGTTATACAGTTACAATGTCACCCTCTACTTACCTACCTACTCCTTCACTATTCTCTTATACTCTACCACACAGGTATGGAATAACTAAACCTAACCCGAATACCTGAGTGCAACCTATCCAGAACTGTTAAACTGGAATCTAACTACACCTTAAGCATGAAGAATGTGGTACGTAGCTATGTTAAGTCTGTTACTCTCTATGAATGTGAACACCTCAGTATTACTTGAAATGAGTAGCTGGGGTTTACTGTGGAGCTTTACTCCCCGGGCCACCGCTGACAACGGACAAGCATCCAGTTGGATTGTCCCGGTGAATAAATATAAACTAAATACATGAAGTAGCATGGGGGTATGCGGGAGCAGGCGGGTTTAAGCCTGTTTGGGCAGTGGTAAGCAATTCCCACACTGGTTAAGCAATGGAGACCCTAATTCAGTGTAAGACATCACAACTGGAGGTCAGCAATGGTGAACCTTGCACAAACCAGCGCATACCCACCTACAATTGCTCTACAGTGCCTTAATCACTCTGTAGCCAGCAGCACTCATCATGACCATCAACAAAATAATCTGCACTCCCAGGTTGCAACCCCCCAACCCTACACACTATAGTCTAAGTGAAGTACCACTAAGCCATGGCAGATACACATTTAGCTGCTATCACAAACATATCATCCAGCACAGTCATTCAACAGTATAGGAAATATTTGTTAGTATGTAGATTAATACCAGCAAACATGTGCACATTGCTCAATCACAGTATTTCAAGCAGTCTATGTGTATCAAAGAGCAGTGCCTGTCCAATCATACTGTGAGAACAGTAGTCTTGCATAATACTGAAGAGGATAATGAAAAATGGTGCACGCCATGGGGGAGTGTGAGCGTGCTTCATGCACAGAATGTCACACCTGGGGCATCAGTTTGGCAGAACTGGGAGATGAGGCTGGCCAGGTGTGTGAGCAAACCGCTGCTTCTCAAACCCCTGGCAGGATGCTATCTGTGGCAGAAAGAGTGTAGAGCAGATAAGTCTACACTTGACACAACAATAGGTCCATCCCTGGCAGGAGGAACCAAAAATTGTGAGTCACATTGATGTCTCCACCAGTATAGGAGGAGGATCAAGGGAAGGCTCATACGTATGTGGACTAAACGGATGAAGAGCCTGCAGAATCTTGGGTCGAGACAGTATACTGGAGGAGTACCGAGACGTGCATAGAGGGAAATGTGTGGAGGTGTGGTATGGCTGGGCTAGCAACTGGAGAATGGATGGGTGCTGTATACATGGAGCCCAGGGGCTGGTGGAAGGAAACATGGGTATGACATTATGGTAGAAATATGCAAATGAAGCAGAACAGCAATAGTGTAGTGGGTAGAGCATCCGACTGATGAGCAGGCATTCCCGGTTCGAGTCCCACTGTAGCACAGTCAATTTTACATGGCAAAGCACATTATAACCAATAGTTATGTTGCAAAACCCACTAAGTAGCATATATATATATATATATATATATATATATATATATATATATATATATATATATATAAACTGGAGTACTGCAAGAAATGCACATGACATATGAGTGTCAGATGGAATAAGGCACTAGTAAGCAGGTATAAGCACAAATAAGCAATAGTAAGCATATGTACACACTAGCAAGCAGGCTTAAGGCCTTACAACTGCTTTAAAGTGCCTTAATCACTCTGTATCCAATGGGCCTTTGTCAGCCCAGCAACAAAATAAACAGCCATGCAGGTCACGATCCCAGGACCCTATACACCATAGTCCCAGTAGCTATCCACCAAGCCATCACAGAGGTACAGAAGAATGAGGTAGTAGTAAACATGTCCCAGTATAGTATTACCAAACTGAACCTGTGAAAGGCATCAGTAGACAGTCATATGTGCCACACCTGACTACAGAGCATACATATGTGAACTGGAGTAGTGCAGTAAGTCCAGATGTGAGGTGTTATTGTAGTTAAGTGGAGACATTCCCAGGACCCCATACAGTATACGCACACATGTCTCAAGGATACAAGACACATATATAACAATTGATGAAGGGGAAATTAATGCCAAAAGGCAAATATCATGCATACAAATAATATGCACCACTAAGCCTAGCAAAGCACTGCCTCCCAGGTGACTGGCAGGATACTACCAGTGGAAGACACAGTTTCAACCTGCTGTGTCTAATCTTAAATGCATGTTCGTCCCTGGTGGGACAACTCAAAAATACTGCTAAAAAGAGTCCTCGGGGTAACATATCATGCCTCAAAGGTAAGCAAAGATGGTAACGTATGTTTGTGGACTACATGTGTGGGAAGAATGGGACAACTCACACGAAAGTTCCCGAGAGGTGGAGAGTGGGCAATATGTAGTAGTGTGGTTAGATTTGTCTGGAACCTGTAGGAAGGATGATTGATGTGGAGGAGGAATGGGAGGGGAATGATAGGTATGACATTATGGACCGAGGCATGCCAGGGTTGGATGAACCCGTGCTAATGGGACTGGCCCATTGATGTCAGCAAGAAAGGAGGGAGGGACACAGGGAAGGTATTGAGACATACCATTTCCCATGCCTTGTTATGGGTAATATGTATGTTGTATAACCCAAGGAATAACATATATATATATATATGAACTGGAGTTATAAATATATATATATATACCGGTCAACAAGAGATACAGAATCCCTTTAGAAGGGCAGGGAGGAAACACCGCAGCAGTAGTGGACGAAGGGATACAACAGCGATTCCAGGCCAACATGTTGCTGCTGTAGATTCATCTGGACATTATAGTCATGATTCATTACTTGATGTTAACAATTTGGTCATTAACCTTACCCATTTTGAATTTTCCTCCAGTGAATTCAGTGTGCTGAATAAAGGCCTTGGATATATACCCTCTTTTTTTGTCTCACATTTTGACATAGTGAATGATGTGAAAAGTTTCTGTAGACAGTTAAACTTAAAATATTTATATTCTAATAAAGATTCCTCTTTAGGCATGGGAGAGCCTGTTGGCTTCAGGTTTAAGAAATCACAATTTATGCCCCCCTACCACAGTACTATTAGAACATTTGAACAAGTGATTCTTAAAGATTTACATCTTAAGCAATCTGAAATATTTACAGCAGGTTTTCATAATTTAAGTAATGAGGAGCGTAAAGCCTTGACATCTCTGAAAAATAATTCTGACATAGTGATAGTGGGGGCAGATAAAGGAGGAGCAGTGGTGATTTGGGAACGAGAGCATTACTTAAAAGAAGCCAACAGGCAGTTGTCGAATGAGGAATTTTATTGTAGATTACCAATGGATCCTATACAACAACATAAACTATTTATTGATGGATTTTTGGAGGAAGCTTTTCATTTTCACAATATAGATTTGTTCACATTGAGGCAGTTATCAGTGGAAGACCCCAAAACACAATACTTTTATATGGTCCCAAAGGTACATAAAAACATTATAAATCCACCAGGACGCCCTATAGTGGCAGGGAGGGGTTCATTAACTGAACCCCTATCCGAATATTTGGAGCATAAGTTAAAAAAACTGTTGCCATATGTCACAGCAAGAATACGTGACACACAACAGTTTTTGGCCTTGGTAGACAATTTAGTAGTCATGCCGGAACAATATTTGGGTACTTTGGATGTACAGTCGTTGTATACCTCTATACCACATGATGGTGGTATAGAGGCAGTACACTACTGGATGTCACAATCAGGATTGTTTTCAGTACAAGAACAAGAATTTTTGATTAAAATACTACAGATAGTCCTTGAACATAATACTTTCACATTTAATAATGCATGGTATATACAGGTCAAAGGTACAGCCATGGGGGCAACTTTTGCCCCCACATATGCTGACCTGTTCATGGGGTATCTAGAAGTACAATATATATATACAATTCCTGCTTGTTTCAAGGATTCGCTGATTATGTGGCGAAGATATTTGGACGACTGTTGGGTAGTGTGGGGTGGTAATGACGCACAATGGCAGCTGTTTATACAATATCTTAATAGCAATAGGTATGACATCAAGTTTACAGGTGGTATACACATCCAGGAGGTCCAATTTTTGGACGTAAACATTACTAAGGGAGATTCTGGTTTGGTGTATACTGACCTTTATAGAAAACCATATTCAAAGAATGGATTTCTTTATGCTAATAGCTGCCATCCACCCCACACTATCCAAAATATACCCAAGTCCCAATTCTTAAGGGCGAGGAAGATTTGTTCTTCAGAAAGTTGTTATCAAAGTCAAGCAGTAGAACTTAAACAACGGTTTTACAAAAGGGGATATGGCAACAGACAGATACAACAGGCATACAATGAGGCATCTTCCATGGATAGGACCCAGTTACTGGTGGATAGGGAACCGAGGGGCACAAGTCAATATGTAAGGTTTATAACAACATATGGAAGTAACACTTTCCATATTCGAAACATATTGTCACAGCATTGGCATATACTAACATCAGATGGGTCCTTCAGTAGATTTGTGGACAAGGAATGTCACTATGCTTATAGGAGAGGCAAAAATTTGGGTCAGTATTTTTCTGCCTTCAAAAAAGGTGTACAAAACATGGTCACTAAAAATGCCACTGTGGGTAACACCTTTTGTGGTAATTGCAAATATTGCAAAGTCATGGCTAAAACAAAGTCCTTCACTTCAGTCAATACAAGGAGAGTTTTTGATATACGCCATTTTATTACTTGCAATAGCACTTGGTTAATATATATGGCTGTGTGTCAATGTGGAGCTTTATGTGGGGCAGACTTCTTGTTTATTTAAACAAAGAATTGCCCTGCATATTAGTGATATAAAATGTGAACGCACAAGGAGTGCTTTATACAAACATAAATTAACACACACAACAGCACATTTTGTATTTATAGGACTTGATATGGTGGATATACCCAATATAAGTGATCATAGAAGACATGAACTATTGACACAGAAAGAAAGAAGGTGGATAGTACAACTAGGGGCATTGTTCAAGCCAGGACTTAATGACCATTGGTGATTAATAAATAGGGTATGATGGATTTGGATCTTTTTAGAAATTTAGACACCCATCAATTTATTAGAACTAGTATATATACTGGGGTAAGAGAACATCCTCTATAAGAGATTTTTAGTATATATACACATGTAATTAATACCTCTATTTAATACTTCTATTTCTTCAGGTTTATGGTTAGGCAGAATTTATTCATAGGGTATTGTATTTTTGGCATACTTATGGCTTCTTCCCGTTTTGGGTTATAAAATATGAGGTATGTTAGTCTTAACCTTACACATATGGATTTGCTCAGAAGTTGTTAGTGGTTTAGGCATTACACGTTAGGGTCACTTAGAAATGGCACTTGTTATTAGGTTATATAAATATATTAAATAGTTTGATTTAAATAGGGGCTGCACCTTTAAATTCTTAGCAGCTTCACAGGGATATAATCCGGGCCTTGGCGGTGATTATACGCACACTGAGGACCAGGAGCTAAACCGCCACCGGTCTGTGCATCTGTGGGCAGATTTTGCCTAATAAAGAGCTTCAAACTCGACTGCTGTTACATTTTTACTTTATTTTGAGTGCTGGAGCGTTTGTGGATTATATATATATATATATATATATATATATATATATATATATATATATATATATAACCTGGAGTACTGCAGGAAATGCACGTGAGGTTTCAGTATCATAATACATAAAGCAGTAGTTAGGTTAAGCAGCAATAAGCTGTAGTAAGCATATGTTAGCACTGGTAAGCGGGTTTAAATGTACAGGCTCAGCAAATCTGACACAAACTATCTACAGGCAGATGTAACCGGAGGTTTGTGTGAGTTTACGTTTACAGGCTCAGCAAATCTGATGCAAACTATCTGTAGGCAGATGTCACTGGAGGTTTGTGCCTGTGCGATGGTAAGCACTGCATACACAAAGTAAGCAAATTCGAGGCTAACCTACAAATATGTAGCTGCCCTGAGTGTGCCGGTTCTCCTGTAAGAATTATTGCTACCTGCTGTCTGTAACACTGATGCCCACACACAGGAAGGACTGTACAAACATCCACAGAATTTCCAGGTTATGTCATCACATATAACCCCTACTGTACATAACATGTGAAGCAGTCTGATATCTCACTGGCTTGTTAGCAGATAAGATGACACTACTTATGGTGTACAACACATACGCACCACGTCATGCATGACATATGCACACATGTTGGCAGGGTTGTGGCTGGCAGCACATACTCAGGGCCAATAATGACATGTTGCTGTGATAACCCCATGCATATACTGTTGTAACAGGGTTTGTGGTAACATATGCCCTATGAGGGATAAGAAGCTGGTAACTGTCATGGCATTCACCATCTATGACTGCAATCCTCACACTACAGTCTGCAGTCCACAGATAGATGCTCCATTGGTAACACATGAAACCAAAGGCACAACACACTGCCCTGTCTGCAGCTGACCCTGCAGATGGGGATTCCACATAAACATGGAACTGACATGGCAGGTATGGAGACATGTAGGTAAGTCATATCCACACACACACACACACACACACACACACACACACACACACACACACACACACACACACACACACACACTGTTAAACCAACAGTACTCCACATGCAGTATAGCAGCACTTACAGTCTGTAGTCAGGTCAGGCACATCCCCCTCCTGTGTGTTGCCCTGTTTCCACAGTGTATGTTGTTAGAGGTAAATTCCCAATCCATCTCAGATGCTGTTTGCCAATCAACAGATCTAGCTACTGCTCACAGTAAATGACAAGGGCCGACACCAACATGATGTTCCCAGATATCGGAGTGTGTTTCCATGCAATTGGCTATGGGAATGTTACCACAGCTGTTCCACATGCAGTCATCTAGGGGAAGGCTGCAATTCATGCAGAGGCCATCAGCTGATCCTGAGCATCACTTAAAATACACATGCTGCTGCCTAAGCAGGTGTAAGTCTCCACGTCAACCAGAGAGGGAGTGGGGGAGGCAGACAGAAGCAAAGACATGTCAGGGAGGGGTGGTCAGTAAAACTGCAGCTTGTTTGTATGGCACACCTACCAGCACAGGGTATCAAACTCCTGACAACTATGCATCACTATCACAGTTTGATGCAGTTATTGGATGCACCACATGGGTTACCTGTTGTAGAGCCCTTAGAACATATATGTGATGGTGAGTGACATCTGCAACAGGGATACGGTAGCTATACGGTAGGTGACATACACGTGCCTGTCCGCATGAACAAGTGCCAGCGTCACACTCTCACAGAGACTCACACACATTGATACACTTGGCAGGGCCAGGAGTATAACTCATCTGTAGCGGGATTGCTACAACACATCACTGTGCAGGTATCACATGCACCACACGGGTCATACAGAGGTTGTATAGGCAAAGGGTATGAGGAGGTGTCTGACATCAGACAGCATGCATCAGTATGCCCATGGGGGTTGTAGTGAGTGTGGATGTGAACATACACACCATACAACACACAGACAAACACACAAGGTGCCAGTACTGACATGCATGGGTGCATGTCTGCACGGGTGTGTGGTGGTCGACTGTGGCAGCAGGCTATAGCAACATGACAATGGTCCGCATTGTGTCTCAGGTCTGTAGTGTCTGCATTTGCCCACACAGGTGGGTATTGTATGCCCCATCCAGTCACTGTGTGTGGCCAATGCTGTGCATCGCTTGCCATGTATGTGTACCTTAGTCCATGACATGGATGGTGTCTGGGATGTGCACACCTCCCACATGCAAGTACAGTGACATGTGGAACTGTACCTGGGGTGTCTGGCCCATGCCGTGGACACAGATTAGCCTGCCAGTGCCAATCTTGCCCACCTGTGGTGGGGACCAGTAATGGGCAGCAGGGTTACTCTGCACCTACATTGATAGTATGCTAACATCATTCCCTGGTGTCAGTGCATCTGTCAATACAGGGCATGTTGTCAGGCATGGTATGTCTGTTGTGGGTCACATGTGATGGTACCACAGGTGATGCAGGTGTCCATTGGGGAACATGGGTGAGGTGCACTGTCAGCATGTATGTGCATATTGGACAGATGGCCAGGGTGGCATGCCCTCTGTAGCCCACTGCTATCACTCCATAGTTACTAGCAGTGGCCAATGTGCAGTGTACTACTCAGAGATTGGCTGTTGCCTAGGCATATGTGTGTGTGTGTGTGTGTGTGTGTGTGTGTGTGTGTGTGTGTGTGTGTGTGTATGAGACATGGGTTGGGAGTGTGCTCTGGGTAATACTGGGGTTGCTAACTGTGATTGCTTGGCCTTGATGTCACATGTATGGGTATGGCTTTGCACCCCAGCCTCTCAGCTATTTCACACCTGGTATCCCTGTACGGTGGAAATTGTGATATATAGTAGGGCCATCATATAAGAAATATGCAAAACCCACTCCACATTGGCCACAGGTGTCACACGCTCACAATCACTCTACACAGGATACAAGTTACAAACACACACACATGTCATGTTTGGGAGTAGAACCCCAACCTAACTAGTTTATTAGAGCACAACACTACACAGTTATAGTACGTGCCATGCACATTACTTAAGTACTCCTTCCCCAAAGGTGTGTTTCACAATGAATGACAAAGTAGGCCATTTGAAATGTACTGTGGGTGACTAGCCTAAAATGTATTGCTCCCTACACAGACAGTGAAACACACACACAACATCCACATCTGACGTGTGTGTATAGAACCCCTGACAGATGGCTATATCATACTACAGCAAGAAGCTGTAATACGACTCATCATGGGGATTACTAGAAAGCCCCATCCCCAAAGCTGTATTTCACAATGAATGACATCAGCAGAATTGCCAACGTAGGCCATGTGAAATGTACTGAGTGTGACTAGCCTATAATGCATTGCTCCATATATGGACATTGAAACACACACAAAACATCCAGAACTGCCATGGGTGGCGATGGAACCCTACCACAGTTCTAAAATCACAATCCAGCAGTACACAGTTACAGGACACGCTACGGAGAGTACTGGGCTACAACCTTCCCAGAGGTGTATTTCTAGGTGGGTGACATCAGCAGCCTTGCCTAAGTTGAGTATTTTAATCATAAGGAGTGAGTGACATAAAAAACATTGCTCTCTACACAGTCAGAGACAGACAGACACGCACACAAACACACACACACTCACAGTTGCCAAGTCTGGGGTTAGGACACCTACCTAGCTACTTTTTCACACTACAGAAGTATGCAGTTACAGGACGTGCTACAGAGATTACTGGGCTACAACCTTCCCAGAGGTGTATTTCTAGGTGGGTAACATCAGCAGTTTTGCCTAATAGGTTCATAGGTTCATAGGCTGGTACTAGGCTAGCTGCCTTTGCAAGCCATTTTAAGCACCTCCACTTACCCAAAAGAGAGAATCACCCCTGTTTTCTGTTTTCTAAGCTTAACCACAACCCCCCCCCCCCCCTTTTTTTTTTTTTTTTTTTTTCTTTCTTTTACCCACCCTGTATTATGTAGTGGAACCACCCCCCACCCTATATCATGTAGTGCCAACATAATAATCTGGTCAGAGGTGCCCAAACCCCTGCATTTGTAAACACAGGTAGAATGTTAAAATTGGGACCAAGTCTGACCATGTGCTATGTTTGACATTTAAACAGGTACAGGGCAGTTCTGGTCAACAGTCAGACAAGCCTAAACCCGGATCACCACATGAATACCCTAACCTAAGCTGAGTATTTTCATCTTAAGGAGTGTGAGTGCCCTAAAAACATTGCTTTCTACACAGTCAGAGACAGACAGACATGCACACAAACACTCAGTTGCCAAGTCTGGGGATAGAACACATACCAAGCTACTTTATCACACTACAGCAATACACAGTTACAGGATGCACTACGGAGATTACTGGACTACAACCTTCCCAGAGGTGTATTTCTAGGTGGGTGACATCAGCAGGCTTGCCTAAGTTGAATATTTGAATTGTAAGGAGTGTGTGTACCCTAAAAAGCATTGCACTCTACACAGCCAGAAATGCACACAAACACACACCCACTCAGTAGCCATGTCTGGGGTTAGAACACCTGCCTTGCTACTTTATCACACTAGAGTAGTACGCAGTTACAGGATGCACTACATAGATTATTGGGCTACAACATTCCCAGAGGTGTATTTCTAGGTGGGTGACATCCGCAGCCTTGCTTAAGTTGAGTATTTTAACCATAAGGACTGTGAGTACCCAAAAAAAACATTGCTCTCTACTGCTCTCTACACAGTCAGAGACAGACAGACATGCACACACACACACACACACACACACACACACACACACACACACACACACACACACACACACACACACACACAGAGTTGCCAAGTCTATGGTTAAAACACCTACCTAGCTACTTTATCATACTACAGCAGTATGCAGTTATGAGACATGCCACGGAGATTACTGGGCTACAACTCTCCCAAAGGTGTATTTCACATTGGATTACCTCAGCAGGCTTGTCATTGTAGGGCAATAGGGAGGGCGGTGTGTGCATGGGCCATAACTCATTCATGTACAGGTTGACACGCCACATGTGGCCACACACGAGGTCATATATCACAGATATGTGTATACCGCTGCTAGATGACTACTTCCTTCTACAGTCATGTTGCACAGCTGGCACATGCACCACATAGTCTGTAATGCTGACAGATACTGGTGGCTAGTATCTGCAGTGAGTACCGTGTGCACCTCATGCATTTGGGGCCCTTTGGCTGTGTGCTGGGTGGGACAGGCCTGGATGGCTCCTTGTCACAGTCACCCTCTTCCACACAACTATGTATGTCTACCTTTGACTTATTATAGTGTGTCACCTTGACATATATGTCTGCAGTCCTATCCACTGTGTGCAAGGCATGAGTGGTGCATACTGATGAGTGTCTGCACTAACATCTGCAACTGCCACGTATGTCTGGTCCAGTGGTGTTTGTAGTCATGGCCTTCATGTGTTTAAGTGTGTGAGCATGCCCAGTATGACCTTTCAGTATGTTGTTCAATGGCATTGCCTTCACTTCTCTAAGTGTGTGAGCGTGCCCAGTATGTCCTTTCAGTATGTTGTTGACTGACATTGCCTTAAGTGTGTGAGCATGCCCAGCATGGCCATCTGTAGTGAATGTGTGGATCGTGTCCAGGTAGTTTGTGCTGCAGTGCTGACCTCTGTGTTGTACACCAACAGGTAGTGTGCTGTGTTCTGCAGGGTATCCATCAATCAAATGGCTTTGACTGTTACTACATTTCTGCATAGTGGGGGGAGGGTGCACCTGACTGTTTCTACATTTATACACAGGAGTGGGGGGGCACACCTGACTGTTATTACATTACTATGTAGGATGGGGGGTCACAAGTGATACTTGTACACATTTGCTATGACTATACTGGTATGTCATGTACTCTATTTCATTCTGTATTGCTAACTATCATGCTGAATAAAGGCACACCAGTGTACTACAGATCAAGGCTTTGGTTGCCCTACATATTATTGTCTGACTTCCTACCCTTCAGAACTAACCTCCCACTGCCTGCTCTACTGTGGTCTGTCTGTGTAGGCCTGGGGGTGGGTTAACCATAGCCATCATTCTGGGGCCATGGCACAGGCCCTGTTTGGGTTTGTCTACACCTGTCCTGCTGGCTGCAACAGTTGTTGGGTATGTGAACCATCCTGACTGGCATGTGTGGGTCATATGGACACACATGTCACTCAGCACAATACCTGCTGTGGGTTTTGTCACCCTGTGTAGTAGTGGCTACTATGGTGACTCCAGTATGTGTTACACATTTCAGGGTGCCACTATGGTTGTCTACTGTCTGCTGCTGTAACATTCAGCCACCCAATTCCCTTGCATGCTCACATCCATACCATAGCTACAAGTAACAACACATTCTACTCCATTTAGCAATTTGTAGGTTGACTGACTTACCTTGTGGGTGTGCAAGACTTGTGGATGGTGCTGGAGGGCTGCCTATGTTGGATGCACATAGTACACTCTCTATACATGGTTGCGCACAGATGGTGTCATGTTTGGCATCCCTTTTACTGTATGTGCGAGTCAGAGAGAGGTGTAATTCCCTGGGACCCTACTGTGTCAGTGCATGTGCTATGCTTTGCCTCTTTGCCAAGGCCAGGGCATACTGGGCATGCCTCCTTTTGCCTACTGGGGCAGGCTCAGGTTCTTCCTCCTCCAGGTCACTCTGTGCCTGTGCAGGCCTTGGCACTGGTGGGGGGCTGTATAGCCCTGCCCCATGCTGTTCCTGCTGCAGCTGTTTCCACAGGATCATATTGTGTAGCATAGCACATACCATAACAACTTGGGTACATTTAGCTGGTAAATACTGCAAGGCTTCACCAGATGTTTCCAGACACTGGAACTGTGACCTGAGCATCCCAAACACATGCTCTATTATATGTCTGGCCTGTCCGTGTGCCTCATTATGGCGTTCTTGTTCAGGTGTGTGTGCATTTCTGATGGGTGTCATCAGCCATGGCTCCAGTGTGTACCCAGCATCCCCCACTAGGTGACCATAGGGGATGTCCCCATTGGCAAATCTCTGGTACAGCTGCATCAAATGCCATATGTGGGAATCGTCATAGCTTCCAGGGCAGCTAGCACACACATTCATTATAATGTCCTGGGTATCACATACAACCTGCCAGTTGATGGAAGGGATGGCCCTGCGGTTGATGTAGGCCCTACCCTGCTCACCAGGTGGTGCTTTGATGTGTATGTGCTGCAGTCTATAGCACCCACTACCCCAGAGGTATTCTGCTATTTGATGGAAGAGACACATATTGCTGGTCAACACCTCTCGGGTGCTGAGGAAATATACATGCTCACTGGCATGTGCTGACATGGCATCCAGGAACTGGTGGAATAATCTGGATGCTGATGCCTGTGGGATCCCAGTGATATCCTTAGTTGTGCTTTGGGAAGTATCTGTGGCTAGTATACCTAGGGCTACACATACCTTGGTATCCACTGGGATGGGTTCCCCTCAGTCAGTTTGGTGTGTCAGGTGCGATTAGCACAGCTCAACTATTTGCTGTAGGAGGTCTCTGTCCACCCTATAGTGCTCCACTATCTCCAGCTCATGTAGCCCCTGGTAGGTTACCCTGGGTCTGTGCACTCTTCTCCATCTCCTTACTGTGGACTGTTTGGCAGCATTCACATCCTCACCACCCTCATCCTCTTGCACATGTTGTTCTATGTTGCCTGCTGCAGCCCTTCTCATTTTGTAGGTTTGTTTGTTAAAATTTCCCCGCTTGTATACACCAGTGGTGCAGAGTGTGGGAAACACCAGTGGGGAAGGTGTTTGCTTAGTTTATAGTAGTGTTCTGGGCTGGGCTGCTGCCTGTGTAATTGTCTGATTCTGATATATTTCACCTGCCAGCTAGGCTAATTCTCCTTGATTACCTTCTTACTGCTGATTTCTCTTCCCATTGCCTCCCTGTTAGAGCCCGTGTGTGCGCCATGCAAACGGAGTGCTCAAATGTGCACACTGCTGCTATTTCCTGGTTTAGCTTCATTTTACTTCCTGCTGAGCCCAGTGCATGGCGCGCACACCCGCTTACACTTTGTAGAGAGTGCTAGGCCGGTTTTGACACACTCCCTAGCTTTTCTGTGCTATGTTAGGAGCACACCCAAACCACAGGCCTCCAATCTGCTTACAGTATGCCTGACACACGCACCCACCCATGATGTCATCTACCTCCTAGTCTTGCACTCTGTTATTCATACTCTTACACTACTGGGACCTGCCTCAAATGCTGGGGAAACTGGGATTCACTATCCTTCCCCTCATTTGCATAGGATTGCCTCCCCCCTTAGCAACTGCTATTCACTGGCCAGGTTGTCTTTTGCCTGTCATTGACTTGCATGGCAGAATACTGATTTTAGTTAGAATGCTTGTTTTAGGTTTATTTTCCCACCGATCCTGTTTACTTGCCACTGCCTATGCTTAAACAGCCGTGATCGGTGGAAATAAAATAAAAGTTGAATTTTTTACTTTTTGTATTGTTTGCAATGCCAATGGCCTTATACTTGGCCATTGGCATGCTTCCTCAATGATATGCAGCCTTTATTTGGAGTTGTCATGTCTCCGTTTTGGATTTTGCAGAACCGTACTCGGTTACTAACCGAGTACATTTCTGCAGATTACACTAGTCCTGCTTGGCCTGATTCCAGCTTCCTGGATAGCAGATTTACCTGATTTGCATGTTTTTCACCTGCAAATGGGGTAATTTGCATACAGGGGCTGGGAACATGCAGGACTAGTGCAAGAGCGCTCGTGCACATCAAACGGGCATGTACATGGATCGCTCGGCTGCCATATTGCCAACATTACCTCTTACACTAATCATGCACGCCATGCAGGGCTTGCTGAATCCGGGGAATACTCTTCTAGCTGGTACTGACCACTACACCAACACAGGCCCCAACCCTCCCCTCTTAGCATTGGAGGCCTCCACTGCAACATCATTTGGCAGTGGACATGTCTTTTACTATGCTATTTTACTAAGTGTTCTTTGATGTCGTATTATGTGTTCATCTCTCTTACTATTTATTTATCTAAAGTAATGTAACAATACTAAACTTTTGGTTAGCCAAATTGCTTCATGATCTGTCTTTTAAATAAACCCCACAAGTCTGTAGACTTTCAGCTTTAAAATAAGAAGAAAAGGCTGGCACTGAAAATTATATTTGATAAAACTGTATTACTTTTACTTGACCTTGTTGCAAGCTGTCCATTATCTCTCATGTTTAAGTAAAGGTATACTCATACAGTTGGCCAAGGCACTTGCACAAACTGACATAGTAGGAGATACCTTCATGCATCACAGTGAAAGCTGTCACTAGAATGAAATAATGAAAGCTCACCATCTGTAAACCATTAAATAGAGTGAGCCTATATGTGCAAAAGTCACAATTTACAGATATCACTGCTGCAATTTTTAGAGAGGAGCTGACAAGATCACAACTTTCTTCAGTTCAGAAATCCACCCAGGACTCCTTTTAAAATATTTAACTGACTCAGATCAATCTAAAATAATATATTAATGAATTTATTAGATCATTGTTAAGATATTATTTAGTCAGAACTGTGAACACATACTAACAACAACTCCTTAACTAAACAATTGAAGTCCTCCCCTTATAATCTATACAAAGCAAAGGGTAAAAATGTCACACAAAGCATTTAGTAAAAAGCATGAGAAAGACCTGGCATAGGCAGAGTCTTCTCCATGTAGTACCGTAAGCCTCCTGTAGTTGAGGGCCATGGTATATATGCATATAACCTCTTAAGGATATACCAGTGTTTCAGCTACATATAACGTCTGAATACCTATGACTTTTTACCTTTTTATGTCTTTACTGGTACACTCCGGCTAATAAACACAAACTATAATTGTTGCAGTGAAGTCAGGTTTTGCCCTTTTTCTGGGCTAGTCAGTACAACATTTTTGTATCCATAACAATCATTGCATCATCATATATCAGGAATAATAAGAGAAAATATCAGGTTAACTAAATGAGATGTAAGTGTAAATTGTAAAAAGATAGACTGTAGGAAAGAAAAACATTGCTTTGCAGTGCCACACCCGAAATACTACAATCTGTTCTTAGGGCCATTCATAAAGAAGGCCACAAATATGAATCTGCATATTAGCATGTTAGCTTCTGGACCAATCCAAAAATATTTGGGGGACTATAGCCCAAAAATAGGGGCAGGTGTTAAATATTCCTTTTATAAACATAGCAATTTGAAAGAATAACAGATTTTGCATTAGAATGTATTTTCTAAAGGTTATGAAGTCTGAGACTGAAATGTGACTTCATTTCTCAATGATTTTCCAGAAGACCACAAATTTTACGAGTGTTGGAACAAAAAATAAGGCAAAAATCAGGACATTCTGTGGAAATCAGGGCAGCTGGATGGCATTTATAGGGTACAAACCACTGCTCAGCCTCAGCATGCTGTGCATGAAATCCATGGAAAACATTAGCTGTGCTAAACTAAGAGCAAAGCATCTTACTGGAAGATAGCTGTTTCAGAACATGTCTAAGTAATAGCTCACACAAAGAAATGTAATCAGGTTGAATTAATTGCCAGACTACATTGCAAATACAATAACAAAAAATGCATTTGTGAAAGCTTCTGATAAATGATATGCTGATTGACAAAATACAGGATGACTGAAAGTTAGGTACATCAAATGTGAAGACTTAATAGACCCTATGTATCTTCTGGTAGCAGTTTTAAATACATTTATGTATGCACTGGTCATAGAAGTATGTGAACATGAATGTTATGAAATACAGCCCTTTTGCTTTTTAGGAAGGTACTTTGTCTGATTTTCTCACTTTTTGATGTACAACTTTGTAAGGGTAAAATTACTATACCTTCAGTTGTTGGTGCTATGTTACAGAGGAGAGACTCTCTCCCCATTGCACAGTTTGAAAATCATTTGTCATATTTAGCAAAAAAGCCTCAGGCAACTACTACTTCTTAATCCATGCAAATAAGGCCTAGTATTGTCGCAGTTAAGTGGCAGTACACCTAATGGTGGTAAAGAGCTTGCTATATCAGTCATGTTCCCATGTCATTCATTATGGTGACTTTCAGTTTTTAACATTCTGTTAAGTTTAATACAGCACCGGTACAAAAACACATCTTCCGACAGACTGAGCATGTTAAATGTCACTTGCAAAGACACCTCCATTTGATCAAGTAGTGTTATTTGTCCAAATTCCCTTTCACAATAAAAACACACCACACCAAAATGGCATATGATGACCTTTATTGAACAACATTCTTAATCATAAATTAATTGATCAACCATAACATTTATTAATCACAACATGAATATAAATTACACATAATTTAATTGGGCAGTATCTCGTGCTCACGTCTGTCTCACCACAAAATAAGCAGTGTTACCCCAACTGCTCACTTACTCTGACTTTACCAGAAACAGCATACCACCACTCACTTACATACCCAACCAGTCACCTTGTAAAATCCAACACTTAACACCAGAGGTGGAACTGAACATGGACATGCCAACCCCTCATGTCCACTTGGCAATCCACTCAAATATAAAATTAACAAAAAATCATCTGACACAAATAAAGTGGAAGGGAGCGTGGGCTGTAAGTTTACATCAAATTCTGATCTCCCCACTATACAACTCTTACATAAAACTACCTTAACCCCTCCTTACACTTAACTCACTTCCTCTCTGCTATACTTCCCTTTAATCTTAACCCTTACTTGACTGATTCTCCTTCAAAATCCTTCCTCCATTCCCATTCAACCTAACAACCCACTCCCAAGACTTGACAAGTCCCCCCTCCCCTTTCTCCCGCAACATAGTTACATAAAGTGTCTGTGGACAAATTAGCTTGTTCCAAACTATATTTGTCCAGATCACCTTTCACAATAAAAACACACCATACCAAAATGATATATGATAACCTTTATTAGATAATATTTTTAATCATAAATTAATTAATCAACCATAAACTTTATTAATCACAACATGAACATAACTTCCATATTACAATTTAACAGGGCAGCTTCTCCCACTCACCTCTGTCCCACTACAAAATAAGCACTGTTACCCTAACTGCTCACTTAATCTAACTTTACCAGAAGCAGCAAGTCACTGTTCACTTCCATACACAAGCAGCCACATTGTAAAATAAAACAGCTAACACTAAAGGGATGAATGAGTTGATGGGGTAGAGGGACATGCCAACTCCTCTTCTCTGCCCACGAGCCTGACACAGGCTCTCCCCCTTCACTTACTAAGACACTTTTACCAAACCTTCAAAAAACAAAGCCAGGTGTACAGTGAATAAATGCAATCCCAAATCACTCAGGTGTACTCCATACTCCATAAACCACACCATGTCCATATTATCGAAGCCCCTATGATTGCTAGTATGAATATCCAAGTTCCCCAAATGTCTCAGCAACCTAAAGTTAACAAACCACCGAGCACGCTCAATACCTATGAAACTGCCTGCATTCCTGCACACCAAATGTGGTATGATTTCAGACCAGAGAATATTTATACCTGGAAACCTCCTGCCTAAAGTAGAAAAGTCCCTCAATATTCTAAACACTGACATTTGGGAATGACACCTACATTATTACCTATTAAATGAACCACTAAAACTCATTGAATCCCAATCCACAAATGTATGTCTGCTAACTCCTTCTCAAGCTGATGCCATCTGAGGCCTCTGATGCCATACGAAAAGTCTCGCTACCCATAATGCTGCACACCCAGCTCACGTCCATCTGGCCTAACTGCAGCCCATCTTGCTGCCCAATAAATACAAGGAATTACCTAAAATGACAACCTCTTTACCTAATGAAAAATACAAAACATTAGCAAAAACTACTAAATAATCTAATATTAAATAAAAAGTCACCTGAAGACCAACACCCCACCCTCTTGATAACTTCCACTTACCTACCTTCTCTCTCTAAATCCAAGCCCTTCCAATATGAAATGAATGAGTGGACAACCTCTCTCCCCAAAAGTACAAACACTGAAAAGCCTTTCCCATCACACACACAAAATGATTGCCTGTTATCGCCCTACCACTCCTGGACTGAAAACCCAAATCCTGTGGATTGCCCCACATGACTGGCTGTAATCTTTTGCCACAGAACACTGTGCACATTGAGTCATCTCTATCCCTTTTCAAAACAATTTTCACACCATTACCCATCTGGTCTGTTTTCAATCTACACAACCATATCTCCACTGACAAAGAAAATACAACCACATCCTGCCACAACAGCGACCCCAACAACTCATTCATCCTGAACTCTCCATTATAGATCCATACTGACAATGTCACCCACAAATTATAATCTGTTGAGTCTTCCTTCAATAACTTTAAGCCCTTCAACAAAACCTTAAGAGGTTGCCTAGTAATCAGCCATCGCCTATCAGTCCTACCACAGGCAACCCTACCCCACCTTTTAAAAGTACGAGCCACTGTCCATGAATTTGTTAAATCCTACAACCCCACCACCCAATCAAATATACTAAAGGCAGACAAATTCACCTTAACTGACTGAATCACCATCCCCCTTATCCAGGCCCAAGGTCAATATTGCAGTAACATTTTCTCCAACCAAACTCCCTCTTCCTCAGACAACTGCAAGACAAATTCTTAAAACTCAAATAAAGCCCTACCATACACTGCTCCCTGTCAAAATTGCCCAAGAATGATGACACAGCTGTTCTGTCACTTCAATCCAATCTGCCACACCTTCTCTGGCAACACAATTGGTTAGACTGCTGCCTCCGGTGCTAATTGCAAAAACCTGCAAAACTAAAAATTAGACAGGCTGTCAGCAATGACATACATAGAACATGACAACTGTATGCCTGTAAGAGAAAATTTGATCAACAAACTCTGCAAAACCAATTTCCGTAAAAATAACAAAAGCAGTCTAGATTCTGCTGTCTTTGACTGCAACATCCACACTAAAGTGATGTTGTCCAAATGAAAAATCATCCTCCTACCATGCAACTGCTCTTCCTGCACCAATGAAGCTGGCCAAAGAGCCACCAATTTCAAAAAGACCACATCCTTCTTCCACTTGTCCTTACAATCATCCAGGCAATGAGCTTCAAACCATTCCCCACTAAAAGTGATCCCATCCCAATACACCCTACTACATCTGTAGAAAATTGCAAATCCTCTTGATCAACCCAATCCACCTGCCACAACAAAATGCCATTAAATTGATCCAAAAAGGACAAACACAATGCTAAATCAGTAGGAACAAGCTTATCAATCCTTACCCTTTGGTGTTTGCTTCTCCTTCCTTTTAACAAAAATGCTACCGACCTACAAAATGTATGACTAGGATGAATTGCATGGCAGGCAAAATTCAATAGTACTAAAAGCTCCATGACATCCCTAATCTGCACCTTGTCCCTGTCCATCAGACAAGCAATCTTCTTCCTCAAACACTCTATCTTCTAGTGGAAGACAAAACAATCCCACCCCTCCCCCCTGAGTCCACTAACAATCCTAGAAAACACAATGTCTTGATAGGGCCCCCCAACTTCTGCATAGACAATGGAGCATCCAAATCTTCACACATTGCCAGGAATGCCCACATGCCCTCAAGCACCCCTACAGACCCTTCACCAAGCAACAGAAAATTATCCAAATACTGTACAACCTTTTGAGTGCCCACTCTTTACTGCTAAATCCAATAAAGTGTAGTGCAAAACTTCTCAAAGATGGCACAAGTCACAGAACACCCCATTGGCATGGCCATGTCGAAATAAAATTTGTTGTCCACCACTATGTCCAACAAAGGCCACTCTTCTTCCAGTACTAGTAGTAATCAGAAGGCAAATTCAGTATCTATCTTTACCAACAACGGTTCTGTAAACCCCCTAATGATTTCCACTGCTTCATCCAGTGAAGCATACCTCACCTTTGAATACTCTTTGAAAATGAAATCATTGACCAAGCTCCCTTCTGGATAGGACAAATGGTGAATCAACCAAAATACACTAGGTGAAATTTTAGGGACAAAGCCCAAAGGTGGCACTTTAAAATTGGCAAAGGGAGGGTAATCAAATAGGTCTAATAACCTGTCCACATGTAGCTCCTTCTCCAACAAACCTTTCAATTCATCATCTTTCCCCCACACAGAATGCAAATTCGTGCAAACTGAGCCATCCTCCTAACACCCCAACTTAATAGAAAACCCTATGATAACCCCACCATTAACTCCACCACAATCTTCAAATCCAGAAAATGACTCAGCATGTGCCCCAATGTCTGCACATTAATGGATGAAAGGGGAAACTGGGTTTGCCTGTCTAACCCCTAAAAGACAATCCTTCCAACTGTCCTCAAAAATGACCTCACCCACCCAACCCCTGCAATCCTTGAAGCAAAGGAGATAACGATACCAAACTGGTAGTGAATGAACCCAAATTTAACAAATGCTCTTCCCAGGGGCAATGCTGATATGTCAGATGCACTACCGCACAATTCAAACAAGTGTGTTAAGATCTGCATGCTGCACAAGTGCAGCATTCTGCATTAAAGGACCAGCACACTGTAACCGACCCACCCCCCCTAATTTACCTCATCTGGCGGTTCCTACACAGTTATCCATCATGGTGCCAGCCATATCTCAGGGTGTCTAACTTCCTATCTCAATGACTGATCCACTGCTTTCTGTTTTTTGGACCCATTGACCTTACCACATCTAAGCATCCCCGCAAACAGCCTTGTGGTTCATGAATTGAGAGAAAATAAGACAAAAGTGGTAAGGCCATCAAATTATCCTTCCCCAGCCAAACTGCCATGTAGCACATGAAACCTAACACACAAGTCTCCCACATCCTGGCTCAAAGCCTACCCACTCTCCTCCATCCCAATGCCTCTAAAGCTGCTAGAAGGTCCTTGTTATCTGTGATCTCAGATTCCAACAGCCACTGTACTCCTTCCACGTCAATTAATTCAAACATGTTGATGTACTTTTCTTTCCAGATTTTCTCTTAACTAATACCAGAATATGAGGGTACAAAAAGACCCGTCCCCCCTTCTGCATTAATGAACACATGAGTAGCTAGACAAACCCCCAGTCACATTCCAAAATCAGTACTCACCTCTTGCTGCAGTGACTTGACCTTATACAAGCTCGACCCCAAACTGCCAACCGAGGATCCTAGCTAATTTCACCACCAAATGCCTCCTTTTGGAACTCCCCTATCTCCCTAAGAAGCACCTGACCAACTACAGCATCTGCAACCCAACAGTGATATTGTACTGGTGTTCCAGTGTGCATAAACTTTATATATATATATATATATATATATATATATATATATATATATATATATGAGAACCATTGCCAAAAGTACAGTTCTCCAAACTACATTTTGCCTGGAACATAACTCCAAATTTGCACTTCTCAGAAACGGCACTTTGAGATCGCACTGCAGTATGTATGAACAAATATACTGTTGTCACTGTAGTGCAATCTCGGAGTTACTATATATAATTAGCAGGGGGTGTGGGGGGTGCAGGGAGGCTTGGCCCCCTGCAGAAATAAGAGAAAATTAGTTAATGTGGCTTAACTCTTTTCCGTTTCGGCAAAGTGCCATTTTGGAGAAGTGTAAATTTGGAGTTATGATCTCGGCCATGTGTGGTAGTTCGGAGAATTGTACTTTCAGCAATGTGAATGTGATCCATATATATATATATATATATATATATATATATATATATATATATATATATATATATATATAAGTGAAAAAACAATGAGAAGGAGAACTGAGCAAGACTACAGACAGCAAACTTCTAGGAACCTTGGTGAAAAAATGGGCTGAACAGATGCAAAAGGTTTAGTGCTTTTCTTTTTTATTGGTAGTATTAGAACTTCTTCAGAAAATATATGTAGAATAAAAATAATAATCAGAGAACACAGTTCTTAAGTTTTAAAATTACCAATCACAAGCAACCACCAAAATCTGAAGAGGAAGCAGTGGGTCAATGAGGTTAGGGTTACAGTAACAGTGGAAGTAGTTCCTGAACAGATACAGTAACAGTAAAGATGGATATAGTAACAGAGATAGCAAGAAGCAGAAAGTGGAAACTTTAACTGTGCAATGTGTTTTACCTGTGCCTTCTGATGGCACATTTAATATTAATCGAGTCATTTAGACCAAGCAAGACTTCTAAATTAAGCAGCAATTGCCACTTGAGTTCATGAAATTCCAGAAAGTCGTCTACATCACCAACAAAGTTGTGGACAGTCTCAAGCACAAAAACCTTGGACACATCAGGGCTGTTACATATTAGGCTGTGTCTAGCCAAGGTCTTTCTCATGTCCTGTGCTGTGAGGGCTTGGCAGTGTTCTTTGATTCTCTCAGACAATCTCCTAGTGGTTTTGCCAATGTAAACACAGTTACATTGGCAGCAAATACTGGCATGAACATCACTGGAAGAATTACAGTCAAAATGCTGAAAAGAACTGTCAAATTGCAGTGAGAAAAAAATATATTCTTTGCACACAAGGATAGATTTGCAAGAAAAACAATTTTTGCAGAAGAACATACCTTTGGGAAGCATAGAGTTTGAGTGGGAGAGCAAGAAATGAAATTCTTGGAGGATGCTTGAAGCTATGTTTCAGCGTTCAAGTCTTCTGTAGCTAAACTGAGGTTTGAGGACCACAGTGGAGTAAAGATCCTTATGGCTTTGGATGACACACTAATTGCATGTCATAATGTTCCTAATGGGGTGCATGTTGAGGTTGATGGTGAGTGAGAAGCTAAACAAAACGTTGTTGGTGTTTTGGTTTCTGGGGGAAGCCTAGAAGCCGTATTGGTTTGTATTCGGTGTGCCTGAGAATACTTACTTATTTGAGTAGCCTGTCTATGAGGGATTCTGGATAGTTTCTATCAAGAAAAAGACTCCTGAGGAAGGCACATTCATGTAGGAAGATGTCATCATCACTGATAATACAGGAGAGCCTGATAAACTGTACCTTAATGACATTGGACTTCATGAATTTAGGGTGCAAGCTGTTAAATTCCAAAAAATTGTTCTGTAGGTGTCCTTGCAGAAAATGTTGAAGTGGAGGCAGATAGAATCATTCTATGAGGTAATCTCTACACCAAAAAGTGGGCTTTTGGGCCAATACTGGAGACTGTGAATTTAAGAGAATGTGTGCTGTTAGCCAAGTCCTGAAGGAAGGAATGCAGCTTATCACTGGTGCCTTGCCAAATAAAAAAGATGTCATCAGTATAGAGATGATACAACTTAGTCTTGGCAAATCCACCTGCATTATTGAGTAATTCTGACTCCCACACACTCAGCAGCAGATTGGCATAGGCAGGGGCTATTTTGGACCTAATGTCTATGTCTCTACATTGGTGGTAGATTGTTTTGTTTGAAATGAAAGCAGTTATTGTTGAACACAATGGAAATAAGGTCACAGAGGGTGCTGATGCTTTTGTCACTGAGGGATGAGTGCTTAGAGAGGAAGAGCTTGGTGAGTTCCAAACCTCTGGTGGGGGGAATGTTCACGTAGAGTGATATGATGTCAAGTGTGATTAGGAAATTGTCTGCTGGAGATACTTTGTACCTGAAAATTTCAACCAAGAATATCCACTAGTCTTTTAAGAAGAACTGCGTGGACTGCACTTGACCAACCAAATACTCTAAGGTATTTTCAGATTTTTTTTTTTTTTTTTTGCTACTAATAATGCGTCTAAAGGGTCCTGGACGCATTTGTAGACTTTGGGTATGCCAAACAGTTTTCTAAGGCAAGGCTTATCAACAGAAAAAATTCATATAGCTCAGGCAAAATTTTATCTTTTAAATGCATGCTAAGCATATACTTACCTATAGAAGTAAAATAATTCTGTATTTAAAGAAACAGGCTGGTAGAAGTCATTATTTAATAAATTAGCTTCAATTTTCTTAATATAGCTTACTTGATCCATGATCACTACCCCAGAGCCCATGTTGGCTTTCATGATGCGTATCTCTTTATTAAACATTCGTGTCTTTGTTTACTTGCTTTGCCTCTCTTTGTTATTAGTCAGTTCTTTGAGGGCCAATATTTCTGTGTGGTTGAGACTGTACTTATCATTCTTTCTGTTGGCTAGTAGGATTCTAATGTCCCTTTTGGTAAAAGTAAGTTGAGGATGTGCTTTGCAAGGTGGGGTTGAACAGGCTCTTTTTTAGAGGTAATCCTTCATTATAGGGTTCATCCAGTTCATTGGTGGATTCTTTATGTAGGAATTTAAGTTTGAGTTTCCTAAGGAATAGCCTGATGTTCTAGTAATACATATAAGGAATGAAAACGATAAACTTTTTGCATCTGTTCAGGCCATTTGTTCACCAAGGTTCCTAGAAGCTTGCTTTCTTCTTCTTCTTTCAGCTTTTCCCGGTAAGTGGACGGCACAGCGGATCACCTGTCCACTTATGACTGGCAGTGGAGTTTTACGGTGTCAAGTTGCCAGCCCAGCACCCAACCTTCCACAGAAGGCACACACACCCGCACGCACTCATACCTAGGGCCAATTTAGAGTGTCCAATCCACCTACAGCATCTCTTTGGTATGTGGGAGGAAACTGGAGCACCCGGAGGAAACTCACGTATATATATATATATATATATATATATATATATATATATATATATATATATATCTATATATATCTATATATATATATATATATATATATATATATATATATATATATATATATATATTTGCCCGCTCACCTTTCACAATAAAAACATACCACACCAAAATGCATACGATGATCTTTATTGAACAACATTCTTAATTGTAAATTACTTGATCAACCATAAAATTTATTAATCACAACATGGACATAACTTCCATATAAGAATTTAACAGAGCATTGTCTCCTGACCACCGCTGTACCACTAAAAAAAAGTGTCACTCCAACTACTCACTTATTCTGACTTCACCAGAAGCAGGGTGCCACCACTCGCTTCCATAACCAACCTGCAATCTTGTAACATCAAACACCTAACACCAGAGGGAAAGCAGAAGAGGTTCATGCCAACCTCTCTT
This sequence comes from Protopterus annectens, assembly GCF_019279795.1. Lineage (NCBI taxonomy): Eukaryota > Metazoa > Chordata > Ceratodontiformes > Protopteridae > Protopterus > Protopterus annectens. The sequence continues at coordinate 1,430,639,698 of NC_056739.1, read as the reverse complement.
CTCCCTTCTGCCAAACCAGTCACATATAAAATTAATAAGAAATCATCTGGCACAAATTAAGTGGTAGGGAGGGTGGGCTGTAACTTTAAACCAAATTCTAATCTCCCCACCCTACAACTCTCCCATAAAACTACCTTTACCCATACTTATACTTACCTCACTTCCTCTTTGGCAATCTTCCCTTTAACCTTAACCCTTATTTGACTGATTCTCCATCAAAATCCTTTCCTCCATTCCCATTCAACCTAACAACCCTCAGGTCTATATTATAACATCGAAGTCTTAAAACTTCGAATGTTATAATATCAAACCATTCTGATCGAAAGACTATAACAATGAACACTCAGAATAGCGAACTTTTTCCCAGGGAAAAAATTTGCTGTTCCGACAAACATACATACAACACAAGCACACCAAAATAAATAATCTACACACATACACTTCACAAAACCCTACACTAAACCATACATACACTACTAGCTATCCACTTAGCTTAACCCAGCCCTAACCCTAAGGTCCATAACTACTGCACACACACCTTACCCGCTCCCTAACCCAAAGGTCCCTAACTATTGCACACTCACCTTATCCACTCCCTAACCCTAAAGTCCCTATTGCACACTTACCTTACCCGCTCCCTAACCCTAAGGTCCCTATCACACACTCACCTTACCCACTCCCTAACACTAAGGTCCTTATCACACACTCACCTTTGCCGCTCCCTAACCCTAAGGTCCCTATCGCACACTCACCTTACCAATTCACTAATCCTAAGGTCCCTAACTATCACACATTCACCTTAACCCGATCTATTCAGACACTTACCTTAACCCAGTCTGTAACCTTCGCTCCACAGTCAAGGAAATAGTGAAGCTGCAGAAATGGCCCACTGAATACTTTCCCTAGTAAAGTATTCGATATTCTGCAGCTTCGCTATTTTTAGCGTTCGGTGCATATGGTTCGATATTATAACATTCGAAGTTTTAAGACTTGGATGTTATAATATAGACCCCAACCTTCTCCCAAGATTTTTCAATCCCCCTACAGAGCATATTTACATAAAGTGTCTCTGGACAAACTAGGTTGTTCTAAACTACATTTCTTTTAATTAATTGAAGTGCCTTTGTACGTTTTTCATATATATGTTTTCTTGAATTTAAAAAAGTAAACAGTTTTGCATTTCATTAGCTCTATAGATGTTATAACAGTTTTCCTTTAGTATTAAAGAATTGTTTACTGTTGTCATGTCCACTGTTTCCTTCACAAACTACTTTAACTCACCAGAGAATGCAGCTATCAAAATTTATAAAATTTAAGAATGATTGTACATCAGGGATACTTTTATATAAAAGTTGTTCTTACCTAACAATTTTTAGAGAAGGCAAGACTCTGTTTACTGTTCCTTGTAGAAGAGGAAATTTTCTGAGATGCAATAGTTCAAGATTTAATATACATTTTTGCACCAATTAGACTTAAATTCACCCATCAAAAGTTGCATTATAGTATATCGAATACTGACATTTTTGAAGGGAGGCTAGTTGGCCAGCAGCTATTACACAATGGATTAATGTTCAGCAACTATGAATTTGGTATCGGACTAGTACTCTAATTGGTAACTGTATCATATCTTATTTTTGTAAGATTTATGAATTACTATGAATAAACTTTTGTATGAAAAATTATTTTACCTTTATTTGTATGCAGTGTACTGTTGTTACAGATTCTGTAATTCATTTCATTGAACAGGGCACTGTGACAACTAAAAGAAGTTCATGATTTATTGCATTCTGCTTCTACAGTCTCTGGACTTTTGACCATATTATCTGTATTCATCGCTGGAATTGTTTCATCTTATATGGATAAAGAAAATACTGTCCTTAGAATTATTTGATCTTTTACTTCCTTTGTTGCAATGTCTTTCAGTTTCATTTACTTTTATGCTTTGAAACTCTGCATGTCTTTTGTTCACAGTTGACTGATTTTTGTTCTACTCTGTTTCCTTTTGAAATGGCAGATGTTTGCCACTAAAGTTTTAAACACCAGATTAGGTCAAATATTTAATGTTTGAACTGCAGTGGCAACAGACATGGTTGAATCTTGATTGCTACCTCTCAGTTTATTTTCTTTGTCCATTTATAATAGTCTACCCTATGTGGTTTGAATAACATGTACAACACAGTGTAGATAAGCTACAGTCATATATTATACAGCTTCAGTATGTATTATTTTAACTGACTGCATCAGCAAATGGAATTTACTACAAGAAGAACCATACGATTTGGTCATATTAAAGAATTACAGGGGTAGCCATTTGCTAAGAGAAATACTTGTGCTGTACTATTGTGCAAAACCTTGGTCCATGGCATTTTACTGGAAACATCTGATATGTACTGTTTTTTTAAGGTAAACAATTCAGATATTGGAAACAAGACTGAGCAGAACAGGATAAGTTAAGGAGAAATAGTATTATTATTTTTCTTTTTTCAATAATAATTCTTTATTATTTTTCACCTTAGTCATACACACATTTGACAGAGAAATACACAGGTAATTTCCAAACATATTATTATTTTTCTAAATATGTAAATCAGCTGATTCCTAATGAATTACAGAATCCACATGTACAATTTACTGTAAGGCAATTATTCACAGGCAAAGAACTGTATTTCATATGATCGGATTCAGTAATTTACTTTGATTGAATAGTTCTCAGCATCCCCCATGAGTAGTACACAGAGCCTAACCTAATTATTAATGGTGTGACAAGATTACCTCCCCTGAGTTTTCCTTCAGGCTGAGCCTACATTTTGACCCTAATTGAAAAATAGCCTTCAGGCTTTTGCAAAGTTGCATGAGGCACAGTGAGCTGAGACTTTAAGCAGAGCAATTCTGCAAAGCAGCTAAAGGATGGCATGAGTGAAAAACAGAGCATAGTCTCAGAAAGTAGTTTTAGTGTTATTTATACATTTGGATGTATTTTTATTTATTTAACATTTGCTTACTGGGAAAGTCCAACTTGGAACAAAGCCAATTTTCAGCGAAGGCCTAGGGAAAAATGCTCCAGATGCATCTTTTTGTATATTACCTGGGATGGCAATGTTTATTTAGACTATGTACATTTATAGCTAAATGAAGATCTTTTCATTTTAATTACGAGCAAAAATATGTCTGTAGCTGCGCAGAAAATGAAAAATACAGAGCAACTTTCCAAAATGTCAAAGCATATCCCTAACACTGATGACAGCCCGAATGAAGTAGATTCAAAAGAATCACCTACTGCTCATTAATTTATTCTCTTCTTCAGTGCATGCAATTAAATTCTGCTGCAGCAAACCTATGAATATTTAATGTAATTATTTAGTAGCTTTTGCATTCATTAATGAGTGACTATCCTAAATGGAGTCAAAACATAATAAAGCTTCCAAACTATATCTTGAACATTTCATATTGAAACTGTTGGTGTAATGTTTGCATAAAAATTGAAAATATTTCCAGATAAGCGTTCTTCTTAGACAGTAGAACATATTTTCTTCAAACACAGAAAAATCATATGCATATACAGACACACACAACTACACACATATGTCTGTATATAAATATATATATATATATGTGTGTGTGTGTGTGTGTATATTTGTATATATATATATATATATATATATATATATATATATGTGTGTGTGTGTGTGTGTGTGTGTGTGTGTGTGTATATATATATATATATATATATATATATATATATTACGTGTGTGTGTATGTATGTGTATATTTCTTGCTTTCATTTCATTTAACTCAAAGAATGAAAAATGCAAAGCAAATCTCTATGATCACAATAGAAAACAAAGTTTGATAAGTATATAAACTGCCAGCACTATAACAGGTGAATGACTACATTCCCAAATTAAAAATTTGGAATTAGGAAAAACATTTCAAGATGGTACCTGATTAGTTCTGCCAGTCTTCTGTATTTTACCTAAACAGTGAATCATTCTCAATTTCTGACATATTACTGTCAGAATATAGCATTTTATTTAATATTTGGTAACTAGCTGTTTGGACTGATCTAACAAAGACATGGCATAAGCCTTGGGTCACCCATAAAAAAGATAGGATATAAATGTATGCATATTTCTCATCAAGTATAAAATGCTAGCTAAGTAAGCATACTGCAAATCTAAGAGAGCTGAAACAAATTATTGAAGTCTCAGAAATCAAAGAAATTAAACAGGCAATGGAGTCTATCTGTTCTTCCACCTACACCGGATCACTGTCACAAGATACTCTGAAAAAAGATTATGTGTGCAGAGAGGCTGTTCAATAAAGGGGAACTAAATGATGGGTTAAACCAATGAAAATGAGCCGAGGGCTTTAAGTGATTAAGGTTTTTTTTTCTTGTGATATTCTTCAACTCTATGGGTCATAGTCTCCTCATTTCAATACTTTCTAAAGCATGTCTAAGAAAAAAGGTTTAGACGTGGGACTCAAATTACATAACTAACAGAACTTTTCAGATATACTTAGCAAAAATTTTTCAGATTATAGATCATTTAAGGCATGCATCCTATAAATTTGTATTAACCCCCCTACTTTTCTGCTTTTTGTTATTGACCTCAATGTTACCTCACCAACCTTTAATTGCACAGCACATATATAGATGATTCACTAATCTTAAACTCTATTGTATGTACTTCTACTTTACAGTGCAGAAGCCAGGATGATCTAAGTGAGCCATGGTATTAAATTCATGAATAAAACTCATTGCTAATTCAAGGAAATAACTAGTAACCAATATTGCATTACACATAAAATATATAATTATTAGGTCTTCATTACTGACACTGTGTGATCCACCATTGTCTTGCTTTCAACCCAGAAATACTTGAGTATCCATTTAGATCAGTGACTCTTGTTTGACCATAACATATGGTGAATAGTTAAAAAGGTGCAAGAGCAACTAACATTCTTGCAGTGCAAGGAAACTTGCTGGAGCTGAAAGGAGAAAAGACAGTAGTCATTAATGTGGTAGTATATGTTTGGAGTATGCCTTACCAAGCATTGCATTAAATGCATCACAGAATATTAAATTATAGCAAACATACTGAAAATAAAATATTCAGTTTACTTCACTTTCAAATGCAAAGGTGCATCAGTGTACTTCTATAGACAAAGCTACATATTTTCTCTATCAAAAATGGGAATGATACTGCTAAACTTGTCTTTTAATCTGGTATAGTATGATTTTAGTCTCTTTTATCAAGGACACTAACTGAAGGGCAATATACTAGGTGCATGGCTTTGATGATGCCAGCATTTAATTTCACCATGAGGGAGTTTTTTTTTCTACAGATGCATCTGCCTCTTTCAATGGCTTTCCATCAGATCAAAGACTATTAAATCTCTACCAGACATCCAGTGAATGACTTCAAGAACATCATAATGAATACTGAAAATATACTTTTTCCTGAGGCCTTTGGTAATGTTACATTTAATCAGACAACTGTATTTGTTCATTCACAATTTGGAACTTTTGACTTTCAATAGACAAGTTGTTAATACATGCTTGTAGTGTTTACTGTAGTCTACTGCAAACACTCGTGCTAGCAGCTCCATAGACATTTGCTCACTGCCACTTGCTTAAAAAGCAAGTGCTTGGCCTCTCACTAGCCTGATCACCTGGAAGTACTCAACTGTTTCTTCAATAATCCTATAAAACTGTAAAGCACTGTCAGAGCTTTAACTCTATTCCTAAAACTCCCACTCACTTCCTAATCCAAATGCTTGCTCCTTCTCCTTAAAACACAGACCCTCCCCTCCCTAAACCTAAATTCCCTAGTCACTCCACAGCCCTAAGGCCCCAACCCACTCCCTAAATCTAAGACTTTCTTTCTACCTCCTAATCCCTAACACTCCTTTCCCCTTTGCCTAAACATAAAACGCCTTTCCTTGACAATCACACTAAAACTGTCCTCTAGTTTTCTAATCCTAGAAATCCACTTCTCCTTAAACTTAAAAAAAAAGACTCTCCTGCCAATCTTATTTGCTACAACCCACCTCCCACTCGCTACCCAGCTACCTGACATAGTCATATTCAGATTTTAGTGCGAGCATCACATTCATGACCTACACTTCAATGAAGTCACATGGGACTAAAATACTTGTAGTAGACCTGTTTTCTGCCTCTATTTCACACATTACCTCATTTAATGGACTTTACTTTTCTGTATTGTAGCTGCTGATGACAATTCCTGTACTTATCATATGTCAGCGATACAAATTGTTATTAAATCTATGGAATAGAAAACAATTGGTGAAAAGCTTATGAAATCAATCTAAAGGATAAAATCTTGTAACCCTAAGAATCCAACCACATCAGAATAAAATAACCAAAATAAGAAGACAGTACACTAAATCCGCTTGCATCCACCATGCTTATACATGTTAGCTAAACAATCATATAAACATGAGGAAAAGAAAACAACCTACATGCAGTGAATCACTTTCTGTAGCAAAATGCATACCACATTGACAGTAAAACTAAAAAAAATAGAAAACCCAAAGAAGCCTAAATATCTACAAACACATAAGATCAAAACACAATGGAATTTGCATAGGGCCACCAAATTTAGGCCTTTGTTCCAAATCCCTTGTCTCTTTGTACTAACTCCATGAAAACACAACTTTAGAGGCATCAGAAAATCTCACACAATGTAAATCACCAATGTTGGACAGTCTGTAATGGCAGTTTTTTTCAATACTATACTCCAATGTTGCAGACAACAAAACAATACCTGACAATAGTATACATCCGTATGTTTTACTGTGAACTAAAATGGCACCTGCTTCACATAGTTAACTATGCACATATTTGTACCTTTCACTGGTCCTGTAACTAACACAAATTTTCTGCACTAATTTATTTGTAATTATGATTTATTTTTTATGTACTTGCTATACCATATTTGTAAATTGTTGTGTTATATTGTTTTTACTATTTTGCTGTTTCATACATTCCTCCTGGTCATGGTTGAAAAACCTACCTAGTTAATAAAAGATAACTGAATGAATGACTGAGTGACCGACTGCATCAATGAATATTTATGTTTAACAAACAGAGCTCTCAACCTTTACCATCAGAATTAGAGAAGAAGTAAAAAAAAGTTACCAAATTAGGTACACTTTTAAAGTACTTTTCACTTTCAACCTCTCAAGAAGAAATGTTCAATTTTAGTATGGACAGAGTTAAATTTAAGGGTGTCCCTCAACCTTTACCACCAGAGTTAGGGACAAAAAAGAATGAAAGAGCTTGAAATTAGAAACAAAATAATTTGGCAAAAGGTCTTAAATTAGCAACTAACTTGGAACTTAACAAAACATCTCCGATTTTAGGAGGGACATTAAAAAATTAAGGATGTCAGTAAAAGATAGGACAATGTCAGAAGTATTTCAACAAAGATAAATAACTACAAAGAAATGCTGTAGCATATTAATGCATCAGTTATGACACTCTGGAAGGAATGCTGAAATGGGAAAAAATATTAAGACAAAGGAGACAGTAGGTAGGCAGAAAGCTGACCAGACCTCCCCAGTACTCTACAGTAGTACAATGCAATGCAATGTAAGAACAAAAGCCTGGAAAAATGACCATTCCATTTGACTGCACTTGGAAAACAATTATTTTAATGGAATATACTGCTCTTTAAAATATGACTGTTGATAGCAAACCTACTCATTTATGTGGGGGCATCCCAAAAACTTACAGCTCTTTTGATAAAGAAAACATCTTTCTTCTGCTTCTTCTTCTTTTTCTTTTTATACCTCAACAATTTTCTTACTCTAAGTCATTCCCAAAGAAATTTATCACCGGTAGTGCACAACTTGATAAGTCCATCTGTCAGATGTTCTTACTTTAATGAGAATAACTCCAGATAGCCTAAATGCCATTCATAATCCAAAATGCTCACATATTTGATCAAATTTCCTCAGAACAGTCTCAAGATTTTTTTTGAAAGACTTTTCAATACGGTGCTCATAAAGAGCTACTTTTTCCCCCAAGCTTACAGGTAATCAAACTATGACTTAATATATCCAGTTAGCCAGCCTTTCTTGAGTAAATCATCCATGTGTGCCTATTAAGTTAAATTATTCTCTACCACACTACCCCATCATTAAGGGTATCCATTGATTTGATTTCTGTCTTTGATAAATAATAATGCTTTTCAACATTAACCCATGGAAATAATATTTGCATGATGTTATCCCTACCAGTTGTCATTGTTTGTTATATAATCCATTGATTTTTCCAGACAAAGCTCAAAGATATGGTCCTCCTAAGCAGTAACTATCCTACCCATTTTTAGACGATCAGTGAGGCAACATCAGAATAATTCTTGAGGAATACTTAACTCTGTCATATTTAACTTAAGCTGATACATGCTCAGGATTAATCTTTGTGGAACATGATGTCCATTTTCTATTGGGTTATACCAGATACCAGATATTAAACCACAAAAAATGGGAGTAGAGGATAGAAGCCACAGACACCACAGGTACTAGGAATATAAAATATTATTGAGTACTTTCATCTCTAAATAAAAGACTTCTTCAAAATGAAGATTCTGAAGAAGTCTTTTATTTAGAGATGAAAGTGCTCAATAAAAGTTTATATCCCTGGTACCTGTGGTGTCTGGCTTCTATCCTCTACTCCTATTTTTCGTGATACCATATATTAATAATCAATAAGCTCCAAACTGTGTGTTTGGAACCTATCCATTTCATGAGCTAAAATGGTGGCCCTGTTTTAACCCACTTATCTAACAAAACCTGATGAACAGCTTCAACAAAGCTGCTGATTCTGAAGTAAACTTTTAAGTTCTTTAAGTGCCATGATTACACAGGTATAAAGCTACTGGTTATACATTGCTATAACTCTGTCATTGTGCTATGTCGACAGGAAGATGTTATTCTTTCATAGTTGCTCTTAGATCATCTTTTAGTTTCTGTAGCATTAGGTCTTCCATAATTTTACCAGTATTTGATAATAAAATGGTTAATACTAAGTTCTTATGATCTGCCTTTTTGTGTATGCATTGGTTTCATGACTATTGTCTGTCAGTTCTCTAAAATGTTCAGAATTATGTAACTTCTTTTGAAAATAACATTTAAGAGCATTACTGAATGTTGTCTTAAAGCCAAGCATACTAGTAGGATTGTTTCTGCCTAAATTTAATAAGTTAGTAGGATTCTTTTCTTCTGAAGTGTGATGAATTCCTACTTTATTACAAAAGGCTTTGCTGAAACATTTTGTACATAAATGCAAAACTTAACTTCTATTACTACCTCTGCTGCTTTCAGAATTAATAGCTTTCACAGATTGCATCTTGTCCTATCCCCATCTGTTGGAATTTCAAAAATCTCATTATTGTCTTGCATCATCTAATGACCTTACAAAAAAGATATTTTATCTGACATCATCTATTAACCTCTGGTAACCAGTTTTAACATCTCTTTTAATCCATTTTTCCAGTTTAACATTTAATTAATCTATTTTAATCCCTTCAAAGTGAAGCAGAATTGGCCTAATGATTTTATTATGTACTTTCTGAAGGAAACTGGGGTTGCTTAATGATAGAAAACGGACACGAACATGTGCACAGTCCATCTGTTGGATAAGTATCCCAGTTTCCCAGATTCATAGTAGGCATAAAGCAGAATATGAAACACAAGATCACAATTTTTAATTGATGGTTATTCTTCACTGTCCTATTAAATCAACTCATAACACAGATGTTTAAAAATTTAGACTCTCTCTTTCTCTCTGGAAAGGAAATGCAAAAATCTTGATGATCCCTGAAAGTCCTGTCAGTAGACCTAAAAAGCATGATTGTCATTTTAAAATAAAAAGCATGGATATCATGGCACTAATTAAATGGATGAAGAGAAGTGAGTCAATGCCAGAGTCTTGTGGGGCTCTTCAGTTAATGAAGGGATTTGCTTAAAGTGAGATGTGCAATTTTGCCAATATCATCCTGTTTCCAAGTTAACTGTATATCCAATTACATAGCTTTTCCAGACACTTTTCCAAGTCCAGTATCCTTTAAAATGTGAAACAGAAGGCAGTGATAAAATGTTGAAGCCCTTTTTTGAACATAACAACAAATGGCATAATTTAATACAAAGTCACACAAAAAGCACAAAAGAAATGTCGTCCTGCTGTGCTCTGCCCAGCAGATAGTGAGTTTAAACAAGCTAGGAAATAGAAGATTCTCCATTGTTCATTCCTATATGTGAGGCACATATATCATTAATAGTGCCCTGATAATGTATGATGCCTTGCAATTAGGAAGAAATAAGAGAAAAAGCAAGGTTTATTCAATTTCATATAGACGTTTGCTAAAACTGGCAAAGTATTTATCATTTTACAATATGTAACTAATAATATTACTCAAAATGATCTGTCACTTGCAGGAAACAGGACATAAGCAACTTAAATGTATAAGTGAAGGCCCTCAATGATTTGCCAGAGCAAATGTTCATATCATTTAAGAACAACAAAGCACATGACATGGAATACACCGAACCTTGGAATTAGAAAGGGTCATCAACAATGGTAAGCCCTAATGCAGCTATGTTTCTACTGTCAGTCACATTGTTCAATTCATAAGGATAATGCGTATGAAGAGTTGTATGAAAGGTTGGACACTAAGGAGGGAGAAAAGGACCTGTACCAATTGACTAGACAGAGGGACTGAGCTAGTAAAGATGTGCAACAGGTAAGGATGATAAAGGATAAAGAGGGAAATGTACTCACAAGTGGGGAGAGTGTGTTGAGCAAATGGAAAGAGTACTTTGAGGGGCTGATTAATGAAGAGAATGAGAGGGAGAGAATGTTGGATGATGTGGGGATAGAGAATCATGAAGTGCAGTGGATTAGCAAGGAAGAAGTAAGGATAGCTATGAAGAGGATGAAGAATGGAAAGGCTATTGGTCCAGATGACATACCTGTGGAAGCATGGAGGTGTTTAGGGGAAATGGCAGTGGAGTTTTTAACTAGATTGTTTAATGAAATCTTGGAAAGTGAGAGGATGCCTGAGGAATGGAGAAAAGTGTTTTGGTACCGATTTTTAAGAATAAGGGTGATGTGCAGAGCTATAGTAACTACTGAGGGATTAAACTGATCAGTCACAGCATGAAGTTATGGGAAAGAGTAGTGGAAGCTAGTTTAAGAAGGGAGGTGATGATTAGTGATCAGCAGTATGGTTTCATGCCAGGAAAGAGCACTACAGAAGTGATGTTTGCTCTGAGAGTGTTGATGGAGAAGTACAGAGAAGGTCAGAGGAGTTGCACTGTGTCTTTGTGGACTTAGAGAAAACATATGATGGGGTGCCTAGAGAGCAGTTGTGGTATTTTATGAAGAAGTCAGGAGTGTCAGAGAGGTATGTAAGAGTGGTACAGGATATGTACAATGGTAGTGTGACAGCGGTGAAGTCTGCGGTGGGAGTGACGGATGCGTTTAAAGTGGAGGTGGGATTATATCAAGGATCACCTCTGAGCCCTTTCTTATTTGCAATGGTGATGGACAGGTTGACAGATGATATCAGACAGGAATCCCCATAGACTATGATGTTTGCAGATGATATTGTGATCTGTAGTGAGAGTAGGGAACAGGTGAAGTAGACCCTGGAGAGGTGGAGATATGCTCTAGAGAGAAGAGGCATGAAGGTCAGCAGGACTAAGCCAGAATATATGTGTGTGAATGAGAGGGAGGACAGAGGAATGGTGAGGATGCAAGGAGTAGAGGTGGCAAAGGTGGATGAGTTTAAATACTTGGGGTCGATAGTTCGGAGTAACGGTGAGTGTGGAAGAGAGGTGAAGAAGAAAGTACAGGCAAGATGGAGTGGGTGGAGAAGAGTGTCAGGAGTGATTTGTGACAGACGAATACCAGTAAGAATGAAAGGGAAGGTCTACAAGAGGGTAGTGAGACCAGCTATGTTATATGGGTTGGAGACAGTGGCAATGACAAAAAGGCAGGAGTCAGAGCTGGACGTGGCAGAGTTAAATATATTAAGATTTGCACTGGGTGTGTTGAGGGTGGGCAGGATTAGGAATAAGTATATTAGAGGGTCAGCCCAGGTTGGAAGGTTTGGAGACAAAGCCAGAGAGGCAAGGTTACATTGGTTTGGACATGTGCTGAGGAGGGATGCAGAGTATATTTGAAAAAAGATGCTAAGGATGAAGCTGCCAGGTAACAGGAAAAGAGGAAGGCCTGAGGTAAGGTTTATGGATGTGATGAGAGAGGACATGCAGGTGGTTTGTGTGACAGAGCAAGATGCAGAGGACAAGAAGAAATGGAAACAGATGATCCACTGTGGCAACCCCTAATGGGAGCAGCCGAAAAAAGAAGATGAAGAAAGACAGCACCACAGCAGTAGAAAAGTTCACATTCACCCATTACTTTCAGTAGAAGATCACACATTAGAGGTAAGTGTAAGGGAGTTTGATGAAGTATGCATGTGTGAACATGAACATGTGTGGTAACAAGTATGCATATACCATTATATCAGCAGAATTATGAGTGGTCTCGTATGAGTATGTGTGCTTGTTTGTGTATGTGTGTGTGTGTGTGTGTGTGTGTGTGTGTGTGTGTGTGTGTGTGTGTGTGTGTGTGTGTATGTGTGTGTGTGTGTGTTTGTGTATTAGTGTGATCAGGTGATGGGGGTGTCAGACCTATGGTGTGTGCAGTGCATGTGCCCGTGTGTGTGTGTGTGTGTGTGTGTGTGTGTGTGTGTGTGTGTGTGTGTGTGTGTGTGTGTGTGTGTGTGTGTGTGTGTGTGTGTGTGTGTGTGTGTGTGTGTGTGTGTGTGTGTGTGTGTGTGTGTGTGTGTGTGTGTGTGTGTGTGTGTGTGTGTGTGTGTGTGTGTGTGTGTGTGTGTGTGTGTGTGTGTATGTATATGAGTAGGGGGTGGTCATCTTATATCTAAACTCTTCTACACTAATAAGCACAGTCTGAAATACTGGTTGGGGGCTTTTAAGTACTAGTCTAAGACATGTACAAAGTTAATATAACATTTTTGAAGTAAACTATTTTGATCAATAAGAAGTAAGAAACTCTAATGACTGGCATTACTGACTTAATGTAATGGTCCATGTAGAGGGACAGGGCAGCTTTTACAGATAAAATCATGGATATTCTGTAACTAAAAGGAGATTAAGGTATGTGTTTTGTGTATGTGTTTGCTCTATGAGTGTGTGTTTGTGTGTGTGTGTGTGTGTGTGTGTGTGTGTGTGTGTGTGTGTGTGTGTGTGTGTGTGTGTGTGTGCGTGTGTGTGTGTGTGTGTGTGTGTGTGTGTGTGTGTGTGTGTGTGTGTGTGTGTGTGTGTGTGTGTGAGTGTGTGGGGGGTGTATGTATGTGTATTTAACCATAATCACATGTGTAGGAGATTGAATGAGAAGGGCTGTTTATGCCAATGAGATAAAAGGGCTGCCAGTGGTGATTACCACAATGGTAGCACTTTCAGTAATCAGTGAGTAATGTTGTGGCATGTAGCCTGGCTGATAATGCTGTCTGTCTTTCTTCTTTATAATTAATGTGTCTCTAAATAGCTATTTTTCATGCTCAAGTTAAATGGCCCATTTTGATGATGAGCTTAATGTTTGTTACTGGGTTCTTTCTGAATCCAGTCCTATGTTGAATGGATTCAAAACATAAGTTAGTCTGAAAAGTGTCCATAATGCCTTAAACTGAAAACTATGAGTTCTACTGAGTTGTTCTGAACAGATGAGAAATCCAGAACCGATCACCCTTTCTCAAAAATATGCTGATACTGCTGGTAATTGCAAGTGAATAACAAGAAAAAACAAGGTTTATTATTGATTACATTAAAAATCTAGTGCCTAAGGAAAAACTTCACTATATTATTACATGATAGTTGGAATGCCACAAGAAAAGGAGTAAATCTGTGTTAAGAAAGAAATTAAAAAAGAGTACAGCACTATATATTATCCTTTCACACTTGCTATTGTTATAGTTGCACCACATTTCTACTTCTAGTAAAGGCTACAGAAAGATTCTTAATGACTTTGCCAACAGTATTATTATCATAACCAACCCCTTCTTTCCCGTTTTCAATAGTGTGTAAGGGTTTCTTATAAACTGCCACTGCTTCTCTCAATTTAATGCCACTTTCCTACCCTCTTTGACAGCCATGCCTGACTTTTGCAGGTCAGCTCTCATGCAGTCCAGACATTTCTTTGCTGGACCTCCTTGCTTCTTGCCTTCTTCCTGTCTCTCCCAAATCATCTTATGTTTTCCTGAACATGTGCCTGAACCACTGGGAATGTGTTCTCTTTGACCTTCTCCGAAATTGGAGCTACTTTCATTGCTGCTTCGATGTTATCATTTCATCACCAATCCCACAGCATGCATCATATCCCTCATCTCAGGCACTTAATCTCCATCACCAATAACTTCATTACCTACTCTGACTTCACTGCCACAGTTTCTGTACAATATAAAAGTAATAATCACACCATTGATTTATACTTCTTTTCCTTTGGTATTCTTCTGTCACACAATACACCAGACACTCCATGCCAATTAGCTACAGTCCCTATGATTCTCAATTTGACCTCCTCATTCAGACTTCCCATCTTCTCAATGCCCCCTCCCTGAACATGGAGACTGTTAACCTGTTCCACTATTTCTCCCTCTACCTCAGTATCCAGCTTGTTCTGATTTCCCCCATTTGTTGCCATGACATCCATCTTGTCTGTGCTTAGTGTAATCCTATGTGCCTGCACTTTTGCATTCAATTCCCCTTTCACTTGCTGAAGTTCCTGTTTAGAGTCTTCTTGTAATACCATGAAATCTGTATAAGGTAGCTTTGTTAACCTTTCCCCTATGACCTGTTTGCTCTTGTGCTCAGTCACCAGCATGATCAGCAGCGGGCTATAAAGTATAGCCAAACAATCTATTTATGCAGTATTGATGAGCTCAGAAGAAGAGGAAAATGTAGCATGTCTACGGCTAGTGGGGTTTGGCTTTACTGTTATTCGCACAAGTAAAGACTTAAAAAGAAAAATTAAAGTCAAAGTCATTGACATTCAGAAGCCATGTGGCTGAAACACTGGTGTGTACTAAAGGGGTCATCTGCACACATCCTATGGGCCTACATTATGAGAAGTGTAAGATATTACATAGGGAAGACTCTAGCTCAGCTGTTTAGTTCTTGGAGATTTAGTGAATGGGTTGTTTGTTTTACCCTTTTACCCTTTGGATTAAATTATCTATATTTCCTATTCATGCTACAAATGTTCTCTGTAACTTCTGTTTGTATATCCTCATCTGTCACAGCCCATGTGATGTGTCCTCCAAGGTTTGTTAATTTCCATTCTTTCCTCAAGTCAATAATGGCACGAAGTGCTTTCCTATGTATAAAGGAAAGCCAAATCATTCACTTCGTGCTCGAGTCACAGATTCATCCATGCAATTCATCCAGTAGAAATATGTTCCTCTAACCTTTTCTTGATCGTTTCAAAAACTCTCATTTATTTTAATCTAATGTTGTGGTTTAGTGTTAGTAAATACTTCCCTTGTTGTGCATGGATTAGCTGGATTAATGATACTGTTTGTCTCTTGTGTCTGTACAGCTACCTTAAAATGAATATACTGCTCATGTCACACCTGCATTACAGTGAGAATGATGACATGGGAACCAGCAGCAGCAGATGAGAAGAGAGACAGCAACAGGAAATGTAAAGTAAAGAGCAGATCACATGACTCTAACAAAATACTAAGTAATACCGTTTTAAATAAATGCATTTGTTTATTTTTGTGTTTTGCTTTCTTCCACCCTAGCACACTATATGCAATCGATGTAGTAATGGTCAGACTACCACTGAACTTCTCTGGTAAATTAGTTGATAGCCTGACCTTCCTTGTCAAGGTAACTTTGTTCAGATATCATAGTTTCAGCATGGTACTTATGAGAGTCATAGCGACCATTC